>NW_008335361.1:746017-761238 GCF_000622305.1 Nannospalax galili
CATGGTGGCTAACAACCATCCTTAACTCCAGTTAAGTGTGGCCAAGAGAAGTCTTTAATAAAGAATTTTCATTGTGTTACTTTTGGGATAAGTTTAATGAAAAATTGGTGACTGTGGTTGCCATAGTTGTCTTTAGCTCACTGTGAGCTGTTTTCTTTCAGGGATTTCTTCAGTGCCAACCCCCTCACCCCTTGGACCTCTGGCAGGCTCACCAGTGATTGCTTCTGCCAACCCCCTTGGGATGCCCGTTCCAGCAACCGCTGGCGCTCAGCAGTAATGACCCCATCTGTCTCCTGATGCCCAAGCAGAGGTGGGGAAGTCCACCCTCTCCTTGCTGCAGCTTGAGCCTGATGGGGAGGGGTGAAACACTTCAGAAGCACCGTGTCTGAACCGTTGCTTGTGTTGAGTCATAAAAAGTTATAATAGGCTGATTTTCTTTTTTTTTTCTTTTTTTAACTCAAATTTTCATAACTCAGGGGATTCCCTGGAAAATTACCTGCAGTTGGAATATTTCATGGACAAATATTTTTCTCCCCTTCCAAATTCAGTTCATCATCACAAAGATAAACTAGCTTCAATCCCAGCTGCTGCATCTGGTTGGAGAGTTCTTCCCCTTCCCACACCACTACAGTGGGGTTGATCTCATGCTCCTCTGCAGAGATGATACAAGTGTAGCTTCTCAGGGGAGGGAAGGAAGGAGGAAGGGAGGCCCAGTCAACCCTGATCACTCTTCTGCCAGTCACTTACTTCACCTCACTCCAGAATTGATTCAGTGGGGTCGGCCCGACTCTAGTGGAGGTGCATCTTTGTTATATCCAGATGTTGAAATTCTACCCAACCTGCAGACAGATCCTGACAGCTTCTGTTCCTAATGAATCATGTCTCCTGATCTATCCCTAAGTCATTTTAATTTCAGTTTGGTAAAATTAAATTTGTGACACTTTCTCTCCCAGGCTCCTTCCTACCCTGTTTTTTCTCTTTCATCTCCTGACATGCTGTTCTCCACAGCTTGTAGGAGAAGGGAAGGCAAAAGGCAAAATATTTTTCAGCTTTCTTTGAATTGGCCATTTTGAAGTCAGTTTTCAGACATAATTTGTTGCTTTTTAAAAAAGAAATATTGTCTATATAAGTTTCATGCTAGCAACTCAAGGATGTGACCACACTGAGTTCATTTTAAGTTGTATACCTTCTCCTGCCTTCCCCTTTCCTCACATGCCATCTAGTGAGGAGAGCTGCTTCTCAGAGTTGTAAATGCAGGAGCAGAGTCGCACAGTGAACCAGAAATGGTAGACCTGTAATTGTGGGAAACTATCAGTTCTCTTGTTACAGCCCTGTCACCCCTTTCTCTCTCTCTCTCTCTCTCTCTCTCTCTCTCTCTCTCTCTCATTTTGTTCTTCATATGTGGAAGATCCATCGTTGGGATTCTTGGTGTAAATAAACATTTAGTTTTATTTATCAAGGTTAGACTTAAGTTCCTTGTGTAAAGGTCTCATTGGGTGTGTGTCTCATATTCAAGCCTGAGGAGCCTGCAGCCCAGACCATGGTGGCTTCCCAAGGCCCTCGTTTTTATGCACCCCTCATATGAGGTATGGTACCAGGTAGGGCAGAGAGGCCTTAAGAAAGTACCACAAGACCAAACGTCTTTTAGGATTAAGAATCCCTTTGCCATGAAAGCCATTTTGTGTCTCAGCAGTGCAGGAATTACGGATAGGAAAAGTTGCCAGTTTTGTGTATTTGTGTAGTGAACTTTCCTTCCACTGTATTTAGTCCCCTAAGTTTACCAGTTGTTTCACTGAGGAAGCCTAGTTTTTAAAGTACAAGAGTAAAACCATCACTTCTGTGTGTTTTTTTCCTGTTATTTCATTACAATAGCTGCTTGTGGGGACTAGGAAACAAAAGCTTCCAACTTATTTTAAGCCCTAAAATCTTAGTTCCCCATCCTCCTACCTTTATAGATTTCACAGCCTTTCTCATCTGGGCATCACAGATAAACATAATTGTTTGGGGAGTTGAATTTAATGAACTTACCTAACTTTGTAACCCATTTTGGCTTTAGTAACTTCACCGAGGTGGTGGCTTTAGGGAATGTCATGATTGACTGGAGGATGCTAACACCTTTCCTAACATTTCTCAACTATAGAGCTGAAGGGGACGTATTCTGACTCCGCAGAGTGATTTTCTTCCTTTTGGTCACTTATGGTTTTTAGTTACTGTACTTGATCCTTTTATGCCCTAGAATGCTGTGAGGGTTACCATGTTGAATCTGTGCAGAGCTAAACATACCAGGTGTGCCAGAGCTTTGGCTTGTGATTATGTTTGCACTGGATCACGATTTAAACAAGATACTTGTGACAGATGAATTCTTTTTTTTAAGGTGGAGAGGAAGATTGTAGATCAGGACTCCATACCCGCTCATAGCTTGGAAATCTAGGTGTGGCTGAGGCTGGTATGGAGAGCTGCACACAGATAGGCCTCCTCCCACTCATCAGAGCTGGTGCAAGAGCTGAGGGTGAATGCAGAGGCCACTGAAACACCACCTAAGAGCCTTTTAAAATAGATAGAAGTTAAAAAAAAATCAAGGAGTCACTGCAGAAAGGTGGAGAGTTTAAAAAGGCCTGATTGGGTGGGGGTAGGGAGGGCCAGGGTTTACAGAGTAACGGCTTCTGTGCTGTAAATGACCTCGTCTGTGCACCTTGTATTGGACACTAGTTCTCAGCACGTCTATGTCTACATTGCTTAGATGGCAGGAAATGGAAGCCAGTGTAAAACAGCTGTGTTGGCAGTTCCTCTGAACTACTTTTTAACTTTGTTTGAAGTGTGCCCTCCCCCCTTTAAGTTTAAAGTCAGAAATCCCCTCCTTGATTCATTGGTTGAAATTGATATGACTAAGATATAACTCTGCTGGGAAGAAGTTGTGCTTTACATTTTAAAAATAAAAACATTTTAAATAAATGAAATATTCTATAAATAAAATCACACACCCGCCCAACCACCATATGCACACACGTGTATATAATATGGTGCTTGTTGAGTTTTTCAGATTGTCTGTTCTCATCTCAAACATACATAAAGCTTTCAAGCAGTTGGACACTCCAAATCTAGTGATGGAGGATCTCAAGTTAAAAAGTGAAACATTGATAAGCCAAATAGTTCTGTCAGCTTGATCCTGCTTGCTCATGAATGCAGATTGCCACAAACCCATGATCTTATAAAGTTCAAACATACCAGAGGGTGATGGTTCAAAATTAAATGTTCTGTCTCTAATAACACTTTAAGAAGAATTGCTTTCTTTCTTTTGTCAGTTCTGGTTTCCAACACACAACCAAGTAGATAAGGCTCATTTGAACAATTTCATACAGACTGTAAGGAGAACAGACACTTTGGGTCCAACCCACACACACCATCACTGCTGGCTTCCTTTTCTCTTCTCTGATCCTTCAAAAAACTAACCTTTTATTATTTTTAATTTTAAAGAGAAGCAAATACCTTTGGTATATCGTTACAATTGTAAATTGTCAGGTGCTGGTTGAGCTCACAGAGAAGCTGGCTCTGAAGATGAGATCAGCCCTCTCACGTCAGACTTAAGCATGCTTATCTCAAAGTGTTCCCATAGGGTTTTGCCCTGGGTCAGGCTAGCCCTCTAAATCTGTAATTAAAAAAAAAAGAGCAACAAGTAAACAGATTTCTGCCAAAAGCTGCTATTATTTGATCTCATGATAAAAAGATTAAAAACAGCTAATAAGATGCTCTATTATGTCACAGCAATGAATAAACAAACTAAAACATACTAATACAAATAAATGCATAATGAATACCAAAACTGATTTAACTGTTTAATGAATGAGGCAACAGAAAAGACGGCACACACACACACACACACACACACACACACACACACACGCACACACGAATGAAAGACTACTTACAGTTTGTGGTGAAGATAGAGAGGACCCTCTGCCCAGGAAAAAACTCTTTAGTCAGTAACTTCAGCATCAGTGTTAAGAGGATTTCCTTAGTTGATTTCTGCTGGGTGTTAAAAACATCAGCTTAATGATATTCTAGTAATATCTGCTGTTTCTCTTTGTCTGCTACTGACACTCATTCAAAATTTAAAGCACAACTAGAGGAGGTTCTCTGAACATTACCAAGTACAAAATAAAAGAGAAAAGATCTGGAAACTACAAGTGAAGAAATAGCTAAGAATGACTAGAAAAACAAAACATTATTTTTGTTAGGTCCCATCAGGAGCTCTTGATAGAATGGAACTGGGAGAAAATGTAACTTCTGCAGCAGACTGTGGAGTTGCTCTGCCTCTATCTTAGCTATGACAGCAGTCATTCTCTTAATGTCTCCTATCATCTAAAGCTGTCTTTGCAGAGTTAGCATGGAAATTTTTGCTTCCATGTGCTTCTTTTTTTCTGCCTTCCCTCAGATCAAGGTCATTTTTTAGTCTTTTTAAGACAGGGTCTCCCTGAAGACACAGCTGACTTGGAGCTCACTAAGTAGACCAGGCTGGCCTGTATCTCATAGAGATCCACCTGCCTCTGCCTCCTGAATGCTGGGATTAAAGTCATGCACTACCATGCCCCACTATGGGCCATTTTGATAATATGCCAACTCTCACTGAAATGTAAACTTTTCTTCTATCTCTCAGGTTTTTGGGATCACAGGGAAAGAAAACGTGCAGAACTGCAAGTGAAGAAAAAAACTGAGACTTTCAACAAGCAAAAACTTAGTAATAAAAAGATGTGTATAAATAATAAAACAAAAAGAGTAAAGATGAATACTTATTTTTAAAACTGTAAATATAAGGTTATAAAATTTTTATAATAAAATTTTGTCCTAAAAATAAAAAGAGGAGCAAAATTCGGAGAGCTTAAAGTCGTCACAAAAGGTCTAAATTATAGAAAATTTGTGTATGATGAGATTTAAGAATAACATATGTTTTGAAAACCTTTTATATTTACTTATTTTTATTTTGTGTGTATGAGTGTTTTGCCTGAATGTATGTAAGTATATCTGTGTCGTGCAGTGCCCATGGAAGCCAGAGGAGAGGTTGGATCTCCTGAAACTGGAGTTAAGGATGACTGTTAGCCACCACGTGGGTGCTGGAAACTGAACTCCAGTCCTCTGCAAGAACAGTCATTTCTCCAGTCCCCAGAATAATATATGTTTATTGATTATATCTCTAAAGTTATACTGATATACTTATGGAAACTCAAAATATAGCTTAAAATGTATGTATAATTAAAATAATTACTTGTGTTTTTGCTAAGTTCATTAGAACTTAATCACCTGAAGAAACAGATTCATGACAAAACCAATAATTCTTTTAAATTGTTTTGAGTTATTTTGTCTAGTCTTTGCCTGGATATTACCCTATCCTTTTGATTAGGGAGACCATGGGGTTTCCAGAGATCACATACCAATGTAGGTAATATAACCCATCTCTAGAGATGTATAAAAACGTTTCCCCTCTCAGCTGCTACTGCTGATAATGGAATTAAAATTAAAGTAATTTGTGCCAAGGTATCATCTTGTGAACCATACACATAGACTACATTAATTGGGATTATCATACCCCATAGCACCCCCATCTGAAAAAATAAAGAGTAAATCAAATATATAATATATATATTTGCAATTAAAACAAGATTATGTGGACAAAATGTCGACCTATAACTTTGCTTAATATTAGAATAGCTCTAAAAAGAATAGGAACCTGATTGAATTGGTCCACAGTCCTTCTTACCATGAAAACTACAAAAGCAATTTTTCAGAAACCTGGTTAAGGGCCCATATCTGGGGAGATCATAATGCCTACTACTGTTATTTTACTATAGTATCAAACTGCCTTCTACATATTTATCTTTACACCAATAGACTGTTTTAAATTGACCATGTTTGATTGCATAATGATCCTCTGTGTTCTTTTTCTGTCATCAACTTAACTGATATTAATATAATGACTCCTACATCCTTCGATTGCGGTTTGCATAGATCTTTTTGCATTCTTTTTTTCCAATTTGCTTTTCTGATAAGTATCATTTTAGCCAATGTATACTTGTATGAAATTTAAAATTTTTTAAAATTATTGTTCTATTCTGCCATTCTTTTCATTAATAGATTTAGATGATTTACACTTAATAAAATTATTAACATACTGATTTTAAATCTGACATCCTAGCTCTTGTTTTCTTTGTCTTGTTTTCTTTTCTGTGTCCCTGCCAATAACTTGAACATTTCTGGAATTCTATCTTTCATTTAGGGTGATTTTCTCTGTAACTCTTTGTATAGCTTTTTTTAATGTCATTGTTTGCTCTAGTATTGCATGTTATTTACAGTGTCATAGTTTATTGTTATTATCATTTTGCCTGCTCCAGTAAAGGGGATCCTCCTACAGATCCTGTGTACTCCCCAGTAGGAGAACAATCTTACTTGTATTTTGTTCTAATGTACTTAAAACTACTTTAGATAAAACTATGATTTATACTTCAGCTGTCAACACAAGTTAGAAAACGCAGTGTGTAAGAAAAACTATTGTGTCTGCCCATGTTTTCTTATCATAATCTCCATTCTTTATGGTCCAAGGTTCCTCCTTTCATCATTTCCTTTCTGTAAGAGAGCCTCCCTCCTCCATTCCTCTGCAGTGACGGAGTCTCCTCATTTGTGAAGTCTTTATTTCTTCTTCAACTTGAAGGCTATTTTCACCAGTGTGGATTTCTAAGTCGACAATTCTTTGATTTCAGTGCTTCAAAAAAGCCATTTCTCTTCTTGCTTGTCTTTGTGGTTTCTAATGAGAACTCTTCTGACATTCCAATTATTTTTCCTTCACTGATACAGTGTCATTTCTCTCTTACTACTGTCAAGATTTTTTTTTTTACCTCAGTTTTTCAGAGTTTGCCAAAATTTCCCCTATTGGGGATTGAAACTAGGGCCTTGAACTTTCTAGACCACAGCTCTACCACTGACACTGGGGCTATACCCCAGTCCTCTTTTCTCTTGTTTTATTTTGAGAATGGGTCTCACTAACTACCCAGGGTAGCCTTGAATTCATTCTTTGTCCGTATGTTTGCAATCCTCCTTCCTTGACTTCCTGGGAAGCTGGAGTTGCGTTTCTGTGACACCAGACCTACTCTTACACGACTTGAAGTGAAGTTGGGGCTTCTCATCTCTTGCATTCCATAGATTTGTCTTTTAACAAGTGTGAAAAGATTCCAGCCATCATTTCTTCAAACAGCTGTCAGAAAATCTATAATGTATACAGGAAGAAATGGGTGGAAAGAGGAAACTTTGGGGGGGGACTAGGGATAGAAGGAGGTGGGGACAGAAGCCATGGGAAACATGAAATGTGGAGCTGTGGACTATGTCTTGAGGGCTCTAAAGCTGTTGTGAGTCAAGAATGCTCTTTCTGCTTTACTAGGTAAGAGACTGAGTATGTGCTGATCCCTGTCTATTGTGCTTTCTCCTACTGTGGGTTTTTTTTTTTTTAATGAGTTCCTTGAGGAGTAGGAACCTCAGCTAGGAGTCTCTGGGGGAGGCAGGAGGAGTGGGGTTGGATTCCTTAGTGGGGCGCCTCCTTCTGTGGAATCTGAACTAAGTTTTCATGCATCAGGGTCTCCCTAAATGCAGATTATTTCTGAGTAATGCAGAATAAACTCAGGGGACTACAGTACTGAATATGTCCATCTGATTTAGTGATGACGTTTTTGTGGGAAAACCTGGACAGCGTGGGGTGTGGAGGATGCTGCTCTGCTCCACCCATGTTTTCTTTGAGTTCATAAACTTGGTAGCAGGGAAAAGATGGTGAGGGCTCAAGTGTGGGATTTGATGGACCGTTTCACACAGACTGTTACTGGGGGCCTGAAGTAACAGTGTGGAAGCAGAGTCCTTGGTGTCAGAGCCCGTTTTCTAAGCAGACATCACTTTTGAGACCCAAAGGTGGGGATGGTAGAGAGCGAGGTCTTTCATGGCACACTCTTCAGGTATTTGTGGGACCAATTTGAGAATTGTCAGAGAGCCTATATGGAATCCACAAACTACTTGAGGATTTAGCTGAGACTGTACAAATGGAAGATTGAGGGACATGATAACCAGAGCACTGCCAAGAGCCTGGCATCATGTAGTTCTCTATCCTGTCCAGAGGAAGAGAAATAAGCATATTATTATGCCTCCTTTTTGGCTTTGTGGGGGGTCTGTGATTTCCCCTCTCTGATTCTGCAGAGCACATAGCCCTTAGAAAGTCATAAATTTATCATGATTAACTATAACAGGTGTGAGTTTTGCTTTTAAAATGTCCTTTTAGAAACCTGCTTCGGGAGATTTCAACTTTCTCATATGGCCTCTTTCAACACAAACTGCTCCATTTTAATGATTTTATTCCACTTTAATCTTTTGTACTATTTCTCCAACATAGTTGGACATTATCTTCATATTTTAAAAAATGGAAAATCATATTGCGAGAAGACTGGCACATTAGATTCTTTTACCACAGAGTCGAAACAACTAAAAGGTTATACCTGGTTGCAGTTTAATGCATGGCAAAACTCTTTAAAAAAAAAAAACAGTTCATGCACACTTTAAGGTATTACTTGACAGGGTCGAAAGGTTCCATCTTTGCTGAGCAATCTCTAAATAAATAAAAATCTCCAGGATAATCAGTGTGTAAAATATATTTGAAAAAGTACAGTTTCTTAAATTGTATTTTTTTTTTTTTTTTTTTAGGGAATAAAGAAACAAAAGGAAAAGCTTCATCTCTTTCCCTGTTCTCAGTGAACGCAGGATACTCAGGTCTTAGCGAAATCAAGGAACGCTAGATGAGAAAAACACAGAATTGTTGGGATGGACATGGAGTTAGGGAACTGGGAGAGGAGTCAGATTCTCACAGGTGCATCTGAAAACTTTCAAATGCTAGTCACAGATTCTTTACCTGATAACAGTGTCAGGTATGGACTCCTTGTTATGAACTAGACTTTAAACTCAATTAGAAGGTCACTAGTTACTCTCATAATATTGGTACCGCTATTGCACCATTGGGCACATTTTGCCAAGCCAGTTGTAGCTCACAGGGTTCACAGCTGGTAAGGCTGATGATTACCCTTCTCTTTCAGTAACTTGCAGAGCACTTTCTAATACTAAGAAAGCTAGTCAGCAGAGATGTAGTTTCAAAGTCAGTAGCAGCTTGATTTCTCCTTGTTTGTGTTGTGGCTCTGGTATGTAGTATCTTTAACTTCAAGATTTGTGTAATTCCAAGCCAGCCACAGGCCCAGAATGAATGAGGGGTCGGGTAGGAAACATCAGCTCTAGCTGAGGATCTATTACCAACTGATAGATGTTGAGAGCTGGAGAGTTAGTTTTCCTTACTGGTGTGATGCCTTGGTAGGTTGACTGGAGTTCAGGCCATGGGCCTACATCCAAGAGCACTTGGGGGGTATGAATTGGAATCGATAGCCCTTCAGAAAACAAAAATAACTAACAATCTAAATAAAGAAAGAAAAGAACAGATAATAATGAAGGGCATACAACTGGAGCAGGGAAAGGTAGTGAGGTGAAAGCAAGTCTGACTGTGATCAAATGTATGGTATGAAATCCTGAAATTCTGACATCAAAAAGAAAAAAAATTCAAATGCTGACTTTTCAGCAAGCAATCATTAAACTCCTTGTCACTGCCTAAAAATGAATCAGAAGAGCAGCTGGGGCTTGTGACCAAAAGTTTACAGATGAACCAATGGCAGGGGCTTTAAACTGGCCACAGAAGTAAAAGGTAAACTGTTTACAGTAAATGCCATTGGTGCATCTTCCTTAGCCAAAGCTAACAAAAGTGTAAATTGATAAATAGGTAAATTTATAAATGTGGCTAACTATGCTCCATATTTAACACTCATCCTGAATTTTGGGACCCACAGAATAGCCCTTAACTGATTACAGAGTTAAAATAGCATCAGTGGAATGTGATTTGTTATTCCTCCCAGAGGAGATGGAGAGCAGTATTCACACCTAAGACTCAGGTCATCCTGAGCAGAACAGTTTTCATTTCTACCTCAATAAAAGTTTCAATAGACAAATACTCAAGATGATTGGCTCTTTGTTTTTTTCCAGTTTGCCCACCTCGCATACTATCGTTCCTCTATACACTGGTTTTAAGCAAATTCCCCTACTCTTTCTTTTGATTATTTGAGAAGATGCTGCAGGAACCCTTCACCTTAAACTGCCTTGCCCAAGGACTGACATGGTTTTCCAATTTCCTGGAAACAGAAACAATGCCTTAAATGAATGAATACTGTTCTAACCTGCTAAAATATGTTCTATTATATGTTTTGAGTCTGGGAGCTTTTATTACATTTTCTTGGAACCTGCAGATATTGGATAAACAAATTTTTGATGCATTTGAGACACATTTACCTGTAAAGAATTAAAGCTGATTTTCTGGGTTCTGGAAAGTTGAGGCCAATAGAGGGTTGTTTTTTCAAATACCATCCTCTCTATTGACGGAAGATGAAAAATCTTGAGGGTAGTGGAAGCAATACTCTAGCAAAAAAAGGCACAAGAAACGGGTAGTGAAGGAGTAGAAGGACAGATTTTGAAATGTTAGTAAGGCCTGTGGCATGGAGTCTAAGTGGGAGCCAGGGCACTGACTTCTGCAGTGTCCGCAGGATCCCGGGCTCCCCTCTCAGAGCTAGGAACTATTCCAGAAGACACTTGCAGAAGGGATATCCTGTACCAAAGAACTTGTCACAGAAAGGTGATAATGGGAGTGGGTTTAAGGAATATATACACTTCATGGGGAAATATAAAGTTAAATCAAGAAACACACCGAGAGGAAACTGAAAGACTGGAGAAAGGGGTGTAGAGGGGAAGCTCAGCTCATGAAAGCCAGCAGGCCGACTCTACACTGTCTTAGACACCAGGAGATAAACAAGGTTCTAACTAAGAGTTACCTCCCTACCCTCAGGCTTCCTACATGAGCAATGGAGATAGCTGATAATGGCATAGTGTCCACAGTCGTGGCAGGAGTGGGCATTAGTCACTGTGTCCCATAGGGGCTACATAAAGCTTTGATGATCCAACATATACAATAGGCATGAGCAGGCAGGGCTGTGGTAGGTGGATTCAGAGCTAAACACATCCTCAGTGAGATCATCTGCTCAGGAAGACCTGATTATCCCAATTATCTTGACTTGTTTCTATGACAATTTAATCCCTTAAAATGCAAGAAAGAAGGGACTGTTTGGTGATGTGGAGTCAGGAAAAGTGAAGTAGAGTAGCAACATGTGGGGAGATGATGAAGGGGAACACGTGGTCTAGGCTCTAAACTTTCACAAAGCAGGCCCAGATCCGCATGAGACTCAGTGCAGAAGTCTTGAGGGCCCTGGCTGCCCACTAGAGAAATCAGGCAGTGAAGTCAAATGGAATTCATCCCAGGCCTTGAAAGAAGGTTCAACAATGTTAGACCTATAAGTAGCTACAAAGTTGTTGGTTTGAGAAGTCAAAAGAGAAAAAGTGTGTATAATTATGCAAAGGTGCTGAAAGCCATCAAGATTGGGGTTCGAAGCACTGCTAGCATCTGGTCTACAGCTGTAACTCCACTACACAGAGCTGTCTCTGAGGCCAATTGAACCCCACCATGCCTGAGCATCCTGGACCTGCTCTTCAAAGGTAAGAACCAACCAAGAATAATCAGGATTACTTATCTTATTTTTAATGTTCTAGAAACACTAGTTATCTACATTAGATGGGGCGGGGGTGGAAGCCTAACAGGTGGAATGGAGAGGGCAAAGCTATCACTCTTTGAAAAAATAGAATTATATATTTGAAATATCAAAGGAACTAGAGGATTGAGCAAGTGTGATTTTTTTAATGTATTGAATAAAGTCCAGAAAGCTAATGTTTAGAAAAATAACACGGTTAATCAACATACAGACTTTATGTAACTTCTGAAAAGACTAGCTGGGCGGTATCTTCTTAAACTGAAAATGAACCATTTAAATTTCTAATCTGTTCTAGTCTTTTCTACTCTGAAAATTTAGCGAGTAAACATGGTCATTTTTGTGCAAAGATAAATGTACAGGAATGAGTTTGCAACAGTGAGTCTGGGTTGAAGCAGACCTTAAGAAACAGGGAATGAGGGGCTGGAGAGAAAGCTCAGCAGTTAGAGCACTGGCTGGTCTTGCAGAGGGTTTGATTCCCAGCACCCACATGGTAGCTAACAACCATCCTTGACTTCAATTCCAGGGGAATTCAATGCCCTCGTCTGACCTTTTTGGGCATTGCGTGACACAGGTACACTTACATATATGTAGATAATACACTCATACACATAAAATAATAATAAATAAAATGTTTTTAAAAAGAAACACAGAATGAGTTAAACAATGAAGGGTTGTTTTTACAAAGAAATATGCATTTTTTAGAAAAAGAATTAAGGTTTTAGTTCTGATACTATGAAATTTAAAGTCTAAAAACTGTACAGTACAGACTGGGAACACACACACACACATATTCATTTGTGTAGAAGGGAAAGCACACGTCTACTTGCATAACAAGTCTACTTTGCATAACAAAATACTATGATAAAATTTTACATAGCAAAATACTTACATTTGCAGACATTATTTCTCAAAAGTTTAGCAAAATGAAACAAAACAAAGCAAAATGAAACAAAATAAAAAATCAAACTGATAGACGTGTGTCTAGGGTAAAAATTAGGCATCTTATTAATAAGGTGGAGTTTGATTGTTTTCATCTTATGCTTTTTGATTCTATTTTACAAATCTTTCATGCTTATATATTTGTTTTCATTAACATAAAATCACTTTTCAAGATCAAATATTAACTATGAATGAGATCATGAACCATATCTTTTTAAAGATACTTTCTCATATTTAATTATATGCACGTGTTTGCATGTGTGTGTGTGTGTGTGTGTGTGTGTGTGTGTGTGTGTGTTTGCACTTGAGTGCATGTGCACTCAGAGATCAGAGGCATCAGATCTACTGGGGCTGGAGTTTCATGTGGTTGTGAGCCTCCTGACCTGGGAACTGGGGAAAAAAATCTCCAAAACTTTACAAGAACAGTAAGTACTATAAACCACTGCGCCGTCTCTTCTGTTTCTGTTAACCACATCTTAAAGGCAATAATTCACATGGAAAATAGACTCTCTAAATTTTGTTATTCGGGCAATGATAAAGAAAAGTCAAAAAGAAGGTCACTGGGTCATTGGCTCAGACCTGAAGTCCACTAAGAAAACACAGGAATAGACTTAACTCCCATCTGCTTCTGCCTGCTCTGCCAAGAAGAGATTTCAGGCAGGAAAGTAAATAATCTGGCCGTGTGAAAGGCCTGTAGTGCTGGCAGCTAAAGGCAAGAGGTGTGTTTCCCAGTCACAGTTGCCATGGAGGCATGGAGGCTGTTTGAGCATTTAAGATGTCTTTGAGACAGACACAAGAGTGAATAGAAGCAGGACATTGGAGAATGAAAGGGACAGCATAAAGCAAAGAGACTTTAGACAAAATTCCAGGCAAGACAGAGGGCAAGAATGGGTGGAAGGGGACACAGATGGAGGGAAATAAGACCATTGAGCTGAACCCACCATTTCCCTCCAGGTCAGTCTCCTCTCTCCTCCCCTCCCTTCCCAAGAAGGCACCTTCTCACCATCCTGCTTCCCTGAGATTCTCACTGCTGAACTCTGAATGAATCCTGGATGCTGCTAAGGAACATACCAGAATAGCACATTGAATAGTTAAAAGCAATTAATGTTCACAAGCTCCATGTAATTCCAAAAGTTCTGACAAGACAAGAATTTTAATTGCTCCATAGTTACCTAACAGCATTGGAACTTACAGAATTAAAGTACACATGATTACTCAACAGTGTGTGAGAGCTGCTGTGATGAAAGGGACCACACAGTTAATAATAATAAAAAATCATCACAATGTAATTCACATTTTCTAAATAATTACAATTAAAACCACTTTTTATCACTGGTTCTCTAAAATATTTATATATTTTAGGAATCACTCTGTTAGTTGGAATAAAAAAATAGTGCACAGGAGTCCTAATACCCCATAAAGCAGTGTTTGATGTACCAATTTGGGGCCCAGGAATTAAGAGTGGTATGAGGCCTTACTGATCAGGGGCCCTAGTGCCCACAGCTAGGAGGGTATCATGGTCCTGACAGTGCAGGGCTTCTGCCTTCCTCTGTGTTACCTCACTGGTTTTTAGCCCGTGCTCAGTACATTTTAGTGGGGATCATGAAGCATCCATGAGTCGGTCTCCCATGAACAGCCCTGCAGGATTCCCGGTAGGTCCACTCTCCCAGCCAGGCTTCTTAAGAGACTGATGCCCACTGTCCTAATTTCTTAGGAATACCTCCTTTAACACTGAATACATAGAGTAAAAAGCATACTCTAGTGATCATAGCATCTTTATGCTCCAGGGTACGCCATTCAAGCTAGACTTCCATTCCACTATGGCATAGAGACATTTTCCACTTTCTCAAAGTAAAGTGAACCATCCAGTGTTATCTGGTTTTATTCTATTTAGTACACTTCTTAGTGCTTCTTTTACATTTGGATTGGCAGTTTGAAACTAATTTAGTTGATTCAAGCATAATAGTGTGCTTTCTGTTGCTTAGTCAGTCAAACAATGGGGAGTCCAGCATCCCCATTAAAATATGAATTCCAACTATGTGATTTCTCAGCAGAGAGGACTAGCCTGACAGAAGCTCTCTGGACTGAGGTTCTCCTGCCAAATCACAGAAGCTCTGACCTCAGGTGCTGGATTTCTAAATCTCTGGTTTTCTTACACATGCATTGCCTGTTTCAATTCAAAGTACACACTTCCTGTAGCCCCGAAATCTATCCATCCTTGCCCACCGTTCAGGACATTCTGGCAGACTCTGTAGGGTCAAGGCTGAGTGCTCTGCAGAGGCTGAGAAGAGGCCAGTCCAGGAGTTGTACCCATAGACTGTCCCTGCATCTGCTCAGGCTAGGGACTTGACAGATCATGGTGGAATTTCTCCAAAGCCATAGGAGCAAAGGGCCATGGACAGTGAGGCCTGTTATGACCTGCAGCAACTGGCTTTGTGGCTTTTATAAGCTATTTTGTATTTGTGCAAGAAAATCCCTTTTACCAAAAGCCGTATTTGCTTATCTATCACCTATCATCTATCTGTTTATCTATCTATCTATCTATCTATCTATCTATCTATCTATCTATCTATC
>NW_008335361.1:761255-763097 GCF_000622305.1 Nannospalax galili
ATCTATCTATCATCTATCATCTATCTAATCTATCATCATCATCTATTTACCATCTATCTATATCTATCTATTTATCATCTATCTACCATCTGTATATCATTTGTCTTCTGTTTATGATCCATCCTTCACACGTAACTTTATAAACTCTTGATCTTCACATTATTTAAGAGAGGCAGAGCACCTGAAGGACCAGGGCACAGCTCTCCATTCCTGTATTCAGACACCTGCTAGTCTCTTTAAATAGCTGGATGTTCCCTGTGCTGACCCTGGATGACTGCAGCAAGGAGTAGTCAGGGTGAAGTCGGGAGTTGGGGGTCACTGGGCTCAAAGAGCTTCTTTACATTTCACAACTCAGGGAACAGGAAGGAGGCAAAGGAGAAGAGGCATGTCAGGGCCCAGTGTGTGTGTGTGTGTGTGTGTGTGTGAGTGTGTGTGTGTGTGTGTGTGTGTGTGTGTATAAAGAGAGTGAGGGGGAGAGAGAGAGAGAGAGAGAGAGAGAGAGAGAGAGAGAGAGAGGAGGGTGTTCTAGTTGTCTTTTTTGTAGAGTATATGTTAGGGACCTGAAAAATCTTATTTACTGTTTTAGTAAACATTAGCTAATGGCAGCAAAGTCTGCCAATATTTCAGGAAAAGGAACATAGAAAGTAGGCTCCAGGCTTGAGGAAACCCGGGAGTCAAGGCCACAGAGAAGCCTTTCCTATGCTGTTCAAAGAACTGCTGTGTAGTTTTGACCAAACTCTTCCTTTTCTCCACAGTGTGTTTTGTGAGGTTAGGATTCTGGGACTGAGTGCTAGATGTCTGCTGATTTTTTAACATGATTGGTCTCCTTTCAAACTCACTCAAATCATGCCCAGTTAGAGTTCTGTCCTGGGTTTGTCTGTTCTATGGGTTTTGGGCACCTTTACAATGGCATAGTCTTGTCTTTAGTGCCTTATAGAGTATCTTGACCACTTTAGGTATCCCCTAGGCTGGGTTTATTCATCCATTTTTCACCCTTTCACTTGGCAACCACTGATATTTTTTCCATCTCCATAATTTTTCTTTTTTCCTGAATGTCTCATGGTTGGAATCACACAGTATGCAGCCTTTTAGATTGGCTTCTTCACTTAACAATATGCAGTTAAGTTTCCTATGTGTCTTTTTCCTGGTTTGATAGCTCATTTATATTTAAAGTTAATAATATGTCATTTTGACAATGCAATTAAAAATGGGTTGAGAGTTTTTATCTTGTTGATTTTTAAGAGTTTGGTGTATATTTTGGATAATAGTCTATCAGATGTGCCTTTTGTTAATAATTCCTCCCACTATAGCTTGCCATTTTATTCTTTTTTAAATTTTATTATTTTTACTTTATGTGTATAAGTGTATTACCTACATGCGTGTAAGTGTACCCATGTCAAGCAATGCCCTCAGAAGTCAGAAGAGGGTGTCAGATCCCCTGGAACTGGAGTTACACATGGTTGTTAGCTGCAATGTGGGTGCTGTGAATCAAACCTGGGCCCTCTGCAAGAGCAGTCAGTGGTCTTAACTGCTGAGCTATCTCTCCAGACCAGTCTTTTTATTCTTTTAAGAGTGTTTTTCACAGAGAAGAAAAATTTAATTCTAATAAAACTCAACTAACCAATTCTCTCTTTCTTAGAGCCTGCCTTTGGTGTTGTATCAAAAACAAAAACAAAAAAAGAAAAAAAACCAACATCAGACCCAAAGCTTTTCTCTTATGCTATAATCTAGGAGTTTTATAATCTTATATTCTTGAAGGAAGGCATAATGCCCCCCCTCCCTCTCGTCCTCCCTTCCTTCCTTCTAGTTTCTTATTCCCTTCTCCTCTTTCTCTCCCCCTCC
>NW_008335361.1:763153-763842 GCF_000622305.1 Nannospalax galili
TCCCTCCCTCCCTTCTCCGCCCCCTCTATTCTTTGGATTTTTCCACTCAGCAACGATGTTATGGTATTACATTTTGCATGTAGATATCAGGTTATTCAAGCATACTTGTTGAATAACTAAGTTTGTTCTATTGTGCTATCTTTGCCCCATTGTCAAAGATCAGTACATGTGTCTGTTTCTGAGCTCTCGAATCTTGCCTACCAATCTTTCATCAACATCACCTTTCCTTAATTACTGTGCCTTATGGTACTTACTCTGGTTTTTTGCCTCTCCATATAAACTTTGAAATTAATTTGCTAAATCCAGAACTTTGCTGGGAATTTTGAGAGGAAGAGCACTGCATTGAATCTATAGATCAATTTAGGAAGAACTGACATTGTAATCGTGTAGACTACTTCCTGTCTATGAGCTTAAAATGTTCATTAGAAATAAATAACTGCTAGCTCTTTGGATTCCTTTCACAAAATTGTGTCAGATTTCTTCATATAGACCTTGCACATATTTTGACATAGTCTACCTGCTTCATTTCTGAGTGCTAACATGCATTGTGCTCTTAACATACATTCTGCTACTTAACTGGTTGAATGTAAGAAGCTCAGTTTTGTATATTAAACATTTTCCTGAGATTTTGGTGTAATTGCTAATTCTAGAAAAAATTTCCCCTCCTTTCTTCCCTTATTTCCTTCCTT
>NW_008335361.1:763883-797075 GCF_000622305.1 Nannospalax galili
CCTCCCTCCCTCCTGCCTTCCTTTTCTTTCTCTCTCCCCCGTCTCTCTCTCAGTTCTTTGAAGTTTTCTACATAGCAACAATGTTATCCGTGAACACTTTTAGTCTTTTCCTTCTGATCGTTTTAGTCATTTCCCCCTGTCTATTTTTTATTTCTTAACTTTTGGAGGTGGGGTCCTGGTGTGGTGCCCCAAGTTTGCCTTGAATTTGTGATGCCCCTGCCTCTGCCCCTTGAGTGCTGAGACTACAGGCATGTTCCTCCATGCGCAGCTCTAATCTATTTATTTCATTATTTTCTTGTAATACTACGTTGTATAGGACTGCTAATACTAGAAGCTGTAAGATGAAGCCTGCCTTGCTCCTGATCTTAATGAGAAAATTTTATTTCTTGCATTTAAGTGTGATGTAAGCTGTAGATGTTTCTGAGCTATTCTTTACTCAGGTGAGGAAGTTGCCCCCCTATTCCTAGTTTACTGAGAGCTAGAGGAAGTTACCCCCATTCCTAGTTTACTGAGAGCTTTTTTTTATTTTATTATAAATGGATATTTGCCTTTGTCATTTTTTTCTTTTCCAGTAGTCTATCCATAGGACTGTCCCTCTTTATCTAGTGATATAATAGGTAAATTAATATTTGAATGTTGAACTAGTCCTTCCCTCATACTTATAACAAATCTTACTTGTTTATGCCCTTTAATACTCTATAATTACACTTTTGGATTTTGGTTGATAATGCATTTTTGAGATTTTGCAATTGTGTTTATGAGAATTCTTGGCATTTAATTTTCTTACAATATCAGTTTTGGCATTAGCAAAAAGTTAGCTACATAAAATAAAATAGTCTCTAGTTTCTTCTTAAGGCTACTGTAGAGAATTGGAATAATTTCTTCTTTAAATATTTGGTGGAATTCAACAGTGAAAACATCTATGCCTGTTCCATTCTGTTGATTTAATTTCTTTGATAAACGCAGACCAATTCAGAGTCTATATCTTTTGTTGGGAATTTTAGCACATTGTGTTGTTCAATAAAGTGATCTATTTCACCTAGGTTACAGAATTCCTGGTCACAAATTCTGAGTTTTTCATAGTTTCTTTATTATCCTTTTTAATGTCTGCAGGTCTTGGGGCTGGAGAGATGGTTCAGTGGTTAAAAGCACTGACTGCTCTTCTAGAGGACCCAGATTCTGTTCCCAGGACCGTCATGGTGGCTAACAACTGTCTAAAACTCTGCTCTCTTCTGGCCCCTGTAGGCATTGCCTATACATGGTACATTTACTATGTGCAGGCACAACACTCTTACACATAAAAATGAAATAAAAATTTAATAGTATTAATGTTTGTAAATCTTACAGTCTGTTTTTTCCCATTTTCTTTGCTAGTCTGTTGAGAGGCTTATTTTTAAAATATTAAGTCTAGGTTTTAATTTTTAAATCTATTAATTTCCTACTTTCATTTTATTTTTGTTTCTTTTACAGAATTTCTTACTTTCTTTTTTTTTGCCTTATCGTTTCTTTTTGCTGATCTTCTTTTTCCAGCTTCTAATGTAGAAATGTGGATGATTCACTTCAGGTGTTTTTCTTTGTGATATGTGCATTCAATAACAGAAATTTCTCCCTAAGACTCATTTTCACTACATCACACAGATTTTGATAAGTCATGTTAACTTTTTATAATAATTTTCAATTTCTCTTTAGAAGTCTTCTTTGACTCGAGGGTTATTTAGAAGTACACTGAATTAATTTGTAACTATTTGAGAAATTTCTAGCTAAATTTTGGGATTTTTTTAAAAATTCTTTTTTGTGTGTGAGAACAGACATTACATGATTTATATTTTTCTAATTTTTAGAGGGATTTTTGGAGTATTTTTTCTTTGTTTTGCCTAGGTTATGATTTATCTTATAGTCTTCTATGTTTGATTAAGAAGAATGTGTATTCTGTGGTTGGATGAGATAGCCTATACACATCAGTTATATTCAGTTAGTGCTGTTGAGGTCATTCCTGTCTTTAGTGAATGCCTGCTTCCTGGATCCACCCACTTCTTGTATGGGAGTCTGCATTTACAAAGGACATCTATCTCTTTCTCTTTGGAATTGGGTGAGATTGTGCCTCATGTATTTCAATAGTGTGTGTTAGATGCATAAGTGTGAAAGATTGTTAATTTTCAGAAAATTGATTCCTTTATCACTCTATAATGTCTCCCTCAATCCATGATAACTTTTGCATTGAAGTCCGTTCCACTCTGAGATGAACATAGCTACTGCCAATTTTATTTTTTGTTCTTTCTTTTTTTACCTATTTTAACTGAAGTTTTGTGAATTTCATACAACATATTTTAATTGTATTTATATGCCCTCCCCTATCTGCACCCTCCTTAACCCTCCATCCAATTTTTGTAATCTATTATTATCTATTACATATCTATAATAGTTATTAATATACATATTAAGGCCAAATTTGTGTCCCCAAATGTCCTCCAGTGTGGGTATAGATATTAAGGTCAAGTATAGATATTAAGGTCAAATATAGATATTAAGTTCAGATATAGATATTAAGGTCAAATTTGTGTTCCCAAATGTCCTCCAGTGTGGGTCCATTCACTGGAGCCTGGTTAGTCTACCAAGAGTCACACCCTTAAAAAAAGACTTTCTCTCCCTTTTCCAGCAGCCATTGGTTTCCAACAGTTCATCAGGTAGGGTTGGGGTTTCTTACCCACTTCCCCACATCTATAGCTAGGATTTTTTACTGGCTTGAGCTTATATGGGACTTGTGCATGCTGTCACCATTGCTGTGAGTTCATATGAGTAACTGATCAGATGTCTGGTCATCTACCACTTCTGCTCATACAATCTTTCTGTTCCTTCTTCTGCAATGATCCTTGAGCTTTGGGCGGCAGACATAGGTGTGCTATTCAGGAATACGCACTGCAGTCTCTTGTTCTCTGCACATTGGCAAGTTGTGGGCTTCTGAGTTGATCATCACCTGCTGTTAAAGGAAGCTTCTCGTTGAGAGATGCATTAATCTTAATCTATAGGTGTAATAATAAATCATTAGGAATCTCTTTAATACTATATCTACTTAGCAGAATAATTGCATTAAGCTCTCACCTATGGCCTGAGGCTTATATTAGCCATATGTATCTAGGCCTACTATTAGTGCCAGGTATAGGTTCTGTCTTGTGAAGTAGACCTTAAGTCTAATCAGAAAATGATTATTTACTCCCATAATATTTGTGTCACTATTTCACCAGGGGTCATATCTTGCCTGGCCCATTGTTGTTCAAGTACACTGGATTCATAGCTGGATAAAGTTAATGATTATTTTTTTTTCTTCTGGTAACATAGGCCCTCTGGGCACTATGAAAGCTGGCCAGGAGAGATGAATCTTTGAAATCAGTACCAGCTTGATTTAGCTTTGATTTTTCTACAACTCATGTATGGAATGTTTTTAGCAATAGGGTCTTACCATCAGCTTCTGGTGGGTAACCAAGAGCAAGGGCAATAGCTAGTATTGTTGAGGGTCTATGGGACCCCTGGTCAACAGCTTGAAAAGAGGGAGTCCATCCCTGACATTAGGCTTTTACTTAAATAGCCTATGGGTGTCTAGTAGGGGCAGTGTCTCCTGGTTATAAGTTAACTCCTTTTAATCTCCTTTTAAATGTATATGTAAGTCTCAAGTGGAACAGAGGTAGAGAGAACACTAATGCATCTCCGAACTCTCACCAGCGAAGCTTCCTCATGCAACAGAGTGCAAAGCGCACAGAAGGTCACAGCTGGTAAAAGTGTAAAGAATTAGAGACTGCGCAGAGCATGTCCCTGGATAGGACTTCGATATTAAACCTAACCTACCCATAGCTCAGTGACTGTTGCAGAACAGGTGGGGGAAGATTTTAAGAGCCAGGGTTAGTGCATGATTACAAGGAAACAGTCTTCCAGGCCTTTGGGAACTTGCTCATATGAGCTTACAGAAATAGTGTCAGCATGACTAAGACCCACGCAAACTCAATCAGACAAAACCCCAGCACAGAACTCGGAAAATGGGCATCAAGCTCCAACCTTAGCCAAGGAACTATTGGCAACTGATCACTTCTGGGTGAAGGAGAACTGCCTGACTAGACTCCAATGGATGAATTTCACTGAGAGACATCTAGGTATGCAAACTTTACTCAATAAACCTTGATATATATGACAGAATGCATGAAATCCTGTGGGAGGTGCTCCTGGGGGGTGTGGATGGGGAAGAGGTTATAAAGATAATTAAGTTGGGGGAGGCTATAAGAGGGTGCCACTTGGGAAGTGAGTATATAGATAAATGAGACTGTGTGGGGTGTTCTGTATGATATACACAGAAAAATCAACAAATTTTAAAAAAGACATATTTGAGGAGGAAGCATAAAAATGTACTTCATGTTAAATAGTAGAGGTGATAAACATTACCAGTGAAATCTACCTGATGACTTTATATCCATACTCAGGTACTAAGGATCCAAGTGTAACCAACTGTGACTAGTAATCATCAGATACATAGAGATTAAAGACACATGTGCAAACATCTAAGTGTTAGTAGCATTAAAAATGTAGGAAACAGCATATTTTAAAATGAAATGGAGATCTTCTTTAAAGGGTTAAAACTCATTCAGTTTTATATCTTACAGGGTTTATACTGAGTTCAATATTGTATAATGGCATTAATTCAATTGTGAACCTAAAAATATACAGCCACTTTTAAAAGTGATGTATCCTTACTCTGGAGTGTGTTACTGAATATGTTAAAGCTGTAATGAAATGCTTCTTCTAATCATGTGGTTATTAAATTTAAAAAAATTCTTCAAAGCAATTTATCATGCATTAAGCATAATGTAAATAAACAAGCATTAAACTTATTATATACATGTTTATTTTGCAAAAGAAAAAATATTATGCTACAAAAAGAACCAGACCAAAAAAATTTAACAAAATATTTAAAAAAATTTTTTTAAAAAGATGCTTTGTATGAAGTAATGGCTAATCCTGGATGTCAATTTGACTGGATCTGGGATTAACTAGATTAATGAGAGAGATCTTCCTGACTGGATCATTTGAAGCCGAAAGACCCATCCTAAATGTGGGTATTACCTTCTGATGACAGCCTGCATAAAAGGCCATGACAGAAGGGAGCTCTGGGTTTTTGTCCATTGCCTTCTCTCTCACTAGTGAGTTCATCTTGCTGCTGTGACCAACTTCTTTGGATTGCAACATGAATTAAAGACTAGTAGATCTGCTGGAATCCGTTAGATCTTCAGTGCCAGATTGGGACTGCTGCTGAGACATCCAGCCTCGTGGACTGAGCAGCTACTGGATTCTCAGTCGCTCCAGCATGGTACAGCTATTGGGCTACTTGGACCCTGTCTTGTAAGCTAATCTAATAAATTCATATATATATATATATATGTGTGTGTGTGTGTGTGTATGTATATATGTATGTATGTATATATAACCATTCTGTTTCTTTAGAGAATCCTGACTAATAGAAGTGTAAAAAAGTCAATAAAAATATACATTGAAAAAATGTATATGTATATACTTTAAGAAGCTTCTATCATGGTAGATTTTCATATAGATTTTCCTAAAGGCCTTCAGTGTTAGTTATTCCTCCCCATACTTCCTCCTCTGCCCTGCCCTCCCATTCCTCACCCCAATAACTGTTCCTATTCTATCATTTCCCTTTTGCCCTTTATATTATTGCATTCTATTTCTCCTCCCACAAAGCACTGCTGCCCTTCGACCATTTATTTGTTTCCTGAACTCTCTGCATTTTCCAACTGAAACACATATATCTAAGAATTCAAAGCTAGCACCTAGCTATGAAAGAGAACATGAGATATTTGTCTGTCTAAGTTGGGTTACCTCACCTGGGATGATTGTTTCTAATTACATCCACTTAACCTGCGAATTTCCTATTTTTCTTTTTAAAGAACCGAGCAATATTCCATTGTGTATATGTACCACAACTTCATTATCCATTCAGCAGTTGATGGGCATCTAGGGTGTTTCCAATTTCTGGCTCTTATGAAAAGGCAGCTATGAACATGGATGAACATGTATTTCTGTTATAGGGTACAGAGTCTTTTGGGTATATAACCAAGTCTTTTGGTATGGCTAGATCATAAGATCAGTTTCTAGCCTTTGGAGCAATGTCCACACTGATTTCTATAGTGGCTGCTACAGTTTACATTGCCCCAGCAGTAGGTAAAAGTCCTCCTTTCTCCACATCCTCACCAGGATTAGTCCTTGTTTGTGTTTTGGATCTTAAGCATTCTGAGTCAGGTAAGATGAAATCTCAAAGTGTTTTTAATATTCATTTCTCTGGTGCCTAAAGACGTTGCACATTCCTTAAGTATTTCTCACCCATTTGCACTGCATCTTTAGAGAACGCCTGTTTCACTCTTTCCTCCAGTTTGAAGTAGTTCCTTTTATGCTTCATTTTTTTAGTTCTTTGCTTATTTTAGATATTGACCCTCTATTAGAGGCATAGCTGGTAATTTTTTTTCCCGTTCTGTTGGTTTCCTTTTCACTGGAAAGATGGTGTCTTTTGCTATGCAGAAAACTTTTACTTTCATGAGGTCCCATTTGTCAATTGTTGGACTTAATGGCTGCTCTGTAAGAGTCCTATTCAGAAAAGTCTTTCCTGTGCCTAAGAGTTCTGGTATATTCCCTACTTTCTCCCCTCTTAGATTCAGGGATTAGATCTTATGTTAAAGTCAAGGGGTTTATTTGGAGTTGAGGTGTGTGACTAGAAATAGGAATCTATTTTCATTCTTCCATATGCAGCTATCCAGTTAGACCAGTACCACATGTTGAACATGTATCTTTTCTTCAGTGTGTATTTGTGGCTCCTTTGTAAAAACTCAGGTGTTTGTAAAGAGTGGACTTAAATCTGAATCCTCAATTCTATTTCACTGGTCAATGTGTCTGTTTTCATGACAATACCATGTTGTTTTTATAACTATAGCTCCATAGTGTAGTTTGAGATCAGGGATGGTAATGCCCCCAGCAGTTCTTTTAATGTTCAGAATTATTTTGACTGTTCAGCTTTTTGTGTGTATTTCTATATGAAATCTGAAATCAATTTTTCAATTTCTGTGAAGGATTGTGTTGGAATTTTAATGGCTATTCTGTTTCATTTCCACCATTTTCTTTGCTCCTTTTCTCTAAAATTTTTAAGTTGCTGAGTTTTTATTTCGGTTTGGATATTCTTCAGAGATTCTGTGTCTTTACTGAGTTCTAATTTCATGTTTTGGATTGTGTGAGTTATCTCATTCAACACTTTGTTTGCTTTCATAGACTTTGCTCAGTCTTTTATTCATATCCTCTTTGAGTTCCTTGAATATATTTATAATTATTAATTTGAAATCATTGTCTTTTGAATTTCCTAGGTTTCCATTCTCAGCAAACATTATGATGGGGTGCTAATTTCTGGAGGAGACATATTATCTTGATTGTTTGTGATTTTTTTCAATGAAACCTAGGCACCTGAACTTGTGTGGTGCTGTTTCTTTGTATGGGTAGGTGATTTCTTTGTCGAATGTTTGTTTTTATCTTTGTCTCCTATTTCCCCAACTTTTTAGGTTATGGCTCAGCTGAGCAGCCCTTAGCATTCAGTTTTGGGGACATCTTATGGTGATGTTCAAATGGGGCATAAAATGTAGTCTCAGTTCAGGTAGAGATAGGTACAATTTTTGAGTTGAAGTGCCAGGATTGACTTTACATGGTCCTGAATTAGCAGGCTAGACTGAGTGGCTGTTATGTGAAAAGGTTGACTGATAGGTTAGGCTGGAGAATCTCACAGGTCTGGGGTGCACAAGGATCCTAGTGACCTGAGGAGGCCTGGGAACTGATATGGTAGAGCTCAGGGAAGTCTATGGAAGGGTGGCTCAGTACTACAGGTCTGGAGGAGTGTATTGGTCACTTTTCTGTTGTGATAGAAACACTGACTTATGGAAGGAAGATTTTATTTGAGCTTATGGTTCCAAAGGGAAAAGAGTCCATTATGGTGGAGAGGCATGGTGGCAGAGGTGGCTGGAGGAGGAGTGGAAGCTAAACTCTCGCATCTTCAAGCAGGCACAGGAAGCAAGAGAGTGACTGGAGATCCAGTAAGGCTCAAGAACTCTCTAAGCCCACCTCCAGTGATGCTTCCTCCAGGATAGCCATACCTTCTAAAACCTCCCAAAACAGTGCCACCAACTGAGGACAAAATGTCGAAATACTTGGAGCCTATGGGGGACATTCTGATTCAAACCATCACAAGTACCATGCAGAGCTGGGCATGTAAGGATCCAGCTACCAAAGGAGGCCTGAGAGCTGACATGGCAGTGGGAACTCACTATTGCCAGTCTCGGGGAATGTGCTGGTCTGGTGCATGCAAGGATCCCAGTGACCCAAGGAGGCCTGAGAACTGAGATGGTGGGGTTCTGGGATGTCTCAGAAAAAGAAGATTGGGGTAGGGAAGGATCCCAGTGAGCAAACAGCTTGACAGCTGAGATGGGGAGGGAACTCACAGTGGCAAGTCTGGGGGAGTGCAGGGAGGGGAGGGCAAGGATCCCAGCACCCCAAGGAAGCTTGAGAGCTGAGATCCATTTTCTTTTATTATAGGAAAGTATATCTTTCTCGGCTACATGTGGAAACATACTGTGTGTGTTTTGAATTTTAGGGTGGTCCTCTGTAGGTGACAAGTTGTATCATGATTTTTTATTCACACTGACAAGTTAACACTTTTAACTGTTGCCTTTGGATCTGCAAAACGATTACAGATATAGCTGGATTTGTATACAATCTATCTGTTACTATTTTCTACTTGTTTTATTCATTTTTTCTACATTTTTCCAGGTTTTTGTGATTTTTCCTTGAACCTTTTATATTTTTCAATTTTCTGTCATTTCTTAACATGACAGTTGTAATTACTTTTTTATAATTTAATGTATTTTAATAGCAAACTTACAGGAACAGCACAGAAGACAGCCATTCAAAACCTATACTTGTGGGGCTGGAGAGATGGCAGAGCGGTTAAGAGCTGACTGTTCTTGCAGAGGACCCAGGGTTCGATTCTCAGCACCCACATGGTGGCTATGAACCGTCCTTAACTCCAGTTCCAGGGGAATCCGACGCCCTCTTCTGACCTCCGCGGCATTGTATGACATGGGTGCACTCACATACATGCGGACAATACACTCATATACATAAAACAAAAATAATAAATAAAATGTTTTTTAAAAACCCTATACTTGCATATAGGACAACTCAGAAGAGTATAGTGAATGACTGGAATCTGCCGTGTGATAAAAGGCTTCAAATACCATTTACTTGCTGTCAATAAGAAATTTACTTATTAAAAAAATCCAAATGCTGGTATAGTTCAAAAAATTTTAACAAGTCTCTTTATAATCGTTATAAAGTTGAACAGCTGAAGCTTACTCAGTGAAATGTTTCGACTTGCATTAATGCTTTACATGCTAAGTTTATGTTAAACATTCACACACAAATTAAAATGGAAAACTGCCAGTACCTGATTTCTGTCCCCTATTTTCCACTCACAATCATGTAATTTTGACCCCATGGAAAAAATATATCTAGCATTAAGAACTACTTATAATAGGAAGAAGAGGAAGAAATATTTTCTAAATAAAATGCTTCCCCTCATAGTGGATCCTTAAGCACGTTCTCTGTGTATGGGGTGTGCTAGCTGGATTTCGTTTGGCATATTTGTTACATGTTTGGCATGGACAGCACACAGGTCGTTATCTTTAAAAAGGCCAGCCAGATAGGCCTCACTTGCCTCTTGCAAAGCATCAATAGCTGCACTCTGGAAGCACAGATGTTTTGAAGTTCTGAGCAATTTCTCCCACCAGACCCCGCAAGGGCGGGTTGTGAATCAGAAGCTCAGTGGAGTTCTGATAGCATCTAATTTCACAGGGTGCCACAGTACCAGGCCTGTAGCGATGAGGTTGCTTCACCCCCCCAGTAGAGTGCACACTCTTGCAAATAGCTTTTGTATGTAGTTGTTTCCTGGGCTCTTTACCACCTGTGGATTTTCAGGCACTCTGCTTTGTAGGAGCCAAGGAACAGACACCACCGTACTCACCCCCCTTCTTCAGCTGAGCTCGGCGAGAGAAAGGCAGCAGCTGGGAACACAATTCCTAGTTACTTTTTAAAAGTTCTTTTTAGTGGTTTCCCTGGAATTTTCACTGTGCAACTAACCGAAAAGTCACTGTACAACCATTATAGCACTTCAGGTGTGGTAAGTACCTTACAAAGGCATCCACATTTCTTCCTCCTTTCCCTTCCTTGTATTGCTCTAGTTAAGCATTTCCTTATAGATCCATATACATGTGTGAGACAAAATACACTGTTGATGTTTGAATAAACTGTTTAGATTAACTAAGAAATTAAAATAATTTCAGTTCCCCTTCAGCTAGCCCTTGTGTGCTTCCCTCCCTTGCTTTATGTAGACTTAGTTTCTGAGGCATGTCGTTTTCCTTCTCTCTAAGGAATTTCTAAAGGTTTTCACATGGCAGTACCAGTGACAAAAATTCCCTCAGTCACTGTCTAGGAAAGTCTTTTTCATGTTTTCACTTTTGCAAAAGAGTTTCACAGGCTACAAAATTCTAGGTTGCTTTTTTCTGTTTTCTTTTGTTTTTCCTCTCAGTACTTTAAATATTTCAGTCTACGTTCTCCTTGCTTGCAGGATTTCTCAGGAGAAGCATTCTCTATAGCTAAGAAAGTTTTTCTTTTATCCTTTTCAAGGTCTTTTTTCTTTATCTTTGATTTTCTGTGGTATAAAATTTGTATGCATAGCTATAGACTTTCAGTCATTTATTCTACTTGGTCTTCTCTGAACTTCTTGGGTCTGTAGCTTGAGGTGATTGTTTATTAATTTGGCAAACTTATCAATCATTATTAATTTAACTATTTCTTCTGATGGCCAAAGTGTACAGATCAAGAGTCTGCTGAATGATGGTGCTCGGACAGGACTGCTTTATTAAACTTCACCCACCCAAGGCTCAGGAACCACCATGGAAGAAGAGGCAGAAAGATTGTAAGAGCCAGAGACGAAGTGCAAGACCATATGGAAACAGAGTCCTACACACTCTTGGGAACCTGCTCATGTGATTCTATGACAATGGTATCAGCATACACAAGTCCCACGCAAACTCAGGCAGAGAGTAACCCAGTATAGACCTGGGAAAATGAACAGCAGACTTCAATCTTATCTGAAGAAATATTGGCAACTGATTGTTGCTAGATGAAGAAGAGCTGATCTTCCTAAAACAAGGGACTCTAGACAGGCTGACTAGACTCAGTGGACAGAATTGCACTGGGGAACGGCTGGTGGGAACACTGACAACCCAGTGGGACTTAACAGGGATGACAGAGTATATAGAAGGGTGCCAGTGGGGATGGGGGTATAAAGATGATGAAGATTGTTTGAGATGTTCTGTATGAAATACACAAAAAATTCAATATAAATAAATAAATAAATAAAAAATATTTCTTCTGTCCTTATATCTCCTTTAGGTTCCTGTGTTTCATTACAAGTATATTATACATTCTGTAGTTTGCTATTTTAATTATTTCTCTTTTTTTTTTCTCTTTAATTTCAAATATGGAGGTTTCTATTGGGATATCATCAGTCTCAGGTTTTTTTTCTTACCTGTGGCCAGGCTACTGAGTCCATAAAAGATATTCTTTATTTTGTTTCAGTGCTTGTTTTTATCTCTAGCATTATTTTCTACCTGTTCCCCATTTGTTTTTCAGTACCATCCACTTTTTCAATTTGAGCTGTACCGTATTAATTATAGAGGTTTTATATCCCTGGTATAATAATTACAACATTCCTGCTATTTCTTATATAGTTTTATCACTTTCTTTGTCTCTACAAACTGTATATTTTGTTTCTTAATATGTCTTATAATTATTTTTGTTAGACAGGCATGAAATAACTGATAAAATGAACTGCTATAAATAGGGCCCAAATAATGTGGTGGTAGGGTATAGAGAGAGTGAACACAGTCTATCACTTGTTTTTATGCAATAGCAGAAAATGTAGGCAAATGGTACCTTATAGAAAGCATACAAGAAATAAAGCAGTCATGCAAATAGTGCCTGGCCAGGAGGAAATGGCTTAGCGTTCCCTTTTATCAGATTTGATATGCAGTGAAACAGAACCTCATGATTACCACTCTTCCTTTCTTCTTCTAATTCATAATAACTCATTAGTACTCCAAATTCTAAAAGAATTTCTCATAGTACTCTAAATTTTTTTAATACTTTATTTATTATTTATATGTGTGTGAGTGTTATACCTGCATGTATGTACATGCACCCATTCTGTATAATGCCTGCTGAGGACAGAAGAGGCTGTCAGATCCCGTGGAACTGGAGTTACGGACAGTTGGTAGCTGTCATGTGGGTGCTGGGATTCAAACCCAGGTCTTCTGCAAGAACAGTCAGTGTTCTTAACTGCTGAGCCATCTTTCCAGCCCCCAAGTACTCTAAATTCTAGAGGAAAACATCAGACAGTAGCACACCCTCAATCCTTGACTGCCATCTTTCTACTTGCAAAACTGGTTTGTTTAATAGGCTCCATCAGAGTCCAGGCTTGAACTTGGCTTTCAAAGAAGATATTGGAAGGGTCTGTCTTATAAACTGTTAAAGAAAGGCAACGAATGAACTTGAAGACAAAGGACTCCACCAGTAATGACCTGAGATTTTTTCCATCCACCATTCCATAAAACTTGTTTAGACTCTCCTCTTTTGAAAATAAGAATTTTAAGGTTGTAAGTCTATCCCATTTTTCCTCAGTACAGATTTCAATAAAATTGTTGTGGTGGTTTAGGTGTGAAATGTCTCCACAGGCTCATGTGTTTAAACACTTTGTTTCCAGCTGGTGATCCTGTTTGGGATGTTATGGTTCATGGGGCCTAGCTGGCAGATACAGGGCGATGGGAGAGGGTTTGAGGGTTATAATAATGCTGGCTTAGGTAGAGTAACAGAGCCTTTCTTGGTTCTTGGCGAGCTCAACTTTTTCCTGGAAAGTTACAGTGCCAGACGATGCATAAAAGTCACCCTAAGTCAGTGGCTTTTAAGTTCATTGTCTCACATCCAAGAACAGGGAAACATGGCCAAGGAGTGAGCAGAGTGAATAGACGGGACTCTGTTATCAGAGAGGAGTAACTGAGGGGCTAAGATCTGCCCTGAACATGGGCAACATCATCCAATACAGGACTGGGATCCTGGAATGAATAAAAAGGGAAAAAGGAGAAATAAAAACGCAGCTGAGTGCCAGCGTTTCCCTTACTCCGATTCCTGTCCCATCAAACTGTAAGTAAGCAACCTCTCATTGCCACAAATAGGAGCTGGTCCTGTGCTGTATCTTCTCCACAGTGATGGTGTGTATCCTCTGATCCATGAACCCAAATAAACCTTTCCTTTTTTTTTTTTTTTTTTTTTTTTTTTTTTGGTCTTTTTGAGACAGGGCCTCCCTGTAGCCCAGCTGTCCTGGAACTCACTATGTACACCAGGCTGGCCTCAGATTCACAGAGATCCGCCTGCCTCTGCCTCCCGAGTGCTGGGATTAAAGGCATACGCCACCATGCCTGGCCAACCTTTCCTCTTTTAAGGTGCTTCTTTTCGTGTATGTTGTCACAGGACCTAGATAAGTGACTGAAAACCTCTCATACTGAGAATGGAAGCAGTCTGCTGAGAACAAACAGAAGAGGCAGCAGGAGGCCCAGTGGTCCTCTCCCATTAAGGAAAGAATCTCACAGCTAAATAAACACATATTACAGAAAACCATCTCATGGTTTTCTATAAATTTTAAGACCACAATAGATAGAAATTACGTTCTTTTTCTTTGTGGCTTGGCAAAGCTATAAATAAGCCCATTTCCTTTTTATCCATTTCTGGATTATAAATTCTTTTGGAATAAAATAGTTAGGATGTGTATTTCTGGCAACATTATTTTTCACTGTGCTAGAAATAAGGGAACAGTGGTTGATTGGTTTGGGAAAGGAGCTGACATGAAATCACTGTTCAAGAATGAGCAGGGGTAATTAGCCTACCTTACCCTTTCTCGGGTCTAACACCAAATGTCAGAAATAAGAGAACTGTGGTCGGTTGATTCAGAAAAGAAGCTGATCCAAAACTACACTTCAAGAATGAGCTTTATTAGGAGAGACAACCTGACAATCATGAGCGCTTTGATCAGGACTTTATATGGGAGAATATTCAAAAGGGACAGTTCATCATATTAGAAACAGCATGGGAGTCTTGAAGGAAAGAGGTTTTTCCTTTAAAACCTGGAGGGGAACTTCATTAAGTGAGACAGCTTAAATAAAAGTAGCTGTCATGGGCAAGGTGATGGGGTATCAGGGAACCCAGAGAAAATCTTTCAGATATTCCTGAACAAAGGAAATATCTAACCTCTATGTTACTTCAAGAATTGATGAGAAGTTCCATATCATGTGGTTTAGTCTGGGATAGTATATGTGACAAAGATTATGGAAGAGCCAGATACTATATAGGACCATAGAGTAAGGACTGTGATGTCCCAACACAGTATAGCTTCTTAACGAGAGAGAGAGGGAGAGGGAGAGGGAGAGAGGGAGACAGAGAGAGAGAGACAGAGACAGAGAGAGAGAGAGACAGAGAGACAGAGAGGCAGGAGTGGTGGCCTGATTTCTTCAGGATGTGGGATCTGGACACTTAGCATCTTAAGGTGATATAGGCCTATGATCTAACACACAGAGGCTGTGATGGGCGTCAGCCTTGGCCCTTAAGATGGTTCCTTGAATGCTGCATCCTCCAAGAGGAAGAATACTCTATGCTTACCTGACTGAAAGAAAGGCAAATGCAGCAAACACTGTGTGAAGCCTGTTCTAAGTCCCGTAACTATTCAGGAGGGATGGTCCATCATGAGTAATCTTATAATACCATCACATGGGTAAGCTCTATGCTTTGGAGAGGACACCTGCTAATAAAGAGCAGACATAGCAGGTGAGATCCTTTTTGACTAGATTCTCTTGGAAGATTTTTCTCAGACTTCAGCAAATCTGTTGATTGCAGTTAGGATTTCCTATCCTGGCATGGGCTTCTGTGAGAGTTCCTGCTCATGGATTTCTACTCTGGTGAACTGTGATTCTCTGTACCTGTCTTTTTTGGGTTCCCTTCTGTATCTTATGTCTCGTTTAATCCCATTGTTATTTGGAAATATATTTTATATGAGTAAATATTTTTAAGTGTAGTAAGTCTTTTGTGGCCTACTATATATTATGTTCTAGAAAATGTCTCACGTTCCCTTTAGAAATCTGTTTATGTTGGGTAGAGTGCTCTGTGAATCCATTGGGTCCAATTGGTTTACAGCACTACCCAAATTGCTATTTCCTTATTCATCTTCTGTCTGGTGGTTCTACCAGTTATTGGAAGGGGTGTTGAAATTGTGGGTGGAATGACAAGACTGAGAGACCAGAAAAGGAATGGGCTTTCAATGGAAGACTGACCCAGAAAGTGCTTTTCAAACAAGCAAACAAGTATGTCTCCGTTCCACCTAAATGATGAAATACTGGATCCAAACTAGTCACAACCTGGTTCCACACAGCTGCCACTATTTTCATGGCAGCAATTGGATGGTGGGCTCACCCAACCTACGCAGGACCAATCACTGACCAGACAGAAATGCCTTCATTTCCATGGTGGAAATTTTCTGCCAAGAAATTTCACACAAGTGGCTCACTCTAACCTTCTGAGGACTCTTCCAAAATGGAGACTCCTCACAGCCTATACCATATGGAGCCAGTCATCTGTTATTGCCAGGCCCTGCTCTCTTTGCAATGTAATAAATAAGTTTCTTTCTTCTACTCTGGTCTTAAGGGTCAATTCTTTTAGTAACTCACCACCTCATCACAGAACTCTCTTAATGGTTACTGTGCAGTTGATTTGCATCAGTTCTGCCAATGTTTGCTTCTGTGTATAGGGGCACTGATGTTTGGTGTACATGTGCCTTAGGTTTTTTGGTGAGTACACTCTTTTTTAACATCTGCTTTCCTTTAATTACTGTTTTCATGATCCTTCAGGCATGGATTCTGCTACTTTTACTTTCTTCTTTCAATGAATTATATTTTAAGGGTGGTTTTGCTATTGCTCTTTTCTTTCCCTCCCTCCCCCCTCCCTCCCTCTCTCCCTCCCTTCCTTCCTTCCTTCCATCCCTCTATCCTCCCTTCACTTTTCTTATTTATTTCCTGCTTCTGTTTTTATGATTTTGCTGCTATGGTTGAGAACTGGAATTTTTTTCCAGAACACAAAAGTGAGTATTTTATTTAAGTCTATTTATTTCAAACAACGGAGGGAAATGTGACAAGATTCATTACTTGTGATTTTATCATAAAAGAAGAGATGAGTGAATCTTCTCTGTACCTTTATTTTTGTTTTGTTTCTCATCCTCCACTTGAGTAGCTCTTTGAGAATTTCATTCAGTGTTTTTGTTCACATTGACTTCCTCTCCCAAGTCCTCCGAGGTTTATCCCTCTTTCCCCTCTTTCTCTGAAAGAGAAGGGGATCCTGAAGACGAAGCGTATTAGCTAAAAATATGTAGTGTGCATACATATCCTGATAATTATATTTTAGTTTTTGATAAAAATACAACTTATAATCCTACTTCCCAAAAGAAAAACTTTCGTGGTCTTAAGATTTCCCTCAGCATTATAAAACAGAAAGATAACATAGCTCTGGCTACTGAGGATTTTATTTCCTCTCAAAGGAATAAAAAATAAGAATATGCAAAATTCAAATTACGCATATATAAGTATACAGTTCAGTGAATTAAAAGTACTCATATAATCAGTACCTAGCTAAGAAACAGAAGACTATGCTAGATGAGAGCCTCCTGATGCCCCTTACAGCTGTAATGTACCCCACAGGGTAGTCACCACAGACTTGCAAAACCATAGGCTGAGTTGGCCTATTTTTGAACTTTAGATGGAGTCATACAATGTGTCAACTTTCATGCCCGGCTTCATTGGGGGTGGCACTATGTTTTGCATGTATCACGGTGCGTTCATATTCATTGTCAGTCTCCTGCTGTGTGACGACTCTGCATTCCATCCCCATTCTACAGTCGAGAGGCATTCCATTAATGAACATAGATTTCAGATAATACTGTGGTTACCATGGGTCTATGTCTAAAGTGAGCTTGTGTGTGCATTTCTGCTGACTTCTGCCTCAAAGAGAATTACTACCTCGTGGGTAGACATTATCTCCAAGCAGTTTAGGAGATACATCCACATTTCTAAGGTGATTCCACTAAGTCCTGTCAGCAGCATATGAAGGCTCAGGCTGTCCCACCTCCTTTTAACTCCTGTTATTTTTGTATTTGAGTCATTCTGTCAAGTGTGTACCTACTTTATATTGTGGTTTTAATTTGCATTGCTCCAGTGACTAATGAACTTTAGAAACTTCTTATATGTTTATTGAATATCTTCTTTATGAACTGTCTACCTAAGTATTTTATCCTTTTATCAAAATTATTATGTTTATATTTGATTTCCAGTGAGTCCTTTGCTCTTATACTTCTTGAAGATTTCATTAGCTTTTCCTAGTCCTTTGACTTTCACCTAAGTTTTAGAACTATTTTGGTGACTCCACACAAAAAAAGTCTCTAGAATTTATTTGTAGTTCATTTAATCTATGGATGAATTTGAGAAGAACCAACATCTTTACAATAGACACATCAATCTACAAATGCACTATATCCTTCAGTTCTGCATTTTTTTGTTTTGCTTTTGCTTCCAACACTGCATTTTTGTTTTCAGAACAGAGATCTGTCATAACTTTTGTTAGATCAATTTCTAGATCTGCGGTATTTGAAAATGTAGTAGTCATGCAAAAATGGAAAAATATACCATCCAGTCTATTCTGGAATGTTTGAAATTTTTGTAATATTATACCTTTTTGCATTTTATTTGAATTTTTGAGATTTTCATGCAATACAGTTTGATGACATTTAGATCTGATCCCCTCTCCCCCTTCCTCCCACTGCCCTGCCCGATTTAGTGAATACACATATATATAAAATGGCCTTTAGAATATGATTTGTGGACTCACAGGGTCCACCAAGAGTCCCAACCTTGTAAGACACTGTCTTTGACCCTCCCAGCAGCCATCAAATTGCCAAAAGTTCCTTAGGTTGTGTGGGATTTCTTACTCACTTCCCCATGTCTATGATGAGATTTTGTCTGGTTTGAGCTTGCATAGGACCTGTGCATGCTGTCATCCTTGCTGTGAGTTCATATGAGTAACTGACCAGCTGCTGGAAGACTCTGTTTCTTGGTGGTCATTCATCCCCTCTGGTTCTTCCAATCTTTCCTCTTCTACAATGATCCCAGAGCCTTGGGAGGCAGAGGTTTGAAATAGCTGTCCTATTCAGGGATAAGCTCTCTGGGCTTCTTTTTCTCTGCACATTGGCCAGTTGTGGGTTTCTGTGTTAATCACCATTCAGTGCATAAGGACACTTCTCTGGTGAGAGTAAGAGATTCATTCATCCTAGTGCAGAGGTTGCATTGAATATACATCACTTAGGTTAAATGTCTCAGAGACACTTGTTCTCTGAGTTTGACTGGTTTTGGAATTCTGTGATAGCCTTCATCTGTTGCAAAAAGAAGCTTCCTTGATGAAGGGTACAAGGTACACTTGTCTGTAAATATAAAGATCCGTATTTAGAATAAAGTAAGAAAGTACGTTGTTCTAGGGATGTAACAAAAGTAGGTTTTTCTGTAGGATCTGTGATCTTTTCAGTCATGTGAAAACAGAACCAGGGGATGGAGAGATGGCTCAGTGGTTGAGAGCATCGGCTGCTCTTGCAGAGGACCCAAGTTTGGTTCCTAGCATCTAAAAATCATCCATAGCTCCAGTTCCAGGGGACACAAAACCCTCTTACAGCCTCTTCATGTACTGTGTGACATGGTTGTACTTTTATTCATGCAGGAAAAACATGCATAAAAATAAAATAAAAATAAATAAAATTTAAAAATATAAATAAAACAAAGCAAAGCCAGTTCCCCAAGTCTTTGTAGACTTTCTAGGTGGTGGGATGGATGTTCACTAATTAGAAGGACTTCTGAGAGTTGGAGTCAGGCCCAGAAGAAGCTTAAGTTCTTCTCAGGTCTTTTTTGAACATGTATCTTGTCTGTGCCTGCTTATGGCTTTTGCATTTCCCAATATTCTTAGCTCATTTCTTTTAAATTGTGTAAACTTCCCCAAGGAACTCATGGCCTTAGGTGGTCTATTGTATATCTTCACCTGCAACCCCATGCCTTGGACATGTATTGTCTACCATCTCTGCATCTTCTAAGAGGAATTCCTGCAGCTTTCCACAGCCTTTATCAAGCCTGCAATTTGAAGAAAGCTACTCCTCCTATTCTGAGCTCCAAGTTGGAAGAATCAGTTTAGTGGCTCCCAGGCAGATTAGTCCATTGCAAATAATAGTCTCTGTTCGCTAGAGTTAAAAGAAAGGAACAGAGAGGTGGCAACCTCCTTGAGACCAAGACTCCTTAGGTAGGGATAGATCAGGAGAGAGAGTGAATAAAAATCCAGAGCCCTACTTTCATGAAATAGAGAACTCATATGAGTCCCGAAGAAGTGAAGGAAACCGGAACTTCCATAGTCTACATGGATTATGAAAAGTCACTTGGCTGCTGAATTCTGTCACCATGGGTACAGTGGAGGCTCCATCACAGCTCTGCTCTGACCCAAAGCCTGCAAGGGTGGAGAAACTACAGAAGTGAACACAAACCTGGGTTCTCTTGTTAAACAAGCAACATCAGAATAGATGAGTTGAGTACGTAACTGGCATCCCAGCCTGAGAAGGAATGGGCTGGGGCTCTTGAAGGACAGAAGAGATTTTCTAAATTCTAGAGGGAGCCATATATGTCTCTTCTTCAAGTACCAGGCTATCACCTTTTTTTGTTGTTGTTATTCACTTTCAAATTTAGTGTGCTTAACAGGCCTACGGGTTTAGGGCTTGATGCTGTCCTCCAAAGAAAAGATTTAGAAGGCTGTATCTTCTATATACATGTCTAAGGAAAAAACATCTCTCTCTCTACCACATACCTAAGGCATAGTGCTAGAGACAAAGAACTCAGCCAGGCCAAGTGCAGGCAGGGCTCTTCCATCAACCATCAACAAGCTCAGGCAACCGAACGTTGGGAACCTTAGCCACCTAGAGCTCTGCTTGATTTAAACTATATTCCAGTTTACAGCCATGCTGCCCTGAACATGCCTGATCTTGTTTAAACTATATACATACTACTTTTCGAAAAAGCTCTTAGCAACACGGGACCCCAGCTGCATCAGACTTCATGTACACCTTGCTCCAAACAATGCAATACATCACTTCTCCATTAACACTCGCTGGATAACTCCCTCTTTGTGCTCAAACACATCCAGGAACATATCTAAGAACTATGGGCAATGTGCTGATCTGGCCTAGACTCTTTTTAGATGCAATACACAGCAAGGTAAATTGTGTCCTCAAAGTGAACTTTTAGGGAAAAGTCCATATTTAATATTTAATGCTTATGTGTGATTAAGCATTATTTTAGTTACTTTTCTGTCGCAGTAATCAAATACACTGACAAAAACAACTTCAGGGGAAAAGGCTTGTTCCGACTTACAGTTCCAGAGGGATACAGTCCATCATGACAGGAAAGATGGGACAGTAGGCAGGGGAGGCATGGTAGCAGAGCCAGAAGCTGACTGGTCACATTGCGTCCACATTTAGGAAACAGAAAGAGAACAGAAGGTGAGGATGGGCACCTCAAGACCTCCCCCGAGTGGCTTACTTTCTTTAGCAAGACTTGACCTCCTAAAGGTTCCACAATCTTTCCAAACACAGCCACCAGCAAGGGACCAAGTATTCACACACATGAGCCTACAGGGACATTTTACATTCAAAGGATAACAGGCTATGATTACACTCAGTTACATCATGGGAAAGGACATGCACAATGAAGAAAGGCTTACATTACTCAAGCCTGAAGATCAGAACAGAAAATCAGCCATCTTCCCTTTAGCAACAGCTACCCCTCCGGGACCCCATAAAAGGAGGCCCAAGTGGTAACCTGCTGCTTTTGGGCACTCTAACTCAAGTAGCCCACTGCCTTCTTACAGAGTATCCTGTACTGCATCTTTAAATAAAACCTATTACTGCTTTGCTATTTGCATGTGCTTTATTAATTCTTTGACTAAGATACCAAGATCCTGGAAACTCTCCAGCCATGTGTATTTGACTATGTTTACAGTACCACACATGAGTTTCCTCCCACTGAGTGGGCTTTAAGTTTAATTAGGTAGCTGTTGATTACCCCCAAGATAAAACTGCCACTACTGCCCCAATATAGTTTGCTGCGCAGGTCATTGTTGTGGGTATTAGGCTTTAAAGCTGGGGTTGGACCATTGATTGATAGTCTCCCTAAGCAGCTTGCATAATGTCCTCCAACACTATGAGATTTAGCCTTCAGGGAAGTGACTTCCAGGTCAATTCCAGCTCCATTGTTCCAAGTTCTGTGATGTATGTCCTGTCTTCAGCAATAGGGTCTTTACCTTTAAATTCTGGGAGACAATCAAGGACTGTGGCAATGGTCTGTGTACTTTGGGGAGTCTTGGACTAACCTGGCCAAAACCAGAAGGGAGGTTTCTCCCTTTAGCTATACACATGGACTCATGTAGAGATATTGTATGTGGATTTTCAGTAGGCTTTTGAACTAATACATTTCCCTCTGGGTTTTCATACCAGCTAAGCATTATTTATTTCTCCTCTCTCCCTGTCAAACCCTCTCTCTTCCCTCCACAGGTAAAGTACCCCATTTCCCCCATTTTACCCTTGATAATACCTCTCTCCTATAATGTCCCATCTCTTGAGCTCCTTCTCCTTTACCAATGGTTCCTTGTATAATCCTTCTTCCTCCCCTCCCAGGTAAATACCCCCAAACAGGGGATCTTTTAAGGACAGAGCATCTACTACATTTTCTCCAGTCCTTGACTTGAACAAAAACTGCTTACTCCACTAATCCTCAGCTCCCGATTTTCAGTGATGTTTGGGTAGCAGAAGTTTTCAGTTCTGGCAACAAATGGACCTGGGTTGGTGAATGAACCAGGCCAAGTTCAGCACTTGTCTGCTCTGGTTTGTTTTCCTGTGTACTTGACTATTCCTGCTTTTCTCAGTAACAGAGTTAAAGTTTATCAACCTCCTGTTGTCTCCATCACTTACTTGGGCTCTCTGCTATATTAAATAATCATTAAATAGACAGTCAAATAATACGGGGCACACAGAAATCCTAGGCCTGTAAAGTTTCATGGAAATAGTGATATAGCACCTGGGGTGATTGTCAATCAAGTTACTGATACTGGGGAACTAGAAAATCACCTGGGGCCTTGGATGTGGCAGCCAGAGGTTAAGAACACCTCCCTAGAGCACCTTCCTAAGAAATGAAGCAGAGGACAAACAAGGGGAAGAGAGTTTAATAAAGTATAAGAAAGGGACACTCCAGTGAGTCTAGAGAGAACAAAGACACAGGAGCCTGGATCTTTGCTCAGGGTTTTCTTGAGGTGGGCGTGAAAATTTATTCTGTCCAGAATGACACGAGCTCTGCGAGTGAAAACTATATTTTACCTCCTTAGGCCAACTGAGGGAGGAATAATTAACTGTATTCCATTGCTGGTTTTTTAACTCTGCAGTTAGTTAAAGGATGCTCTGTGTGGCTTAAAACTCAGGATGGGTGTTTCTGATAGGAGATGGCTGACTACACTTGTACCCCAAAATTACCTCTTAGTTTTTGTTAGCATTGGACCAGGGAAGCACAAGTGCATTCTTTCACTATCATCAGTTTATCCTTCAGCTTTATGGCCATTTAGCACCTCAAGTTGTTCTTCTGGTTTGTTTTTATTTACTTTTATTTATTACAACTTTTCTTTGACAGTTTCATATATGTGTGGCAGTCTGATTACTCTCACTTTTCCTCTCTCTGATCTCCTTCCCCCACCCATACCGCCCCCCTTCACACATACAACTTCCTTTCCTACATTCAAACCGTGTCTAGGGAGATCATGGGCCCTGGGTGGAGAGACACCTTGATACTGCTGTTAGCTAAACTGGCACACTGCATTATAAACATTTATGTTTATACCCATAGACACATTTCACTCTCAGCCTTAAACAGAGCAGCCTCTCTTTCAGTGACCAGTGAACGCAGAAACTCAGGGCTATTCAAGATCCTGAGAATAAGTGACAAGTTGAGTGCTCAGCCTTAAACAGGTATTTATACCAATACTCTAAGCCTCAGGGACCGTCAGAAAAGAAGGGGTGAAAGAATGTAAGAGTGGGGCGACACAGAGAAAGGCCATGGAATGTCACCTTCTGGGCATGGAATGAACTCACAGCAGCTATGGATGCCTGCACTGGGCTTGAGGAAGAATGGGCTCATGAACAGTCAGTCATGGGTTGAGGAGGGGCTTATGAGGTCTTACCCCTCCTTGCTGAACTACTGGCTACTGATAAATTCTGGGGGAGGGGGAATCGTCTTAAGTTGAGTAATTACTGATGTGTCCGCCAAATTCCAATGGATAATTCCAAACTCATGGTCACACAGATGGCCCTGGTTAAATTCATTGAGTTACAAAACAAAGCAAAAAGACATGAATGGTGTTCTTTTTAAACTTAACAGTCAGGAAAAGTTTGAGGACTGCATGCTGACAATGCCCATGTCTGAAAAGTTTGAGCCGCCTTTTTGAGAATCTGCCTCCTCTCCCAGCTCCCTCGCTCCTTGCCTACTCCTAAGGCCACCTGTTTTAACTTAACTCCTCATTGGATTCTAGGAGGCCTAGGATTTTCAGTCTGAGAAATAAAAATTCACTGTAACCCTGATGGTTCTCTCTTCTCTGATTTAATCTCTGCACCCTTAGCACAGTGTTAGAACCCAGTGTCTACCTCTGCAGATCTGCCAGGTCTGTTTCATTTCTGACAAGCTCTGAGAGTCTCCCCTTGATGCTCAATTCCCTTGACACTCATAATTGTGTGTGTGTGTGTGTGTGTGTGTGTGTGTTCAACTGTTCATGGGAAAGAGTGGACGTGTGTATCCTTGGATGTATGTGTGTGTGTCTATGTGTCTGTGTGTGTTCAGCTGTTCAGGTGAGAGTGGACACATGCATTCCTGGACATATATGTGTATGCATATGTGTATAATATACACATATCTGTGTGTATGATAGTTAAGCCAGATATGGTACATGCCTCTAATTCTAGTTCTTGGAAGACAGAGGCAGGAGGATCGGTTCAAGGTTGTCCATTTCCACATGGTGAGTTTGCTGGAAGCTTGGGCCCATGAGACCCTGTCTCAAATAACAGCAACAAACAAAGGGCTAGAGACAGGGTTAAATGGATAACAGTGCTTGCTATGCAAGCATAAGAATCTGAGTTTGGATACCAGAACTCACATAAAAAGATGGCCATGGCCATACATATGCCTGTAACCTTAGCACTGTGGGGTTGGAGACAGGAGGATTGCTGGGACTTGCTGGCCTATCTCGAGGATCAATGAGAGACCCCATCTCAAAGGAATATGGTGAGGGATAATAAAGGACACCCAGTGGTCTCCCTTGGCCTCTGTGTGTATGTGTGTACAGCCATGCACATACAAACTCCATACACACATATAGCTCAGTCACACATATAAATACACACTTTTACACATACAAACATAACAATGACACACCAATAAAAACTATTGAGTGCTGCCCAGTTCACAGTATGCTCTTCTCCTGAATCTCTCCTTTTCTCTCAACTCCTATGAAAACATTTCATAATAAACTGCAACTTTGCTTTACAGTCACACATTCTGAATTCTTTTCTGTGCTACAAAGCAAAGAATATGGCTTCGCTTGCATGGAGGCTGCCATAGCCAACAGTGTCTCCTGCTGCTGCTGACCATCTTAACTCATATAGCACAGCAGAGTGGGTATGGTTTATCTCCTAACCCAAGGTCCAAGATGGCTTTTGAAATCTGAGATTCACCACCTTCTTTTCATTTAGTCTTTTTCATTTCCTGTGTGGAGAGGGGGTTTATTTTAACATTTACTGTGTACTTTCTGCTTTATGCTAGATACTGCTATAGATGGTTCTATTAAGTTTGTCTCTGTTTGATTTTTCAGTTTCTCCCTGTAATTCATTACAGCATGCATCCTCAGTCACTTTCTATGATGGGCAAATGTAACTTAGAGAACATCAGTTTCAAATCCAAGCCCTTTTTGGTAGCTGCTCCTGCCTCCCACAGGCTTCCAGAGAGGATCTAGAAAAGAGGGGCCCTTTCTCTGAAGGATGACTGAGTGGGGTTCAGTTAAGTCTCAAGAATTGCTAGAAAACAAGAAACTCGGTTTCCCTGACAGATCATTTTTTTCTTAATCACTAACCACAGTTTTTGCCCTGCCCAGAGGAAAAGAAATAGAATAGAGCTGCATGTTGTTCAGAAGTAACAACGCTTCACACATACTGCTTGTCAGAAGAGCTTTGGCCACAGTGGGTGGCCAAAGGCTAGCAGCTTCCCTTCCTAGAGGAGTTACTGCTTTCTCTCTTGTTTTCGCCCCAGAGAATGGCAGTGCTCAACTTAAGGCAATTCAAGGACATATTAACAGCAGGTGGGAGACTACTCAGGCCAGCAGAATCAGAGAGCCCCTTAGCTCTCCTTCAGTCATGTACTTCTTATAAAGACTCGGGAATGAGCTTGAGCCTTAATCAGGAAACTTAACCAAGGACCAGCAAAAGCCAGAAAGTCATTCAAACCAGTTCAAAGAGCATTTCTCCTTATTGCCACGACGATACAGCAGACATGCTGTAGCTCAGGGACAAAGAGCACATCTCACAGGTCTGTGGGTCCATGGGAAGTTCTACTAGTCCAGGTCCTTAATGTCTTCTGTGTTCCTATGTCTTATCCACCTTCCTTCAAAGGCCCAACATTTCTGTTTCCTGTCTGGGTAATGCTCACCTATCTCCACTGTAAATGCTACCTCCATGTGGGGATGACCACACATAGATCAGTCTATCTGACTTCCTCAGTCCTCCCATTATTTGTGCTCCCTACCCACGTGCATTAGTTAGGCCTCTACATAAAAACAGTAGCAATGGGTTGTATGTGTGAAGAAGGTTGGGAAATCCTCCCTTCTGATTTTTTATTCCATTCAGCCCCTAAACAGTTTGAATAAGATCTGTTCACACTGGAGAAGATTATCTGTTCTATCTCTCCACCAATTTAAAATGTATGGACTCATTTCAAGACAGTTTCACAGAAACACCAAGAGTATTATCTGAGCCAGTTCAATTAAGCTAGCAAAAAATGAGTGATCAGTGCAGATATCTTGCATGAAATAAAATCATATTTATGGTCTCCTGGATCTTCAGGAGCTAAGAATGCACGGAAGCTTGGGAAATGCGGGGTCAGGAGGCCATTCCAGAAAAATGGAGACAAGCTGGGGTATATGTTGCAGTTGTACTTGCAACTTTCGTGTACCCTGGCTATGACATCCTGTTGTTCCCATAGCCGTGTGTTTTTCTAAAACTAGAAGGTATTGTATGACACAAATATACCTTACAGCTCTAATTTTGAAGGCTTAGTTCTTGGAGGTATTCAATTTGTTCCACATTTAAAATTTAGATTTGCAGCTGGTAAATGGATTTTTTTTTTGTCTCCAACATCTACCAGCAACTGCAGAATTAGGTCAGCCTCATAGAGAGGAAGTGGTGGGGCTGCTGAACACAGACATATGTGTAGAACAATAAGGACATACTGTGTGGATAGGGCAGGTGGTTGTGGTCCTGACCTCACCAAATTATAAAAAGCCCTAAGGAACTCATGGTCAGAAAGAAGCTAAGAAAGTATGTGAGGCTTCTGATCTGAATCTCTGGGAGAAGCTTCATCTGTCTGTCATAGAACTGCCTTTGAGTTCCAGCCCGCCTTTTATGCCTGGTCCTGTAGTTTGAATACAAAATGCCTCTCACAAGCTCATGCATTTAAACACTTGATCCCAAATTGGTGGCATTGATTTGGGAGGTTGATGAACTTTAGCTAGATGTGGATTGTAGGGAGAAGTTGAAGTGGATTTGTGTTTTGTTTTGTTTTGCCTGGTCTATTTTCAGTCCTATCTCTGCTTTCTGATCTTCCCAGCTGTGAGCAAGCAGCCACACACTTGCTGCCACAGCTGTGAGCAAGCTCTTGCCACCATGCCTTTCCTATCACTATGGACTGTATCACCTCAAACTGTGAGTCAAATAAATCCATAGCCAGCAAAATCCTATGTACAGCTCTGTCATTCTGCTACATACACATGTTGGAGATAAAAGATGAGTTCTTCAGGTACTCACAGATTGAAAGACTCTGAAGGAAATCATGATTCCATTCTCTACACAGGAAACATCTCCTGTATGTTGACCATGTGTGCACACTGTAAAGCGGATAAAGGATCTGGTGGTAAGAAAGACTCAGGCCAACCTCAGAAAGAAGAACATGTTCTAGGTCTCACTCTGTGGACCAGAATGGTCTTAAACTCATGGCAATCCTTTTGCCTCAGCTTCCCACGTGCTAATATTGGCCAGTTTTCCTAGCTATATTCCAGGTCTTCTTACTCAAAGTGTGGCCTTGTGGTGTTAACTTGCTGCATCTTAGATGCCTTTGTCCTCTCTCTGAGAGAGAATGATTCAATTCAGAGAAAATTGACTCACAACAGTAGGCCCAGGGTTTCATGTTTAACTGTCCAGCAAATTCTTTGCTTGTCTGAGTTTGAGAAGTACTCGACTACCGGAAATCAGAGAAGACATGTCATTTTATCTGTTCTCCCAACAACCCTTTGACATTCCCCATTACATGGTCCCACTTAATGCTGCCCCCAATTCCAAATAATCTGAAATAGATTTTAAGAATACCCTCAAGCTTCTGCTTTGAGGATCTAGCTATATGCAGGATTTGAGCTGCTCCAAACCTCATGATCCATAAAGAATCTTCATTTTGGTTTGATTATGAAGTCTTCTTCACAAACTCATGAGTCGTGGGCCCCACCTTCGGATCTGTTTGGGGAGATGCTGGAAAATTTAGGAAAGTAGGACCTACCTAGAGAAAGTAGATCCCCAGGAGCACGCTTTTGAAGGTTATACTAGATTTCTGATTTCTTCCTTGCTTCCTGCTACCTGTCCACTATGAAGTGAACAGCCTCCTTCACATCTTCCCTCTGCCTCTATGTTCCACCCAGTGGAAGTCAGTGGTGCAGAGCTTCTGAGAAACAGGTGTCATTTTATCGACCGAGAAGAGGAAGAGAGTCTGTCTCAAACCACACTTGTGCTGTTCTTGTAGGATGGAGTCTCCTTTCTCCAACTTGTTCTTACTTTTCCTACTTTGGTGGATATGCTCCTGGAAGGCCTCCATATGTCCACAGCTAGATGGAGTCCCCTGAGGACAGCTGTCTTAACACCTGCTGTATCACCTGAACCACACAACCCCAGCAAATACCTGTTGTAAAAATTCCTTGTTGAAACAAAATGCTGTTTTTTATTCTGAAGGGGAAAACCAGTTATAGGCTGCACTCTGTCTTGTCATATTCTGTTTTTTGCCAGAATTTTCCATCTCCTTGCTCTGCCCTGTCTGCTTCCCCTTTTCTCTCTTGGAGACTCCTGGAAGATGGCCTGACTTTTGCCAATTTGCAGTCCACTAGAAATATAATCTCTGGCAGTTTAAGTGTAAAGAAATCACGTGACACTGCCAAGGGCATCCTTTCACCTTGGCACATGGCACTGGACTCTCAGCAAGGGAGGCATGAGCGGGACTCCCACAGACTTAGAAGAGCGATTTTGTGAATTTGGGAGCTAATACATTCTGATTTAACTAAACCCTTGAGCTCATGGCTGTCCACAAGCATTCTCAATTTGTGAAATTCATTCTGTGCTTATCTAATAGTCTTGTCTTTCTTGTGATTGATTTTCATTAGACAAAAGCCAGTGGAGAGTTCAAGGTCTCTCCAGACTGTGAGTCCATACAGATGACAAGAGGCAGTCACAACAAGAAAAGCTTTTATGCCTGCCAAGCTGGAGGACAAATGACTGTCAGGACAAGGCAGCAGCTTTGAGTCCTGGCACAGAAAATGGGACACTCACCATGACGACTCTCAGGGCTCCTAATGTACTAGAATTTAGGACACTGTGAGACTTCCCGCTTCCTTTTTTCCTGCTCTTGTTTTAGAGCCTGTCGACAGTCTCAGGTTGCCCATTGATGCTTCAGGCCTTGTTCTCGGTTTTCCTCATCTTAATTCCTGGTCTCCATGGGGTGGTGAGTTGTTTAGCCTCACGCTTGCATCAGCACAGCTACTGAGCCAACCTAACTTCCTGGGTTGCACGCAGAGAGAAGGTTCCTCAATATCCATTTTTACTGTACGAATCATATGTCTTTGTTTTAGAGCCTGTGCTGCTGTTGTCATAGTGGGCATGCGGTTTCAAATTTGTTTGTCTTATGGCATTAATTATAGATCCATCAAAGGCAAAGAAAGACTGACTTGCACCTCAATAATTTGAAGTTCAGTGTGTACTTGGCTGTTTTCTATTTTGATATCCAACATCAGCAAGTATGTGCTCTGAATAGTCCTTTATCAAAGCCACGTTTTTCTAAAAAATTAAAATCACTTATTTTAATGCAGAGCTAAAAAATATTCCAGGAACAAATATTGATTTTCCTCATCTTATTTAGCACTGCGTATTTGCAGAATGTTCTACAGCCCACTATTAACTAATAGCTGGGGCGTTCAGTGGGGAACAGCAGCAATGAGCCTATTAGAGAAAATAAAAACGGAGCCTGAATATCAACTACCCACCCTGCAGGATTGTCATTCCTGTCTGTCTGTGGGCCTTGCTAATATGCCTGCCTGTGACAGATGATCTCTGACTTCAAGGTCCTTGTTTTTGAAGGAGCAGAGCTGTCTAAGGAAGAGGCTCTTCACAACCCATTTTTATGAGGCAAGGAACTGGTATTAGAGAACTGGAGTGTATCTGCTCATACTTTGGTGAAGCAGATTTTCTTGTGTGTGTGTTGAGGGGGTTCATGTTGTAATGCAGGTACAGGGGTGCACATGCATGTCTGTACATGTGGAGACCAGAGGTCAACACTGGTTGTCTTCCCTTACCACTTCCACTTTTTTTTTGGAAGCAGGGTCTCTTGCCTAACCTGGCATTCAGTGATTGGCCAGACTGGCTGGCCAGCCAACCCCAGGGATCCTTCTGTATGTGCCTCCTCAGTTCTGGGATTACAGACACTGCTGCACTCAGCTTTTTACAGGGTTCTGGGGATCTGAACTCAGATCCGTGTGCTTGCATGGCATGCATTTTACTGACTGAGATATTTTCTCAGCAGGATATGCTCTGCTGCATGATCAAAAAGGAACCCACAGCTCCCTCCTGCTAGGTTGCCTGAAGGGTGCATAGGAGTGTGAGCTGTTCTCAGTCATCTGACCATCCAGTTCCAGTCTCATTTGTGTTTGCTTCAGAGGTCCTGCAAGCCTGGCTTCTCTGTAAGAAGACTATGGATTTAGGGATACAAAGAAATTCAGAGACAATATAAAGAGACCCATGACCCATTGCAGTCACAAAGTCAAGGAAGACTGATGATGGCTGTTTGACATCAAAGGTCAACCCAGTGCTATATACAGAGAGGACTTATCTTGCAAATCCTAGTTTGGTTTAGAGAAGCTGTGTCCATTTGATGGCCCCAGGTAGCCATGAAAAGAACCAGAAACAGCATGAAGAATGAGATGTGGTACCTCCAAGAGGGTCTTAGCCTCGCCTCTCAACTGCTTGGAGATAAAAGCATGAGATGGTGCTCGAAGAAGGCTAAAAAGGGTTCCAGTAAGGAGAATAGAGACTCTCAGAGCCTCCTAAGAACACCAAAGTTCATCCTTGCTTAGATGCTCATCCTGGGTGGGCTGAGAGCCCTGACTAAGATGGATTGGTGTCCTCACTCAGAAGTGCTGAGTGTCCTGACTTGAGGGTGAACTAGGTGTCCTAACTTGTTTATGTGGGGACCCTGATTCATCTGATTACCTCTGGTATGGGGAGTGGACCTAGATGAGGGATGAGGAGGAGCATAGCCCTCATGGCCTGGGGTGCCTTGTGAAGCCATTTTTTTGCAGAGGGGCATGTGCATGGCAGCCATGCTAAGAGTCAAGTGGTAGTCTCTGAAGTCTAATGGCACGTGGTGGGAGCCAGGGCCTTAGATATGAACAACTCAGACCCTGGGACTAGAAAGGATTTGCATGTCCAGGGGAGAAGCATTCACCTTCCCAATAAAGCTAATTTTCTCCAATTGGATGATCCCCTGGAGCAATTAGAAAATTCTGTTAGCATGTTCATTAATAATAAGGCAGGCAGACTTCTGGCAAGAGAAGCTACAGACTGGCTGTCCCCCCCAAATGCCTCAAGGCTTAAAGCCAAATCACACCTGCTCTTCCATGGGCTAGCTTGTCACAAAGCCTAGACCAAACTTAGAGAATAAGAATCAGTGTAAAGTCTGTACTCAGAGTCCCCAGGTGCCTAAAATGTGATCTAAACTTCAGAGAGGTGCTCAAACATGGGCACTTTGCTTTGTCTATAGAATGCAGTATTGGAAGAAAAAGTTAACTGGGGCATCATTCACAAAGGTGTGACAGCTGTAATCTCCAAAATAGATTGTGCTATCTTTGAGTCTCCTAAAATTGGTCAGGACTGCATACATCCCCATCACTTTTGGAGACCACTGGGCTAATGTAAAAATCTGTACATTTCTTATGAACAACATGTTCATTTGGGGCTCAGAATATGTTCTCTTGAGTTCAGGGTGTTCAAGCACAGCTGCAGATATAATTTCTTAGCAGGGTAACAGTGGGTTGAGCTTGGTAGGCCCAGAAGTAGGCAGGAGATCTGCGTGTATGTAATCCAACTGACTGTGGGGAAAGACCTTGCTGTGCCTAGTTGGGCCTTCTTTCCTATAGGAACAGAAGGAGAACAAGCACTGCTGGTCAGGCGTGGAATCAGGGTGGAAAAGGACAAGGAGGGTACTAGACATGTTTGTTGGCTCCATGCCATGGCTCTGTCTTTGGATGGTTAGAAACATGATTTTCTGAGACCAAATAAATTCAAGAGAAAGTAAGTATGTTTAGCTTCCTGTTTCTCTATTCAGATCCATTGCTGATTGAAACCTTGAAGGGAGACTTTGCTGGAGTAAAAGATAATCAGACGTTCAGAGACAAGGATCTAGTCACTCACACCCAAACCCCACTGGCCATTTACTCTTCTCTTTGCCAACTTTGGTAGTCCTAGGACCAGAAGCTTGGGGAGACCGTTATCTAACATGCTTCTCCACATCATTGTCCACCAGAGGCAAGTTTCTGAAAGCTTATGAGGTTCTTGAATCACCTCATGATTGGCTCCTAAGTGGCATATTATTTCCAACACACCTGCTTTGTCCACCATTGGACAACAGAAAGGGAGGAGAGGTAGAGATGACGTTAAGATGAACTCCATCTCTAAGGAAGAAGCATGACTCATTGGACTGGTTGAGTCAGCTGAGTTTTGGCTTTCTTTGTGACATTTTTTTGACTCTATGGATGCATAAACTCTTTGGAAGTCCTTATTGATGATTTTACTAAACTTGGAAATTAATTGCAAACACAAACACCACTATTCTCCAGGTGATTGGGCCACTGTATACAGGCATGAGCAAAGACAAAAATTTTTTTGTGACCTGGTTCCTGTTCTGTATAAATTGAGCAACACTGAAGGTTTTTTAACATTTTCAAACCAAAGCATCAATGTGGAAGCTGAACTGCTTGCTCTGTAAGCCAGCAGAGGTGGCCCACTACACCCTGAGGGATAATAACCACTTGGAAAACAGAATCTTACCCCAGGGGCCTATCAGCACTCAGGAAATGACAAAGCCCAAACTAAGGAAACGGTGACAACTGATGGCTGCTGGGAGGGGCAAAGACCATTTCTTTCAAGCATCAGATTCTTGGTAAGTTAAGCAGGCTCCAGTGGATATAACTATACTGAAGGACATTTGGGGACACTAATTGAACTTATAGCCAGGCTCTCTCTCTCTCTCTCTCTCTCTCTCTCTCTCT
>NW_008335361.1:797423-818320 GCF_000622305.1 Nannospalax galili
TGTATATATTTGTGTGTATATATAATGTATGTATATATGTATATTTATGTGTATATATATATACAGAGAGAGAATATTAAATTGGGTGGGGGCAATAAGAGGAGGTGCAGATAGGGGAGAGGATCTAAATATCATAAAATTATAGTATATGGAAATCACAAAAATTCAATTTAAAAAAGAGAAGACAAAGAACACCGTCCTCACCATCAAATTGCCTGCTAACATCTCCCTAAAGCAGAGTCTTTAGTGGACAGTCAGGCCATGGTGCCAACAGCCACATAATCACTTGTTGAAGAGCAGGCTTAGGTTCAGGTAGGCTGTACCTTGGAAGCTGACTGTCTGCAAAGGGTAGGTCTGCTGTGCAAACATGTCCTTGAAACACTCAAATGGGCTCAAGAGCCCACGGGATTCTGGGTTCCCACTGAGCTTCTGTGCTGATAGAGGGGAAGGGCTAGGCAGTAGGTGTATGGTTATCCAAATTCATGACTGGCTGAATGTGTTGGCTTCAAGTCCTGCCTCTTCTCTCTACCCAGAGTTTCATGCATCAAATGCCATCTGATGCAAGCTTCCCCACTGGGTTATTTTTCTTTCAGTTGCAGTGTTAAAATACTTTGACAAAGGTACCATAAGGAAGAAATTTTATTTACCTTACAGTTCCAGGTTACCATTCATCATGGTGGGGAATTCACAGAGGCAGGAGTTTGAAGGAGCTGATCACATCTTCAGGCAAGAAGCAGAGGGCGGCAAACAACTGCATGCTTGTCCTCAGCTTGCTGTCTCCATTTCATACCCTGCCTGTGGAATGGTTCTATCCACAATTAATGTAGGTCTTCCCATATCAGTTAATCAAGACAATCCCTTGAGGCCTAGAACCCCATTTCTCAGATGATTCTAGATTCTATAAAGTTAATACTATCACACTGACCAAAATTACTACAAATATCATGGAAAACAGTAACTCACAAACAATCTGCCCTAACCCCATCCTATTCCTATTTTTCCCATTCTGCACAAAGAAATTAACATTATCGCACAGATTAGATCACAAAGTAGCAGATGCCCATATCAGTACAGTCACTTTCCAAGTTCCCAAGTTGTCTTAGTTAATTTTCTATTGCTGTGATGAAAACACTGACCAAAACCACCTCGGGAAGGAAGGGGTTTATTTTGCTTACAGTTCAGTGCATCATCAAAGGAAGTCAAGGCAGGATGTCAGGGCAGCAACCTGGAACACAGACCATAGAGGAACGCCACTTACTGGCTTGCTTGCCTGGCCTATGTTCAGCCCACTTCCTTATACAACACAGGACGACCTGCCCCGGAATGACACCATTCACAGTGGGCCAGGCAGACCCTCCCACATCACTCAGTAATCAAGAAAATGCCTCACAGTCATGGCCACAGGCCTATCCAATGGAAAAAAATTTCTCAGTTGAGGTACCCTCTAACCAAGTGTGTCAAGCTGACAACTGAAGCTCTCCAGCACACAAGTGAAGGAGTAAAATCTTTGACAAGAGCCCATGGACATCATTTTGGTACCCTTTGTAAAGGAAAACCCATTGCCCTGGAACTTGTCATAGAAGAGTCTTCCAATGACACCCTCTGTATCCACTCTTTATTTTTTCATATTAATTAAAGGTGGTAGCTGTCACATGACTTTCCAGAAGTAGGATGACATTTCTCAGCTTCTCTTGCTGGTAGGCATAACCAGCACAGACATATCATAGCAGCAGCATTCAAGGGTCTCTCAAAGACAAAGTTGATATAGGCCTTGATGCTTCTTTGACAGTCTTTTGGCTCCTTCTTCCCTGTATTTCTTAGAAGACAGAAAGCCTCTTGTGGTTCACACATGGAGAAATGGGATAGGGAAGATTGGCTCACTGAAGAGATAGAGTTTCTGTCCATTGGGGAGCTGGACCCTCATCTAAGCATAGAATATAGTGATTTGCTGATTAGGACTCATGGCCAACTCATTTGCCACTTCCCATTTGAAGAAGGTAGATTTCTCATCCCAAGGGAGAAACTAAAGGTCCTAGAAGTAGGCTGCTTTATTTGGGGCCCAGGGTCCCAGGACTGCAAGGCTGTTCCTTTACTTCCCATCTCAGAACTAGCCTCCTTATTCCCAAGGCAGGAACCATCACACCTCTATGTCATCTGCTCATGAAACAATGAGCCCAGTACCAGGGCCACTCAACGCATTATTTGTGTTTCAGAAAAACACTTGTAGGTGTAGGTGCCTGGGAGCAGCACTCTATGGTCAGTTTCCATGTCCAGCTCTCTTGATAATTGTCTCTCAGTCCCAGACAGGCCTCTTGGTACCTGTGATAGTGTGCTGGACTGCTCACTACCTGAAAGAAAGGCAGCTGTCAGCAGAGCCTGGGGTTTATCACTCTCAGTGAGATCCACAGTGAGTGCAGGTCACTGTGCCCTGTGGACAGAGGGAAGGGGGAAGGACTATCACTTAACTGACAGTGTTTTTTTTTTCCTTACAAGTGTTTAGGATCAATGTTCACTCAGTTTGTGTGAGCAAGGTGGCAGCTTCACAATATTTAAAGGGAAAGCAGTGTGTACTTAAATGTCATGGATCTCTGCATAGTGTCATATTTTGTTACTGTAAACTTATTATGAAATTTAAAAGTCCTGAATGAAGTTGGCTTTCACATAAGCAATGAGAAATTATGTGAAAATTACATGTGTGGTGGCTAATAAGAAACACATCTTCTAAAACTAAATGCAGATCAGGCCATTGTACATGCTGTATGTGCTTAAGAGCTACAGTACCACACTGCCTTCTCTTAACAAGGCTCTTGTGCAGGGCTCTTATCCTGGTTTGCAACAATGTGGGTAAAAACATTACCATGTCAAAAATCTGCTTTGTCAGAAAGTAAATACTTCCTGGCTTGTTCAGCGTTCCTCATGAAAAATGTGCTATGGATGAAGCCATTCTGTCTTGCTTTCCCTAGATGATAGGTCAGAACATACCACCCTTGACCTCTGAGCAGGTGAGATGATCTTTAATTCTGCTCATTGTGAAATGTCAAGAGGAAAGCCTGGGGTGCTCCAAAATGCAGAGAGATGGCTCTGGGAAACCTTGAAGCCCCAGAGATCACAAGTCTGACAGCTCATGCATCATTTTTCTTGACCAAAATGAATCGATTCTGCCACTAGCAAACCAAATGTAATCAGGACCTTGATTTGAATCATAAATTGTGTTTAAATTACAGCTAGGAGGGAATCAAGGCTAGACATCAGAGAAAGGAGTTTATGAAAATACATGCATATTTGGTCACTTTTTTCTTGAAGGTTCTAAGGATGTTCTTTTGAAAATATTCTTGTAGATAGGGCACATGGGTACATACGCTTGGGGGAGAGAAAGGAGTCAGTGGGAGAGAAGGAAGGAGAGAAAGAGATACCAAAGGGCCTCTTTGGTGATCACATTAGACAAACTGAAAGCTAACGTGGATGCTCTGAAGGCCATTGAGCATTAAGTCTAAGAAATTTGCTTTTGGGATATGGGACAAAGTCAACTGTTCAGTGAAGAAAGGATCAATGATGGCCAATTATTACACAAGCAAAATAATAGAGGCCACTCTGTGCCTGGTTGTGAACTTAGCAGGCATTAATAATCTTTCACGGGCAGAGGACACATTATCACCTGGGCCTTTGTTCCTTTCTTGTCACATTTTGAGTGAAGACAGGTGCCCTGCTGATTATGTGCTTCAAAATGTGCCAACTCTTAGAAAGGAAGGTGCAATTCAAGAAGGAATTCTTTGTAATGCAAACTCGCCTTGGTAATCACAGAGAAAGGGGAGCCATGATTTGGATAAATATGACATCTGTATGACTGGGAGCTCTGCAGGTGAAATCTGAAGAGGCAGACATTGGAAATAGACATCAGTAACAATGCCAGATGATAGGTGTGGAGACATGAAAGCTTGTTACCGTACAGCTAGTCTACATCAGAGCAGCCACCATAAGCTGAAAAAAGTTTTATTTAAAATACATACATTTACAGAATAAATTAAAAACACCCTCCAGTTCTTCACTTGATAGTCTGGCAATGTACTTTACATTGAATGCAACAAATAAAATAGAAATGGAAGTACGGGAAAAGTTATATCATCCAATCCACAAGTAGAAGAAAGATGGAGTGGCTACACTAGTGGGCAATAGAGCTTGACAGGAAATGCTACTAGAGATGAAGAGAGAGATTTTTGTTTTGAGACAGGATCTTTGCAAGCTGGCCTGGAAATTCTGGTCATCCTAATTCAGCCTCTCCAATGCTGGGATTGCAGGCATGTACCTTGCTGAAAGAGATAGTTTAAAATACAAAAGTATAAGTACATTTGGAAATTATAACAATTAAAAACACGCAAGAACCTAAAACAGCACCCAATATAAACTACCAACTCAGAATTGCATAGTAGAAAACCCAACAAAAATAGTTATGTCTGTGCTCATCTTTCAGTAATGACTGGGATAATCTAGAAGATCAATAAAAATAGAAAATTGAACACTACAAATCGACTATACCTAATAGACATATATATGCCACTTGAACAAATAAAAGCAGAGCACATATATTTCTCAAGTACACACAGAAACGTTTTCCAAGAAAACCTACATGCTATGTCATCTCAGAAGCTCCAGTAATTTGAAAAGGGTTTAAATAATCAACATGTTTTCTCTAATGACAATGGAATAAAGCTATCAAGAGATTAAGTAAAATAAGAATATATGGAAATTAAAGAACTCTGTCCCAAATAAAAATCTGGTCAAAGCAGAGATCAGAAAATTCACTTTGAGGTGAATACAATGCAGAAGATAGAATGCTGTAAAACCCAAGAGGAGACGAAGCATGCTTGGGCAGAAGAGCACGCTGTGGCATCACATTAAAAAGAAGAAGGAAAAAAACCTCTGGTCAGAGAACATCTTTAGTAGCTCAAACACCGGAGAATAAGAACAAACTAAATCAAGGGCAAGAAGAAAGGAAACAATAGACATCAGATTGGAAGTTAACAAACCGGGATATAAAATATAAACAAGTCAGTGATCAGCTCTTTGAAAAGTTCAACACATTTGACAAACTTTTAAGGAGACTTATCAATAAAAAATATGCAAGTCACAAATGGCTGAAATAAAGACTGAAAGACAAGATACCAGTACTGATGTACCAGAAACCAGAAGGAGTGAAGAGGAATATCAATTACATAATGCAAGATAAGAAGACTATTTGAATGATATGTGCATGTTCCTAGAAAGATAAAAACCAAATTAGGAGGACTTAGAAAATACAGGCAAGACAATATCTCCACATCTGTCCATGTGTGCAGCTGAGAGCTGTATAACAAGAAACAGCACCAGACAATAGAAACCTCCCTCCAAACTGTTGGCCAGGGTAATTCAAGAAGCTCCCAAAATTACACAGGCTATTGTCACAGCCCTTGATTGCCTTCTAAAACTTCAAGGTAAAACCCTATTACTGAAGGGCATCTTTTGGACACAGGACTTAGAGCAATGGACCTGGAACTGACCCAGAAACCACTTCCTTGAAAGCTAGCTCTCAGAGGACACTATGCAAACTGCTAAGGGAGAGCATCAATCAACAGTCCAACCCCAGCTTTAAGGCCTGCTAGCCATAGCAATGAACAGTACAACAAACTATAGCAGTGTAGTAGTGGCTGTTTTATCCTGGGGTAATCAACAGCTGTCTAATTGGACTTAAGACCACTCCATGGGAGGGAACTCATGTGTAGTATTGTGAACACAGCCAAACACACATAGCTGGAGAAATCATAGATCTTAGAGAAAATTCTAATGCTGTCACATCCCCAGACAGAGGTAAAATTTTATTATATGCTAAATATGAATCCTTATATTTACAGACAAGTATGCCAGTCATCAGTCATCAAAGAAGCTTCTTTTGTGACAGACAGAGACTATTGTAGAGTTCCACAAGTGGCCACACATAGAGGATAAGTGTCTGTGAAATGCCCAACCCTATGTGATGCATCTACAATGGAGCTTTTATACTTAACTCATGAAACACAGTGGAACAAGGGGTAGAGAGACTTCTAATTCATCTCCCAACTCTCATCATTGAAGCTCCCCCATGGGCAGCAATCACAAAAACCCACAAATAGCCAAAGTGTAGAGGGTAAGATTCTACATAGTGTAAGCACTTGAACAGGACTTCTATATTAAACTCCACCAGCTCAGGGCTCAGGAACCATTGCAGAAGAGGGGACAGAAAGATTGTAAGAGCCAGGGGAGGAGATGTGGGGCCATATAGAAACATATCTTACATGGACCTAGGACCTTGCTCATATGAATGTATAGCAATGGTATCATTTGCATGTAGAACACCTATGCAAACTCAAGTGTACAAAAAAACAGGATAGAACTGGGGATATTGGTAGCATGCCCCAGTCTTAGCTGGAGAACTACTGGTAACTGATGACTGCTGGGTGATGAAGAGCTGATCTTCTTTAAGGGAGAGATTCTAGATAGACTGACTAGACACCAGTGGATAAACTTGCACTGAGGAATGTCTGGATACACTAACTTGACTTGTTAGCCCTTAATATAAATGACAGCAGACTTTAAATTGGGTGGGGAGGGGTCGGTTGGCAGGATGTGGATGGGGGAGGGGTATAAAGATGATTAAAATGTTTTGTATGAAATACACAAAAATTAATAAAGATATTTAAAAATGAAAAGAAAATATAGGCAGGTATAAGAAAGTAAATAAACACATTAAATCAGAAATCGAAGATCCTTCCATGAAGAAAATAGAAGTCTAGATGACTTAATGGTGAATTGCAGAGTTTTGAAGAATAACAATTTTTCACTAACTCTTCCAAGAAACTGAAAGAAACACTTTCCAACACATTCTACTTAGCTAAAGTTATTCTGTTTACAAAACTAACAATGATATCACAAGAAAAGAAAAAAACTGAAACCAGTACCTCCTTTGACCATTCATGAAAAATTCTCAAAGAGAATACAAGACAACTGAATCTAGAAACATAAACTCTTACTCCATGTCACTATTGCCCAGTGCCATTTATCTCACTTAAGCAAGCCGGGTTTAACATCAAAAGAGATTTTCCTCTTGTGTTTTACCTCATGTTCTCCAGAGAAGACAAATCAATATGATACGGAATCAAGAGAAGCAGAATCGATAGGATTTGACTATATACACATGATATGCTTTTTTGCATACAAAGTGCTTTAATTCCATTAACAGAAGGGGGTTCAAAGTATTAGGATGAAATTTGCTTTTTCCTTGATATCTCATAACTTAAACATTATGTTGTAAAGATGATTCTTAAATGCTATTATATGAGTTGATATTATGTTACATAATAATGGACTTACAGAAGAGCGTGGATATATTGGATAGTATACATTTCTGTATATTTATATATTCTGTATATTTTCATTGTATACACACACATATAGATACATAATAAAGTGAAGTAGAAATGCTCATGATAATTAGTCTACTTCTGTAATTGATAATGTGGCCATAACTGGAATTTGTAAACTACTTTAAGTATCCCTCTCCTACATCCTTTGCCTTTGTTATCATATCTTAGCTATCTGTGATTCCCTGGTTGAGTGACTCAAATCTTCACTCCTGAATGGTTTGGGCTATTAATGGTACTTCTTTGCAGTTTTTCATTCACGTGTTCACAGGGCATAATATTAGCCATGGGTTTAGCTGTTCACTAACTTTAGAAGGAGGAAAAGTCTATTTTGATCCCAGTTGTCAGGTTTTATTGACCTGTAATGAGGTGTCATATCATGGTGAGAGCAACTGTCAGAGGAAACTGCTCCTTTCATTGCTGCTGGGAAGCAGTAGAGGCAGGAAGGAAAAGAGGGATAGAGGGAGGAAGAGAATGGGAGAGGGTAGGAGGGAGGGAGAGAGAGAGAGAGAGAGAGAGAGAGAGAGAGAGAGTAACCTCTTCCTTAACCTTCCCCCTTTATCTTGACTTCCTTCCATTATGCTTTTTTCTTAAAGGTTCCCCATTTCCCAACAATAGCCTAGGCTGACAGTCAAACTTTTAGCATGTGGGTCTCTGTCTACATTTATCCAAAAATGGTTAATAGATCACTAGGGCTAAGTGCAATTACTCTTCTTTGTAGTCGTGAATTCCTGGCCCTGTTAAAGCCAGCATCATACACTGCATGCTAAATCATAGCATATATAACATCCTAGAGAACCTTGTTCTAGCTTTACAAATTATTGCCTCCCCCCATTTAGTGCTATAACTGAGTCTTCAGAAGGCTGTTCCATGGTTCTTTCAAGCCAGCTGTTTCAGGATGGTAGAACACGGTAAGGCCAGTGAGTTCTATGAGCAGGGTCCTATTGCCACATTTCATTTGCTGATATGTGTTATGTCATCAGATACAGTCCTGTGTAGGATACCATAATGCAGATAAAGTATTCTACAAGTCCACAAGTAGTAGTTTTGGCAAAACCTCTGCATGCAGAGACGGTAAATGAATACTCAGAAAATGCCTTTCAGTAAAAATAAAACACTGCCCCTTCCATGATGGAAGTGGCTCAGTGTAAACTACCTGCCACCACGTAGTGTGCTGATCATCCTGGGGAATGGTGTCATGGTGGGTGTTCTGCATTGATGTCTTCTTCTAGCACATTGGGCACTCATTCTGGTTTAACTTTTGAGGGGATGATTTTGTTGAAAATCTTGCATGGACGCTCATACTGCTAAGACTCTGCTAAATCTCCATCCCTGCCACCATGGTCATTTGTTCATGAGTCTCTTGGGTGAATTCAGAGTTGACTAGGAAAGACTATCTACAGAATAAGTCATTCTAATATTATTGGTAAAACATTTTCCTATTGATGTCGTCCTTTGGGAAGCATTCTCACGAAATAGCAGTATCTTAACATTTTTGCCCACTCAAAGGGCTCCATCTACATACCTTTTGCTTCCTGAACTATTCTTCTTACCAATTTCCAATCACGCTCCTTCCAGGTTCCTGACTATCCAGATAAACCATTGGCCATAGCCCAAGAGCCAGCATTATGAACAACCAGGGGCCGTGTGTGAACTTCTGCCCATAGGAAGATTTCCCTTCACCATCACCCTTCAGGAACATCCCACAAAGGGCTACAGCACTAGAGCTGACTACTTTGGGGTATTGCTGGCTTGTCATGCATAACTATCTGTAGATTAGGTCCAAGTTTTCTCTTTCTCTGCCACCTTATTGTTAGAAACTCCCCAGGAAGTCACAGATGCAGATTGGGAGAGAGAAGGCAGCATAATATCAGTAGGGACCACAGGTATTTAAGTCACTTTTGCATGTATTGTACCTTTGGGACCTGTATGTGCTTAATCCCATATGTGCTACTTTCATTAGTGATATAATGCTGCTGTGCATATTCAACACTGTAGTTTGGTAACTCAGATAATACCAAATTCATAATGGGCACAGCAGGTCACATGGTACTTTAGTGTCCTACTGTTAAGTATTCCATCTCTTTTAAGGCCTAGTAATAGTTCAAAAGTTGATTCTCAAAAGAAAAGTCATTATCTACATAGGATGGTGTCTTAGTTACTTTCTCATTGCTATGATAAAATGCCTTCAAAAAAGTAAATTAATGGAGAAGAAAGGGCTTATTGTGACTTACAGTTCCAAAAGGATATAGTCAATCAATGTAGGGGTGACATGTCAGCAGGCAGGAAAGTCATGGCAGCCAGAGCAAGAGGCTGGCTGGTCATACTGTATCTACAGTCTGGAAGCAGAGTGGACAGGAAATGGAGCTGAGCTATAAAGCCTAAAAGCACACTCCTACTGATCCACTTCCACTAAAGAGGCTCCATTCCAAAGGTCCCCAAACCATTCCAAATAGTGTCATTAACTGGTGATCAAGTGTTCAAGCACATGAGACTATGGTAGACATTTCACATTCAAGTCACAGTAGATGGCAAGACTTCTCTCACCAATCCCATGGACGTGCACCATCCATAACTTGCTTAAAGGGACCTGGCTAAAGCTCCAGAGGCTACTCTGTGTGACACTGACTCTTCAAGTACTCTATTGTCTCTTCTGTATCATGTGGCTTAAGTGACAGAGCAGCTTGTATGACAGCCAGTCCCTGTTGCAGAGCCACCTTCTTTTCTTGGCCCCACTAAAACCTGGCAGCAGTTAAGATCACTCACTAAAGTAGATGAGGTAGCACACTCAGAGGCTTGATAGTTATAATGGTCAGATGTAACAAAGTAGTCTTTGCCTTAGCAGGGTCCTCAACATTCCCCAAACAACTAGACCACTAGAAATTTCTCTGAAGCAGAAGCCCCCTGAGTTTCTGTTAGATTTATTTCCAACCCTCTGTCATGCAAATAAATGTAGAGTAATTGTTACTTTTTTCCCACCAGTTCAGTCAGCACAATATATGGAAGGGCAAGGCGATCAAGATCCGAGTACCGAGTTATGACACAAGGCTGACGTGGATACACCTCTGAGGGGCAATGATGAAGTATAATTCTGGTCTTCCCAACTGAAAGCAAAATTCTGATGGCCGTTATTAAGAAGACCAAAAAAACGCTTTTACCCAAATAACTATATACTAGGTACCAGGGGAATGTGCTAATTTCCTCAAGCAATGAAAACACATCTGATGCAGCAGCTGTAATTGGAATGCTCCATCTAATTAAGCTTATAATGTTCTACTCTTATTCACCAACTTCCATCTGTCTTCTGCACGGGTCAGATAGGTGAGCAGGATGCACGGTGGGAACCATCTCACCTGCATCATTCAAGTTACAATGGTAATGTTAATTCCCTAAATTCTTCTAGAATGCATTATTGCTTTTTGTTTATTATTTTCTTAAGTAGACAGTATTCTAGTCATCTGGGTTCACTGTGGTTTTTCCCAAGGTAATAGCTGTCCAGGTTAGTATTTATTGTCAGCTTGACAAAACTTAGAGTCACCCGGAAAAAGGAAAGCTCAACGGAAGAATTGCCTGGATGGAACTGGCCATTGGGCTTGTCGGTGGAATGTTGTCTTGATTGCTAATTGATGTAGAAGGGCCCATCCCATGATGGATTGTGACCTGGAAGTGTAAGTCAAATAAACTTCCTTTCTTCCCCACGTTGCTTTCTATAAGATCATAGCAACAGAATGAAGTGTGAACGTTAACCCTCACTTCAGTGGTCAGGGAACTGATATAAGGATTCTGCAGAGAGTCTCTGATACATGCATTACAGAATTGAGGAAACAATGACAGAGTTGGTCCATGAACTAAGGGATTCAAAGTCCCAACTCAAGTGCTGCATGAACTACTTGGAAACTTCTGTGCTTGCCCAAACAACTTATATCCTGCAGCTGCAGGGCTAAGATTTTTTTTTTAATTAGAATTTTAGCCTGTGAGTGGTTGATTTATGGAAGAAATGAAATTTCTCACTTTGCAGCTGCCTATTCTTAAAGCGTGTGCATCCTTTTCTTTCCCCTCTGCCCCATCAGCTCTAGGAATAATCAGCTACTCTCATTATATTTGTTAGTTTGACAAAAATGTTTGAATGTATAATATATACACTCATCCAGATCCTTGCTTTCTATCAGTGCTTGATTAGGAATATGCACGGTAATGAATTCTTGATGCTCTGTTTACTACTGGAAATTGAGACATTAATGACTTTAATCAGATTGGAGATCCAATTCCAGAAATCTCATTAAATTTTACATTTAGGTGGCTGAATTGAATGATCTCTGAGTTATATATAAATGACACTGTTAGAAACAAAAGTTAAACAACACCTACTGTATCACCAAGAAATTCCTTTCCTAGTTATTTACGAAGAAAAAATTAAAAATCCACAATAATATGTGTTTAATAATATTATTAGAAGCTTTAGGTATAATACTCTAAGTTAGAAATAACACAAATGCCCATCAAATTTGTACTAAGCTCACACATTGGGGTTTTGCTTTTCAATAAACCAAAATAAGTAATGATATACACAATAATACAGATGGGCTCTAAAATCATTATCTTGAGCAAAAGATACCTGAACTGAAAATGAACATATCAAATAAGGCATGGTGATACATTCCTATAATTCCAGGGTTAGGGAGGCAGAAGGAGAATTGTCATGAGTTTGAGGTTAGCCTGTATTGCATCATAGGAACTACATAGCAAGACCCTGTCAGTAACAAACAACAAGAACATATTTCTGGGGCATGGTGGCAAAGCTCTGTAATTCCAGTATTCAATAGCAGAACCTGAATGACCACAAGTTCAAGGCCAGCCTAGGCTTTGTGGTGAGACTTTCTTAGCACAAAAAAAAAAAAAAAAAAAAAAAAATGAAAAAAAAAAAAAAAAAAAAAACCAAAATAAAACAGCATATTATAATTTTCATCTAGGGAACACCCTAAAATAGGGAAAGTCAATCTACACTGACAGAAAGTGGGGCCCTGGGGCCAAGTAGTGGTTGGGAACAAATTATGAAGGAACAAAAAAAATTTCTGGACTAAAAGAATGCTTTTAGGTATTAAATTTTGGTTGTTTTTAAAAGCCATCTAAAACTATGTGTGCTCTACAGTGCAGAAACTGTTTCAAATACCGGTCAAAGGCTTTCTTCAATCATTTAGAGTTTGGCTTATGGATGGCAGTTTAGAACATGGATGGGAAATGGGAGTATGACAGCACTTTACCTCACAGTGATGAAATTTGGAGAATATTAAAATAATTTTAAATTAAATAAAAATAGCCAAGAAAAGCACATAAGGATGTGAATTAGTTGAAAAGATAAAGACTCAAAAGCAAAATCTAATATTTATATATGATTAAGATAGGATTGTAAAGAATCAAGTTAGATATTAAATATATTATGCAACAACAATCACTAGGACACTAACTTCAGAAAGAAATTATTACTACTTATGCAATTCAACAAAATAAATGGTAGGTAATGATAGCAATTTGTAGTAAATATGTTGATTGGAACATTTTGTTAGAAAGCAAAACAAACATCTTGAATTCACACAACAAACTTGGCTTAAGGCATGTAGAGCCGTTGGTGCAGCCCACATTAGGAATGGCGTGGCCACAGGAACAGTGATGTGTTATACTCAGTGAGTCTGACATTGCTAGAAAGAGTCTGATATGGGAGATGGACATGTGCTCTCATTTTATAGAGTGAGACACAGATTCTAAGAGGTTAAGTCCCTAGCCATAGTTTATAGCTAATCAGAGCCAGATTTAAACAAGGATATAAATTTTAAATTATATCCTCTATAATTTTAATGATAATAATAATGATGATGATGATTGTATGTGGGACTCTCTTTGTCACTCTTAAATACATGCTTCTCTAGACCATTTACAAAAGGACTATGCTTACAACTTAATTAAGAGGGAATTTCACAGGAACGCAATTAACCTTGAGTATTCTTTTAACAGGTTAGCATTGTGTGTCTGTGTGTGTACACTCAGCAACATGTAATTAACTTTTTTCTATGCTTTGTGATATATCGCCAAGAAATCTGCTGAAATGTGTAAATATGTAGTATTTACAGCTTAACTATAAAAAGGACATTTCTCAATAGTATCTAAAATAAATAAAAAAGCCTGAAATTTTGCCTAAGTGGGATGATGTTACCCACACAGTATGGTCCTACAGTGGTGAGTGTTGGGTGTGGTCATTGTTGTTTCTCCTGCAGAGAGGTAACGAAAGCCTACCTACCACTTACCTAAAAGGTAAAGATCCTGGTTAACGTACCCTCTCTGAGCATTCCAGAGGTTTCCCTGGCTTGTGAGTTGAATTGGTGGCACACAGGTGAAATTTTGTGACACTGAAACCATATAGTACTTATGGATACATGACACCACACATTTACAACACAAAATCCTTAGACCAAATTAAAAATGTAAATGAATGCAAATTTTTAAAAATTACTGAGGAGATTCCAGGATCTCTGAGATGAACACGATATAAGAAAAGAAAGAGTTACACGTATCTGGAACTAGGGGAGGGAGGGATGGTGTCAGCAGCTATGTGAACAGGTGGAGTCCATAAGTTAAAGAAGGGCACTGAAGCACTATGCTCTAGAACCATTTCCCAAGGAAGTGGGCCTTACCAGTTCTAATACTGTTATACCTGGGTGCTGGAATGGGATGATCAAGTAATAGATGGTGAAAGGCAGAAGAGAGGCTCCTTAGAATTAGAAGTTTACAGACAGTAAAGGGAGGAAACTAGAATGATTGAATTGTTGGAAACATCACTAGTAATCTATGTTTCGTTTACTACAGATATAAATGGGTTACATAGAAATATCTAGAGGTCTGTGAAGGAGTTAGTATGCAGGTGTTGGTTTTCACGCTCTGTCACCCCAGATAGTTTTGGAAAAGCCATATCCCTGCAGCAGTGAGTACACTTAGAATCCAGATCTTGGTTTCAGATACTTGTCTCTAATAAAATGTGGCAGAGATACTCAGCTGAATAGTTGAATCTCTAAGTCAGGGGAATTAAACATTGAAGATGAGTTTGGAGCATTCATGAAAGATTATAAATTGCACAGGGTCCCACCAAAAGAGTTCCCAATGGAGGCTGGGACAGTTGGATGGCAATGTCCTCTAGTATTGGACTATAATCCAGAGAATAGAACAAATATCATTGAGTCCACATGAAATGTGGCTGTTGTGGTTCGAATAAGAAATTCCTCACATAGACTTGTGTCTTGAACACTTGGTCCCCAGTGGGCAGCACTCATTAAGAAGGATATGGAACCTTTAGGATGTGGAACCTTGCTAGAGATGTCACTGGGGCAGGCTTTGAGAGTTTGCCATATCATAGGCATACAGGAAGAAAAAGAATTTCAGACTAATGGCATTGCCCAGATCTTCAACAGGATTATAAAAGAAAACTTCTTCAAATTAAGGAAAGACATGCCTGTACGGATACAAGTAGCACATAGAACACCAACTAGACAGGACCAGAACAGAAACTCCCCATGGCATATCACAGTAATAGTGTAGATTTGGTCTTTTCATGGTGTCCAACTTTTCCTGCATATTCCTGTGTTTTTAAAATCTTTCCATGGTCTTTGCTCGAGGAGTCCAGGTCTTCACTGTTGTCATCCAGACTTGATACTCTGTTTTCCATTTCATTCATTCTGATTGTGAGGCTTTCTACTGTCATTTCAAACGACTTGTTTACTTTTACAGTTCTAGCTTCATTTCAGCTTGGGTTTTCTTCAGTATTTCCATCTCTTCTGTGAATTCACTTTTCAAGTCCTGAATTATTTTATTTAATCAGCTACATATTTGTATTTTCTTGAGCTTCTGTCACAACTTTATGCCTATCCTCTTTGAGTTCTTTGAATTGTTTCTCTGTGTTTTCTTTAAGTTCCTTGATCATGTTTAATTATCTTTTAAATTCTGTATTGTGGGGTTCATTTGATGCATATCTTTTTTTTTTTTTTGGTCTTTTTGAGACAGGGTCCCCCTGCAGCCCCAGCTATCCTAGAATTCACTATGTAGACCAGGCTAACCTTGAACTCACAGCGATCCGTCTGCCTCTGCCTCCAGAGTGCTGGGATTAAAGGCGTGCGCCACGACACCCGACTTGATGCATATCATTTAATTCAGATGTTTTCCTGTTTATTCTTTGTCTAGCTGATGGGTCTATTGGAGATAGTTGGGTATTGATGTCACCTACTACTACTGCAATGCAGTTAATCTGTGTCTTGAGGTGCAGTAATACAGTTCTTATGAAGCTGGATGTATCAGAATTTGGTGGATACATGTTCATGATTTGTAATGTCTTCTTGGTCAAGTGTTCCTTTGATTAGAATGAACTTATCTTCTTTACCTCTTCAGGTGGAGTTTTAATTTGAAGTCTATTTTGTCTGATATTAGAACTGCGATTGTCTGCATGTTTCTTGACACCATTTGGTTGGAATATTCTTTTCCGTCCTTTCCCACTAATGTGGCACCTATCCTTTACAGCAAGATGAGATTTCTTGTAGACAACAAAAGGATGGATTTTGTTTCTTAATCCATTTAATTAGTCTGTGTCTTTTTATTGGAGAGTTGAGGCCACTGACTAAAGTTACTATTGAAAGATGTGTATTGGTAACTGTCATTTTAATTTCTGCTTGTTTTCTTAGTCCTATTTTCTGTTTCTGTAATTATAACTTTGTTCATTTTCTTTCTATATCCTCTTGGCTACGGTCATTCCTTTTTACAGCCTTTTGTATTCCTTTGAGTATTCTCTGTAGAGCTAGTTTGGTGGACGTGAATTCTTTCAGCCTGTTTGTATCATGCGATATTTTTCTTTCTCCTTTGACTATGATAGATACTTTTACTGGGTAAAGTATTCTGGGTTGGCATCTATGAACATTTAGAGCTTGGAATCTTTTGTTCCTAGCCCTTCTGGCTTTTATACTTTGCATTGAAAAGTCAGCTGTAATTCTGATGGGTTTTTATTTTTATTTTTTCTCTTGTGGCTTTCAGTGCCCTCTCTCTGTTCTGTATATTTAGTGTTTTTACTATGATGTATCATGGGGAGTTTCTCTTCTAGTCCAGTCTAATTGGTGTTCTGTGTCCTTCTTGTATCTGTGTGGGTATGTCTTTCCTTAATTTGGGGAAGTTTTCTTCCCCAATGCTGTTTAAGATATGATCAATAGAATTAACATGAGATTCTTCTCCTTCCTCCATGCCTGTGATAACAGATTTGATCTTTCCGGTGTTCCACATTCCCTTCATATTGCATTCTTGTATTTTTTGTTTTTTTTTTTTAATTTGTATTCTTTGCTTGAGTGGTCCAATTCTTCAACTTTATTGACCATTCTTGATATTCTGTTTTCAATTTGATGCATTCTGCCGGTGAGGTTTGTCCTGTCGTTTTCAAATTTATGTATTAGTTTTTAAAATTCCATCTTCATTTCAATCGGAGTTGTCTTTCATGTTTCTGCCTTTTTTGTGAATGTGCTTTTCAAATCCTGGATTGTTTTTTTCCATTTCACTAAACCACATATTTGTATTTTATTGAGTTTTAGTCAGGAGTTCATTCTGATCCTCCTTTGAGTTTTTTGAATTGTTGTGTGTGGACTTTAAATTCGTTGAATTCTTTGATAATGTTTATGGTTGTTTTGTTAAACTTTGTGTTCTACGGTTCCTCTGGGTAGTTCTCATTGTAGAATAGTTCTACAGGACTGGTGGGATTTGTTGGGGATATATTATTTTGATTTATCATATCATTTCTGTTTTTGCATTGTGATCTGGGCATATGAATTTCTCTTGCTGGTTGTATGTTTAATATGAAATTCTAGCCTTGCTTTGAAATTTGGTTCTGTTTTTATTGTTGATATAACTTGGTTGCTTTCTGATCAGGTATTAATACTTAGCTGCTCTGTGTTTCAGGTTCTTACTTTTGACTTTTTATTTAGAGTGACCAGATGCTTCCAGATTGGCTGATTGTGAGTTCTCCAGCAGGGTGAAGGGGCCTAGGCCAAAGTCCTGTTAGTCTGACACCTCTGGCATCAGTGGCAGGAAGGGGCCTAGGCACAAGAAGGGATGATGGGAACAGGATCAAATATCTAGCAGATCCCCCTTCCTGTTTTCTGGTCATGCATTATCATAGCATTTTTTAATCATACAACTGAAAAGTAACAATACAGTGACTGAATAAACAATCCAATGGGGAAGATGTAAGTGTCCCAGGCAAAAAAAATTCCCAACAGCATATGCAGCAGTTCTACTCTGAGGAGGTGGAGCTTGATGTCTGAGAATACTGAACAGCTTCCTTCTAAGTAGTGCTGTGTGGAAAGGGGAGGAAGGTAACTATGCAGTACTGAAACCTGACAGACAACACCTCAGCAACATCACATTGCCAGAGCTATGTCATGCTGGAAGTACTCATCCTTGCTTGATACACTGTGGTGAAAATGTCACCTCCTGTAGTCTTTCTGACAAAAACCAATAACTTCTAATGTAATCATGACAAAAGAATGAGTCAAATCTCAAAAGATATAATTTCTAAAAATACCTAACTGGTATTTCTGATCAGGAGTAGGGACATGAGATAAATAGAAAAAGATGCTTCAGGCAAGTGGTAACAAAATAAAAGCCAATGTCACTGTCAGACCACTATCAAGAGAATTTACTAAGAATTGGTAAAATGGGACATTAAATAAAGACTATGTTTTCAAAATATAAGAAATATACACTAAATCAAAACTTTTGAATACCTATAAAAAGACTTAAAATATTTAGTGGGATATATTAGCTTGCATTCTTTTTTGCGTTTTTACTTTTTTCTCTCTCTCCACAGTACTTTTTATTGAATTTTTTGTGTATTTTATACAGAACAGCTCAAACAATCTTAATCATCTTTATGCCCCCATCCCCACTGGCACCCTCTCATACCCCTCCCCGACTGGAGCCCATATACTCCATCATCTCTGTTAAGGCCCACTGTGTAGTCAGTGTCCCCAACTGTTCCACAGTACAAGTCCATCCACTAAGTCTAATCAGCCTATCTAGAGTCTCTGCTTGTTCAAAGGCTAGCTGATTATTTTTTATTTTATATAAATTCTATATTATTAGAATCTAAGAAGGTTTTGCCTCAGGGTGGGGCTCTGGGTGAAATGGAGGCCCCTCAGTCATACAAGCCCTGTGTCTTTCAACTAGTCCCCTTCCTACTGGTGTGATAGAAAGTTAAGTATGAGATCTTAAAGATAGAGAGCAGATAGAGCAGGAAAAAAAAGCCAAGGCTACTTGCCTCTGGGAAAATAGGTGAGAGGCACTATTTTTATGAAACTGTAAATTTACCAATTTTATCATGGTGGCTGTCTTAAGTTTTTTATTATTTAGTATTTACTTGATTCAATTTGTAAACATTTATGGGCTATAATATGATAATTGATTATAAGTATGCAATGCATAATGATCAAATCAGGGCCAATTAGCATTTCCATCTCCCCCACGGTTTATCATTTCATGTATTAGGAAAGTAATTTTTGACTAAGTTACTTCAAAACATATCAAATCCTCATACACTATGGCTGCCCTACTGTGCTATCTAACATCAGAGCTGCTCCTTGCTGTCTGTTTTGGTGTCCATTTTTGTAACTTCTGCTATCTTCCCACTTCCCACTCCTTTATAGTTTCTGGTGATTTGTTATCCTTCTGTATTCTAGGTGATCCACTCATCAGCTTCATGAATAAGAATACACAGCATTTGTCTTTCTATGCCTGACTCATTTCACTAGATGAGCACCTATTCCAACCATGTTACTGTAAATGACAGGATTTCATTTCTACGTCTACAAAGTATCCTATTTTGTACATATGCCACACTTTTTTTCTTATCCATCTATTATGGACATCTTGATTATTCAGTTCTTTATTTTAGGTATTGTGAATGGTGCTCCAGTGAGCAAGGGATGACATGTATCTTTTTGATGTAATGGTTTCATTGCCTTTGGATAAACAGTAGCCACCTCTGCAAAGGACAAAAAAAAATCTTCTCATACATTTTTTTAAAAAGTTAAAGATGATATACACTGAGCTTTGGGTGGAGGGAGGTTGATGCAGATGATTCATCTACAGCTGAGCACTCCCAGTTATATTTTTACCCAACACTTTGACCAATTATGTCTTTATATTTGCCATTATCCACTACAAAGAAAAGAAAATAAAATAAAAAGAGGTTTTCAGACCAAAACTGAGACCAACACAAATCTACTGGTATAGGCATAAACATTTAGAAAGCAGTTTGACAGCATGAGCATGGAGCCAAATAAGAATGGTAGGCTTGCCCTCTAGAGTATGTGATCTCTCCAGTCACCAAGATTATAGTAATAATCATGAAATTCATCTAGTGGAGCAGACCGCAAAGCAATCAGAAAGCTGTTGGATACTCCTATAACTTTCATGCCACTGTTGCAACAGTGGGTACACTGTGCCAGGCGGATTGGTATTGTAGCGTGCGGGGACCAGTGCTAGGCGAGACCATGTATGTGTATTCTTCGGCAGCCTTCATGGCACATTCTAGCACAGGCAGCCAAGTAGTTGAGCTCTGGTTCGGTTGAGACTGATTTCTCTATACTTTAAGAGCTTGTATTCATTACAAACTAAAAGAACCCAGAAATTGCAAACCTTAATTTTTATTAAGACTTTTCAGTCAGTGAATTGAATCCTCTCTGAAAATGTCACTAGGCCCTGTTTTGCAGACATTGAAAATGAGGTCTTGTCAGCACAGGGAGTAGAAACCTTGGTTTTCTGAATAAGCCTCCAGTTTTTCCTATAGAGCGCTAAATCTACAGACCATTTTCAAAGTCTGTCCGTCACCCAAACCATACTAACTCAGAAATGACTAGGAAAACAATAGCCCTTATTTTACCAAATCTTCTAGGTAATACGTAGGAACTCAGATTGAAAACCCTCCTCCACAGCTTCACTTTTGAAGCACTTGGTGAGCTTTTCCATGCCCGAGTCTCCCACTAGAGGCTCAGATTAAATCGCTCTTGAGATCTGGAACTCTAAAATTTCTGAGGGACTGTTGTATAGCTCAGTGAAAGAGCACTTGTGTAACATATGTTTGGCCCTGGAGTCCATCCCTCGCACTGAAATCAAGCAAACACTAAAAAACCAACAAAGCACGTGGGAATAGATTAGATCATAAACTGCTGTCCTCTAATAGGAAACTCCAAATCACCAATATTCTTGTGAAGTATTTTCAGTTTTCACTCTGTACAAAATTTAGTGGGCTCCTATTCCCTATTGGCAATTTGGGTAACCCCTTCAGAGGATGGTGTGATAAGAATAGGAGGTAGGATTTGGCTAGGCAGTTAGGGTAAAAAGACTCCAAAGAAATGTAGCCAGTTTCTTGGCTAAAAGTCAAAATGTCCTTGG
>NW_008335361.1:818502-823705 GCF_000622305.1 Nannospalax galili
GAAACAAAATTTAGTGGGCTGTTGTTGGGCAAATAACTACTGGGAATACTTTTAAATGCATCTCCTGAAGATATTTTGTTTCTATGGATACAATCATAAGAGTCCCAACCATTAAAGAATAGTGCACACCTCTCACTCAAGAGAACCAAATGAAAAGTTCTTTGGGTGGAGAGAAAAATAAAAACATCATCTGGATTGGCTCCGTATGGTTCAGTTACTTCTTGATATAGCTCAAATTCATTTTAATTTAATGGATTTGTTACAAATTTCCTGAAAAGCTTTTTCAGAGGGAAGTATGAATTAGCAGCTCAGCACCCTACCAAGAAAGTCATTATGTACCAAGCTCCTAAACTGAGCTAATCAAATAATAACTGGAAATTTATAACTTCCAAAGTAATATCCTTAAATATGGAATTGTGGAAAGGAACATTTGCCAAAATCATTAATGCACTGGAGATTATTAGCTTTTAAAACAGCAAATAGAATTCCTCTTCACTTGGTGACCACCTGCCCTTGCCTTTGAGATATGTGGGTGTGGGCTACCAGTTCAATTCAGCTCTGCTTTCTGTAGCTTACTCTATTGGCTTCTGTGACATGATGCAGAAATGTAAGGACTATTTTAGTTACTTTCCTCATTGTTGTAATCAAATACCAGACAAAAAGCAACTTCGAGGAGTTTATTTTTGGTCACAGTTCAAAGGCACACAATCCATCATGTTGCAGTAGTTTTGAAGTGGTTTGTCACCTCAAATTGGCATTAAAGAAACAGAGAACAGAGAATTGTGCTGTCCATCTGTTTGTTTGTTTTTTAATTTTTTCACTTTGTTTCCAGTATGGGATCCCAACCCTTAGGATGTGCTGTCTGCATTCATGATGTTTCTTTCTTTCTCAGTTAAATCACTCTGGAAACTTCCTCAAAAGCATACCCAGAAGAATATCTCCTAGGTGATTCCAAGTGCAGTCAAGTTGACAGGGAAGATGAACCATCCCAGGGTTTGATAATAATTTATCGATAATAATTTACTGTGTTGCTAAAGAAAACCAGGAAAGAGATGAGCTAATGAGCAATGCCACAGTGGGGCAAAAGTGACAGGATTGTCCTGTGCAGATATTCCTCCAGCATGGAAACATCGAACAGTATTAGCACAGTAACTGACTCAATTGCTTCATTCGTTATAGTGATTGTTTGAAAAGGTTCTACATCGAAGCGTCTTTTGAAAAACCAAAAGTGTTACTTTGAAGTTTGCTTAGGATTCCAAATTCTCATTATTTTCTGAGAAATAAAATTTTGAGGTTTGTGCTTCAAAATGTCTTTTTTTATTGTTTTTTTGCATATTTCATACAGAACACCCCAAACAATCTTATTCATCTTTATACCTGCATCCCAATGGCACCCTCCCATAGCCAACACCCCCCCCCCACTGGAGCCCATATACTCTATCATCCCTGTTACTGTCCACTGTGTTGTCAGTGCCCCCAGCTGCTCCTCAGTGCAAGTCCATCTGCTGAGTCTAATCAGCCTGTCTGGAGTCCCTTAAAGGAACGTTGGCAACTGATTGCTACTAGATGAAGAAGAGCTGATCTTCAAAATGTCTTTTACATCAAAACTGATGATTGAGATACCTGGAAGACTGCTTGGAGATGTGAAAGAACTTTTGTTCAGTTGAGAAGAATTTAGAAGAACCATATCCTTCATCAAGATGGCTGTTGATTAATTCCATTTTGTAACAAGCTCTTCTTTTACAAGTACTTGAATCTTCACCCTGATAACTTAGATATTTCTGTGGTACTGGACAATATATGTGCATGTTTAATTTCTAATAAGAATGTAGGTTCCCAAGAACAGAGCAGAGCACAGCAGGGAAGGGCAGGCAATCGTAGTTTGAGTTCACCTTTGGGTCCTAGATGAATAATAGGCTCTTCATGCTCATAGCAGTTTGAATTAGGATGTCTGCATGTATTCACTCTCTGCCTTAAACATCAAGGCAATCCTCCAAATTCTGGCTCTGTTATATAATATCCGTGTCTCTTGGGCAGAATATATGATCTTTGCCTCAATTTCTTCACCTATAACAAGAAGATAATAACTTCATAAATCTCATCAATTTTTGGTTAAAATTAAGTTACCTAATAAGAGTAGAATACTTATACCAGGGCAGAGCACATATTAAAAATCAACGTGTGTTAGCTCACAGAATTACTTGATGTTCACCTTTGTGAGTAAGTTTAATTACCAGAATCTTGAAGGACTCTTTACCACTAAATAACCCCTGTATCTACCTGATTCGGAACATTAAATGAAAAAAAATCTCATGGTTTCATATGGATTAAGTATGAACAACATTGATATTGAAGAACAAAATTTCTTCTAACTCTACCAACTCTATGTAAAGCTCAATACATAAGCTTGTTGCTTGGGCTGATCTCAACACTGAGAGCAATAGGAGTCTCACACTTCACATGGTCTGAGTTCTCAGCACCTTCCTGTGACCAGGCCAGACCTTGGATGAATGACAACCATTAAATTAATCTTGGGAATCTGTTTAGTCCCTGCAGTTTGGTGAATAGAAAAAGGAAACAGTCGGTGCCTTTATGGACCCAACAATGTAATAAGCTGATAGAAAAGCAATTATTATTCCCCTTGTCTTGCAGTGGAGGAAACTGTCTTCCCCAGGTTGATGTGCTAATATCCATCAACCAAAGAGGCACTGGGTCCCTTTAGTGATGACGGGTGTCAATGCTCACAATCTTCCACTGCAGAATTTTGCAAGAAGCTGCTGACTTCCCAGGATGGTGTCTGGCATTCCTAGGAATTTGGTAAATATTTCCTGCTTTGCTAAAATAGATAAGTGTTCAGCATGTAGTTCAATATATAAAACTAGTAAATATTTTATTGTCTTATTTTATTATTTAGTTTGCTTCTAGATCTAAAGCTACATGACTTAATGGTAAGCTTCAAATGAAGAATAACAATAAAGAAATGTCTTTATTTGCCCATGTTTTATGCATTAATTGTTGTGCCAGAAGATCACACTAAGAAAGAGAAAAATGTCTGTGTTTAATGAGAATGAAGGCTGGAGAGTGAGGAAAGGATGACAAAAGTACAGGAATTCAGGAAAATCTTAGAACTAGACTCTGTGAGGGGTGAGTCCGATGGTCTTAGAGTAGACTAGGGTTCTGGCAGTGAGCCCTGAGCCAAAGGTCCAGTTGTGATTTGCTACGGCCATGCTTCCAAGAGAAGCTGGCAATGAGCTAAGTTGCCCTATTGAAGGTGGGGACCTAGCCTTGGCTTGACCTGTGGGTAAATGATAAATTATGCCTCAGGTTTGTTTAGCGCATCTTGAAGTCAGAAGAGAGAGTCTGTACTTCTTCTCTTGCTAGCCATTGGCTGAGTACTACATGGGCCACAGAGTCAGGGGCGGTAAACTTTCAAGCATTTCCACCAACTCAAATGTAGTCCTCTAGGGAAGAGTCTAGGTGCAAGCCATAGCAATAATGCACAAAGAAACTGGGAGGAGGTTGATAGAACCCTTGTCTGTTCTGTGGTAGGTGTGGATGGGGTGCTTTTGGTGCCTAGTACCCTGCACTGAAGCAGCAATAGAAGGGATTGCTCAGATTAAAACTCAGAAAGTGCAGACTCAGCACCAACCCTTGACTTCCCATGGTCCATCTGGCAAAAGCCACTAGGCAAATGATTCTGAGATTCCATCTGGCAAAAGCCACTGGGCAAATGATTCTGAGATATGTTCTCTTGGTCTAAGTCAGCTGCATGGAATTTTTCATCATGGGCACAAGGGGCTGTTTGAGAAGACTGCAAAAGTAGGTTCTCCAGAGTCTGAGAAAAAGACTGAAGGCAATGCTTCAAGAATAAATGCTGGGAATGGAGGCTTAGCAGATATGCAGTTAATTATCTCTGAAGAAGGACACCCTAAGGAGAACCCAGCTACGAGTCTGTTGAGTCTGTCTTGTTCATGACGAGTTTTCTTAATTTAATATTTTATTTATTATTTTTATTTTATGTGTATGAGTATATTACCTGCATGTATACAAGTGCAGCCATGCTGTGCGATGCCCACGAGGCCAGCAGGAGGCATCGGATCCGCTGGAACTGGAGTTGGGGATGGCTGTTAGCCATCATGTGGGTACTGGGTCTTCTGCAAGAGCAGCCAGTGCTTAACCACTGAGCCATAACTCCAGCCTGTGAAGAGTTTTCACAAGCTTAAGGAACCTCCTGCCATCTCCAAGCTTCCAGACAGAGAGCCTAGATTGGCAATATGCTATGGTTTCAATGTGTCCTCCAAATGTTCTATTTGGAAACTTAATCCCTAAAGTCATATGTTTAAGGTCTTTGAAAGTGGAGTCTTTGAAATGTAATTAGAATTAAATGTGATAATGAAGGTGGGGCCCTCTTTAAAGGCAGTGGCTGCCTTCAGTAAAGGATGAGGATGGGCCCAAACTGGTACTCTATGCTGTTTGATGTGTGAAGCTCTGTACCATCTGTGAACTAGGAAGAGGCCCTCACCAGATGCTGAGTAGATTTGTCCTGAAGTGCCCAAAATTGTGACTCCAATAAACTTATAGTCTATGAGTTAACTAGTTTCTGGTGTTTTGTTATGTCAACAAAAAGTGGGCTAAGACACAGTGGTAGAAGGCAAGATGGCCAAAAGTCATTTAAGATGAGAAGTCCAGGCACTGTCCAACTTCTACCAGCTCAGATCTGTGCAAGGCTCCCACTCTTCAGGAAACTATGTGAGAGAAGCAGTAGCCCCTTTGGCCGGTAAGAAAGGTGAGACAACAGAGCTGCTGCATGCCTCCAGCAGGTTATTGGAGGGCAAGGTTGCTAAGGCACCAGAGCCAGAAGCCTTTCACCAAAATGAAATATTTTATTTCTAAGGAGATTGTTATGAGTCACAGAACGTACTTCATACCTGCGCTGGAAATGTGCCACAATACACTGGTGCTTGAACAAAGATAACTTGACCCTGTGCATTGGTTAAAAGCAAGAGTGAGCCAGGTCCATTCTGAGAACTAGCTCCTTCCAAGTTCTCTCAGAATAGTTCCTCTGAACAAAAGACTTACACTCTATTGAAACAGTACATCTAGCTTGATATGGGAAAGGAATGAAGGACCTGTTTTTTATTTCAATGTATATTTTTATTGAATGTTTGTATATTTCATACAATATATTTTTTAATATATTTTT
>NW_008335361.1:824110-824370 GCF_000622305.1 Nannospalax galili
ATCCCAAACCATCTTATTCATCTATACACCCACTTCCCACATGGTACCGTCTCATACCCCCTGCCCCCACTTAGAGCCCCTATCAGGATTTGGTTCTAGGATGCACATATGAGGGAGAACATATATTGATTTTTTTTTCTGAGTCTGTGTTACTTCACTTAGTATAACAGTTCCATTCATTTACCCACAAATTTCATGATTTCATCTTTCTTTACTGCTGAGTAAAACTCCATCATATAATGAACCATGTTTTCATTATT
>NW_008335361.1:824517-827028 GCF_000622305.1 Nannospalax galili
TGGTAGGTTCATTTGTAGTTTTTTAAGGGTTCTCCACACTGCTTTCCATAGGGGTTGAACAAGTTTGCAATCCCACTAGCAATTCATGAGCGTTCTCCTTTCTCCACATCCTCGCCAACATTTGGTATCATTTGTTCTCTTGATCTTAGCCAGTCTGACTGGGGTAAGATGAAATCTTAAAGTGGTTTTAATTTACATTTCCCTAATTACTAGAGATGTTCAAGATCTTTTATTTATTTATTTTTTTTTAGTCTTTTTGAGACAGGTTTTCCCTGTAGCCCCAGTTGGCCTAGAACTCACTATGTAGACCATGCTGGCCTCGAACTCACAGAGATCTGCCTGCCTCTGCCTCTCGAATGCTGGGATTAAAGGTGTGTGCCACCACACCTGGCTTGAACATCTTTTAAGATGCTTCTTAGCCATCTTTATTTCTTCTTTTGAGAACTCTCTGTTCAGCTCCTTAGCCCATCTTTTAATTGGGTTACTTTCTGTCTTGATTCTCTATTTTTTGAGTTTGTTATATATTCTGGATATTAAACCTCTGTCAGATGTGTCGCAGGTGAGGATTTTCTCCCATTCAGTGGGTTTTCTCTTCACTTCTCTGGTTGCCTCCTTTGACGTACAGAAGCTTTTTAGTTTAATGAGGTCCCATTTGTTGATTCTTGACCTTGTTTCCTGAGCTATTGCTGTCCAGTTTAGAAAATCCTTTCCTACACCTATATCTTGCAGGTTTTTACCAATGTTTTCTTCTAACAGTTTCAGAGTTTCAGGGTTTATATTGAGGTCTTTGATCCATTTGGAACTGACTTTTGTGCAAAGTGAAAGATAGGGGTTTAGTTTCATTCTTCTACAGGTGGAGATCCAGTTTTGCCAGTACCATTTGCTGAACATGCTGTCTTTCCTCCAGTGAATGTTCTTGGCCCCTTTGTCAAATATCAGGTACCTGAAATTGCATGCGGGTCTTCAATTTTGTTCCATTGATCTATGGATCTATTTTTGTGCCAGTACCATGTTGTTTTTATGACTATAGCTCTGTAATACAGTTTAAAAACTGGTATAGTAATCCCCCATGGCATTGCTCTTAGTGCCCAGGGTTGCTTTGGTTTTCCTACGTTTTTGTGCTTCCATATGAATCTTAGGATGAGTTTTTCCAATTCTGTGAAAAATGTCATGGGGATTTTGATTGGCATTGCATTGAATCTATAAATGGATTTTGGTAGGATGGTCATTTTCATAATATAAATTCTTACAATCTATGAGCATGGGAGTTCCTTCCATCTTCTGATGTCTTCCTCAATTTCTTTCTTTAAATAATTAAAATTTTCTTTGTAGAGGTCTTTATTGTCTTTGTTCAGGTTTATTCTGAGATTTTATTTTATTTTATTTTATTTTATTGCAGCTATTGTGAAGGGGAGTGTTCTGTGTAGCCCCAGCTGGCTTGGAACTCACAGAGATCTACCTGCCTCTCCCTCCCAAGTGCTAGAGCTAATGGTGTGTGGCACCATGCCCAGATCATTGTAGCTGATTTAAACTTTTTTCTAAACTGCAAAAAGGGATAATTTGATCAGTTCATTTCCAATTATTACTCTTTAATTTCCTGCTCTTGTCTTATTGCTCTTGGAAGAGTTTCAAGCACTATGATAAGAGAAGTGGAGATAGTGGACAGCCTTGTCTGGTTCCCGATTTCAGTGGGAATGCTTCCAGTTTTTCTCCATGTAGAATGATGTTGGCTGTGGGTTTGTTATATATGGCTTTAATTATGTTGAGGTATGTTCCCTCCAGTCCAATTCACTCTAGGACTTTGAACATAAATGTATGTTGAATTTTGTCAAAGGCATTTTCTGCATCTATTGAGATGACCATATGATTCTAGTCTTTGAGCCCATTTATATGATTTATGACATTTATTGACTTACGTATATTGAACCATCCCTGCATCTCTAGAATAAAGCTGACTTGATAATGGTGGATGATCTTTTTGATGTGTGTCTGTATGCAGTTTGCAAGTATCTTGTTGAGAATTTTTGCATCTATGTTCATTAAGGATATGGGTCTATAGTTTTCTTTTTTGGGTGTATCTTTACCTGGCTTTGTTATTAGAGTGATGCTGGTTTCATAGAAGGAATTTGGAAGCTCTCCTTCCAGTTCTATTTTTTTAAATAAATTAAGTAGTATTGGATGTAGATCCTCTTTAAATGGCTGGTAGAATTCTGCTGTAAACCCATCTAGTCCTGGGCTTTTTTTAGTCAGGGGGTTTTGTATTACTGTTTCAATTTCTTTTTGTGATATGGGTCTGTTTAAGCTATTAATCTCTTCTTGGTTTAGTTTTGGTGGTTTCCATGCCTTTAGATATGCATCCATTTCTCTTAGGTTTTCAAATTTAGTAGCATATAAGATTTTAAAGTATTCCCTTATAATGTTCTGTATCTTTCTGGTGTCTGTTGAAATGTTTCCCCTTTCATCTCTGATTTTGTTGATTTGGAGGTGCTCTTTCTTTCTTTTGGTTAACTG
>NW_008335361.1:827174-829357 GCF_000622305.1 Nannospalax galili
CTGTTGCTTTTCAAGTGTGTTGAGTTGCAATGTTAAGTCATTTATTTGTGTTCTTTCCTATTTTTTTTTAAATGTAGGCACTTAGAGCTATTAAATTCCCTCTAAGGACAGCTTTCAGTGTGTCCCAGAGGTTTTGTTGTGTTGTATTGTCCTTTTCATTTAGTTCCAGGAATACTTTTATTTCTTTCTTAATTTGTCTTTTGACCCATTCATCATTCAGGAGTGTGTTGTTTAATCTCCATGTGTTCATGGTGTGACTGGGGCTTCTTCCGGTGTTGATTGTAAGCTTTATTACATTGTGATCTGATAGAATGCATGGAATTATTTAAAACATTTTGCATTTGTTGAGGTTTGTTTTGTGCCCCAGTATATGGTTGATTTTGGAGAAGGTTCTATGGGGTGCTGAGTAGAAAGTATGTGTTTTGGTGCTTGGGTGGAATACTCAGTAGATGTCTGTTAAGTCCATTTGATATATGGTATTGTTTAATTCAGATGTCTCTCTGTTAACTCTCTGCCCTGTTGACCTATCTAATTGAGACAGTGGGGTATTGAAGTCCCCTACTATTAATGAGTTGGGGTTAATTTGATTAATCTGTTCCTGTACTATTGTTTTTATGAAGTTGGGTTCACCAGAGTTTGGTGAATATATATTTGTGATTGTAATAGCTTCTTGGTTTATTGTTCCTTTGATCAGATGAAGTGGCCCTCTTTATCTCTTCTGATTTGTTTTAGTTTAAAGTCTATTTTGTCAGATATTAGAATTGTAATGCCTGCTTTTTTCTTAGTACCATTCGTTTGGTATATTTTTTTCCATCCTATCACCTTAAGGTACCGCCTGTCCTTGAAATTATTTGTGATTGTAATAGCTTCTTGGTTTATTGTTCCTTTGATCAGATGAAGTGGCCCTCTTTATCTCTTCTGATTTGTTTTAGTTTAAAGTCTATTTTGTCAGATATTAGAATTGTAATGCCTGCTTTTTTCTTAGTACCATTCGTTTGGTATATTTTTTTCCATCCTATCACCTTAAGGTACCGCCTGTCCTTGAAATTGAAATGAGTTTCTTGCAAACACCAAAAAGATTGGTTTTGTTTCTTAACCAATTCACCTAGTCTGTGTCCTTTGACTGGGGAGTTCAGTCCGTTAATATTTAAAGTTACTAATGAAAGATGTGCATTGAATCCTGTCATTTTCATTTCTGTTCATATACTTGATATAGCCATACTTTTCCACAGTTATACCTTCATTGAATTTCTTTCTACAACTCCTTGGGTACAGTCATTCCCTTCTTCAGCTCTTTGTATTGCTTCCAGAACTCTCTGAGGGGCTGGTTTTGTCGACATGAATTCCTTCAGCCTATTTACTTCATGGAAGATTTTTTTCCCCCTTTGACTATAATAGACATTTTGCCTGGGTATAGTAATCTGGGTTGGCATCTCTGGTCATTTAAACTGGGAATACTTTGGTCCAGGCTCTTCTGGCTTTCATAGTTTGCACTGAACAGCCAGCTGTAATCCTAATGGGTTTTCCTTTATATGTGACTTGTTTTTCTTTTGCAGCTTTCAGTATTGTCTCTTTTTTATGTATGTTTAATGTTTTTACTATGATGTGCAGTGGAGAGTTTCTTTTCTGGTCCTGTCTATTTGGTGTTCTATATGCTTCTTGTATTTCTATGGGCATGTCTTTCTTTAATTTTGGGAAATTTTCTTCTACGATTCTGTTGAAGATCTGGTCCATGCCATTATCTTGAGATTCTTCTCCTTGTATGCCCATGATTCATAAGTTTGGTTTTTCTATGGTGTCACACAATTCCTGAATATTCCATTCTTGTGCTTTCTTAAATTTTTCATAATCTTTGCTTGAGTGGTCTAGTTCGTCCACTTTATCTTCCAGTCTTGATATTCTGTTTCCAATTTCATTCATCCTATTGGTGAGGTTTTCTCCTGTCGTTTCTAATTGGCTTACTGAGTGTTTCACTTCCTTCTTTCATTTCAGCCCGTGTATTCTTCAAGATTTTTGGCTCTTTTCTGAATTCATTCAGAAGTTTATCCCTATTTTCCTTCAATTCTTTGATTTCTTTGTGTGTTCTTTAAATTCACTGAATTCTTTCATCATGTTTATAATTGTTCATTTGAGTTCCATGTCTCACATTATCTGTAAGGGGTTCTCACTGTACTCCTCTTGAG
>NW_008335361.1:829462-842380 GCF_000622305.1 Nannospalax galili
CTGTGTGAGATTCAAATGTTCAAGTTTAGGTCTGCTTCTTTTTGTAAACTTTATGTGCCTGTGGTTTACTTTTTGGGCATGAAAAGCTGGTTCATCTAAGCTTCCAGTTCTCTCTTTTGATTTTATATTGGAGTGGCCAAATTGCTTTTGTCTTCAGGGGTTCCCACAGAGGCCCCAGTCAGATGAGGATCAGATGCTCTCAGGCATTCTTCTAAGGTCAGGATCCCTCCTGGAAAGATATTGTCCTCAGGAATTTGGTGGTTGGACTGGACTGGGAGCAGGGCCCAGGAAAGATGCTGGTCTCAGGCCACTGGTGGCTATGCCACCCAGGGATGCAAAGGGAGGTAAGGGTGGGAAGAGGTCCAAGGGCTCCGGGGGACTGCAGGGAGGAACTGGGTTCATCTGGATGCAAAGGACCAGGAAGCAGTGGTGGCTCCAAGCAGAGAGGTCAGCCCTGGTGTCTGGGGTGCCAAGACAAGAAATGGGCTAATACCCAGGCTAGGAGGAGAGACAGGGCAGGGGAGCTGGGAGGGCGAATGAGGCTGGAGAGTCAAGGAGCAGTAGGCACCGATGGACTTACTCAGGAAAAACCCTGACGGGTTGTGTAGCCCAGGGAAACAGAGGGAGGTGAGGACAGGACCAGGCCCAGAGGGCTTCTGAGGACTATGAGAAGAAACTGGGTTGGTCTGGATGCAAAGGATCAAGAAGCAGTGGTGGTTCCCAGCCGAGAGGTCAGCCTAGGTGTCCCGGAAAGAGGCTGGTGGGTTGTGCAGCCCAGAGACACAGAGGGCAGTGAGGGCGGGACCAGGGCCAGAGGGCTCCTGGGGACCACCAGAAGGAACTGGGTTGGTCTGGATGCAAAGGATCAGGAAGCAGTGGTGGCTCCAAGCAGAGAGGTCAGCCCCGGTGTCTGGGGTGCCAAGATGAGGAATGGGACAGTACCCAGGTTAGGAGGAGAAACTGGTGGGAGGTGAGAGTGGGGTGGGGGGTGGAGGGGTGAATGAGGTTGAGGGAGTCAAGGCACTGGTGGGCGCCAATGGACTTACCCAAGAAAGAAGCTGGTGGGTTGTTCAGCTCAGGGAAGCAGAGGGAGGAGAGCTCATACAATATATCTTAATCATAATATCCCCCTTCCCTATCAGTAGCCCCCAGGCGGCCCACCCACAGTATTTCATGCATTCTGTCATATATGTTAAGGCTTTTCAAGTCAAGTTTGTGTACCCAGAGGTCCCTCAGTGTGAGTTCCTCCACTGGAACCTGTTCAGCCTATCTAGTGAGACTCCCTTAAAGATCAACTCCCTTGTACCCAGCAGTGATAAGCTGCCAATAGTTCCTTGGCAAGGTTGGTGCCTCCTACCTATTTACCAAGCGCTGTGCGATTTATTTTTGTCTGGGATCAGAGTTTGCATGGGTTTTGCGCATTCTGTCACCATTGCTGTGAGTTCATATGAGCAAGCTCCTGGAAGCCTGGAGGACTCTATTTCCTTAGGGTCACGCACTGCCCATGAAGAACTTGTCTTATCAGGGAAGAATTTTCTCTTTCTGACCCCTACAGACCTAAAACATCATTCACAACCACAAACAAACTAACCTAACCCCACCTGTTGTTTGCAACATAAACTGGGGATAATTTGTTATTTCCAGTGAATGCTGAGTGCTTTCAGTACTCAAATTTCCTTAACATACCACACACATACAGTATTCTGGGTCAGGAACAAAGAAGGGTCATGAAAGATTAAAGCTATATATTTAGCTTACAAGAAGAGCCGAGGCCTTTGTAAGACTGTTTATACTGTAGACAAGTAGGGTTGATGTTAAATGATCTCGAAATATAAGATTAACTTTGGTTAAGAGGCTAGGTAAAATCCCGTTTGTAACAGAAGGCATTCCAAGAAAAGTCATTGTATATATACCTGTAGTCTCAACACTCTGGAGACTGAGAAAGAAGGATTATGAGTTCTGAGATATCCTGGGACACATAGTGAGATCCTGTCTAAAGAAACAAGCTAAACAACCAACCACCAAGCAAGCATACAAAAAGGGCTTGTTTGGGGGAAAGTACGCTATGGGCAAAGTCATTTGGGCTTTGAAGCAGCCATCTAAATTTGATGTGACAATCTGCATTTAAATTTTTATGCCATTTTAGACAGCAAAACTGGGAACATAATTTAAATCCTCACATGGGTGAGGAGTTTTGGTAGGATTCAATGATAAGCTTTCCTGTTTTGCTTTGTGTTTGAGACAGGGTCTCACTATATAGCCCAGGCTGGCCTCAAACTATCAGTCCTCCTGTGTGAGCCTCCCAAGTTCTGGGATTTACAGATATGTACCAGTATGCTTGACATCAGTGATTTATATCCTACACAGTGTGGTCCCTATACAGTAGCCAGGAAAAAGAATGGCCTTTCTCTGGAGCAGAAAGTTTGTACATATCATATAATAGCTGTTGATAGTGTGTGATTATGTCTCATTGAATGATGAAAAGCAGAATCTAACATAAAACTTATTTGCAGCTGGAGGACAGTGCTCTACAGTATATTCTTTGTATAATAACATGATCTCAGACTGTGCTGACATTTTATCTTTTACTTGTTCTTTCATCTAATGATGATTTGTTTTCAAGTGACAATCCATTTAATTACAGATAATTAATATTGTTTAGCTAGGATCTAATTCTAACAATGCCAAGGGCAGTAAACTATCCCTCACTGGCCTTTTTGTTAAGTGGGATATATTTCTATCACTGCATATTATGTTTATCGTATTAACATAAAATCCTCTTATCACAGCCTGTGTTTTACCATTGACTCTCCAGCCCTACGATGGAAGCAGCTGGCTTTCATGTGTACCGGTATTCTTCTGTGTACCCCCTAGAATACATGCCTACATAGCTGTTATTGATTACACAGACTGGTGCTTGGCTCATGCCAGCTGGTCAGCCCAGCCCAAGTATGATGCTTGGTGATTTCATCCTTGTGGTTGAAAACCAACCTTGAATATTGAATAGAAATTGAATAGTTTTAATTATAAAAGAATAAATACGTATTTTGTTACTGAGTAAAAATCACATTAAAAGCCAATGTTGTCTGTTTTATATGTAAGACAACATGTATAATCTTCCACTATTTAGAACGGAAGATGGGATACAGAAGCATAGAAATAAAGCCAGAAGAAAAACAATGTTAATTGTGCTTTGCATTAGGTGCTAGAGTTACAGATTAATATCATTTTCTTCATGCCGTTTTCCAACATTTCTAACAATAAAAGTGCCAGCCGTAGAGTAAAATTCAAAGTGTTATGTTATTTAAAATCAAAGGGAAAGAGTTCCTTAAAAAATAAAAAAGAAAACAAAGAAAATTTACTACAGAGGTATATTACCTCCTGAAAAGATGTGCATCTCCAGAGCAAATGTTGCTGCCTTGGTTGTCTGATTTTAATTAAATATATCACCTCTCTAGAGGTACACATAATATATTAAATTTTTACATTAGTCATTAAAGATTTAGTTTAAGTGTCCCACTCTTGACAGAACAATCTTCCAAGTATTAGATTTTACTTTTCACTTTAAATTATTCTCTACCTTTCCAGTGCGACACCCACTGAAATGCAACCATTTGAATGAATAAAGCATGAACCCCAGAGAATGCCACCCTCCTGTTGTGCTTGTAATGAAATCTATTTCTCTTTGATGATCTCAATTAAAAGAAGTTAAGGATTGGGAGTGTGACTTTAATTATTTCTTGATGTATCTTCATTTTGCCAGGCAGAAAAAGCAAGCAATAGTCTCTGTGAGGAGTCCCTGGGTTGTCCTTAGCATCAGGGCTTTGAAATATGTTGGGGTTCTCAGGGCTGAGCACCAAGCACTGATCTTAACCAAGGAAATAACAGAGGGTCTTTGATCCTGTCTTCTTTGTTTATATTCTTATAAACAGTCTCAAAACATAGAGATAAAATAACAGTTGGTTTATCTCCCTTCATCAAGGGTCGAGGATTCTAGCTGGGTTCACCTGAATAGTTCCAGGTTCCACCTGCCATTAACCAGGTATAATGGATTAAATATGAAAGTATTCCCAAAGGCCCTGCGATCGCATGCTTGGTCTTCATCTTGTGGTATCATTTTAGGAGGTTGTAGAAATCTCAGTAAGTGTGGTCTAGCTGGAGGAAGTACATCATTAGGGGGAGTAGGTCCTTGGGAGTATGTTACCCTGTTGACTTCCTGTCTTGCACTTTATTTCTTAGTTGAACATGAAGTTAACAGTTCTCTTCTGCCACATACCCATACCACCATGATGTCCTGCTCAAGTGCAAAGGGTCAAGTGATCATGAATCTAACTGACTGGAATGTCAGCCAAAATGGATCATTACCCCTATAAGTTGTTTTTATCAAATATTTCACAACAATGTTATTGAGTGTGACTGGTGGTCAATTGGCAGCTGGCTTAGTTTGCAGAGGGTAGAGCTGATGTCTGGTCAAATGGGTTGTAATTTGTGACAGGTTGAAGTAGTGAGGGTCCCTAACTAAACCAAAGGAATGCCATTTTAAAGTGACCTCCAGTTTCTAAATAAGTTAGTAGTTAAACATAAGGTGAGTTTTGTAGTTGTTATTTCCTCGCAACCTTTAAAGCCAAAAAACAATGCACGATACCATGGGGCTGAATAATCGCAAATACCACAGAATGTCTTGATCAAGAACATAGGCAACTGCTAAATTGCAAACACGTGCTTGCTTGTGTCAGCTCGGATAGGGGATTATGAGAGTGTTTTTGGAACTTAAACTCTGACCACTGCGCTTGTCTATAAAAACTAACTGCAGGCCTGAGTGGACGCTGTCTCTGAGCATTCACCGGAGTCCAGGGACAGCCCAGTCGTAAATAAAACTCCCTTCCTTGCTTTTCACTCGTGAGTGGTGACTGCTGGTTTGTAACTTATTACAAGGTGAGTGCAGAGACTGAGAGCTTGGGCTCAGCCGGCCATTTCTCCATCTCCAGGTCATCTTGAAGTCTCAATGGAAAGGTAGAAGTCTTAATGGAAAGGTTGTTTGGCTTTCTGCAGGAAGCCTCAGTGCTCCAAGAGAGTTCAAAGAAATGGAGAAAAAAAGCAACCAGTTTCCTAAGCCCTAGCACCCCAGACTGACAGTGTCACTTTTACAAAGCATCCAAAGGATCAACTCTTGGCCAAAGCATCCAAAGAATCAACTAGAGTCAAAGAGAGAGAGTTATGGACTCCAGCAGCTGGTGGAAGGTGTGGGAAGGACCAATGGCTATATTGAATCCTGCTGATCCTCATACAGCACATTTCCCATAGCGACAATGTGTCCCTATTGTCTCATAGCTGACATATAAAATCCTGGCCCTTTCAGAGAGCACAGCTCAGTGCCTGTTACCCTTCAAGTTCAGGGAGATCCACAGTGAAGAAGGTTAGACTCCAGGTTTTATAGCTACCGTTGCTTGTCCCAGGGACACCCTTCAAAATCCTTAATTAAAACACTGATTAGATACTGTAACTGGGATCTTATGCTGAAGCTCTGATGGAAGGGAAGATATACTAAAGAAAGACACGTATGCCTCTCTCCTTAGGGACCAAATTATCACCTTTTTTCACTTGCAAATAAGTATGTTAAAAGGACTGGGAGAGTCTGCAGCTGGAGTCTCATTTTCAAAGGAAAGATACAAAAGATTTCCATTCTCCACTCATCAAAGGAAGGGACCTATGAATGAAGAACTGGCCAGGACTAAGAGCTCTGCTTGAAATGAGGAGAAGATCCAAATGAGGATGTAAGATCCAGTCTTTTGTTTTTTAATTTTATTTTATGTGTGTATGAGTGTACTGCCTGCATGCATGTGAGTGCACCTGTGTCCTGCAATGCCGCGGAGGCCAGAAGAGGGCTTCGGATTCCTCTGGAACTGGAGTTAAGGGCGAGTCCTCTGCAAGAGCAGTCAGTGCTCTTAACTGCTGAGCCACCTCTCCAGCCCCTGTAAGATCCAGTCTTTTTTTAAAAAAAATAAATAATTTATTGAGAATTTCATACATGCATATAAGGTGTTTTGATCAAATCCATGCCCACTCCCTCCCCTCCAACTTCTCCCATATCTACCCATCACTTTTTTCTAATAACTTCATGTACTCTTTCTTCTTCTTTGATTTATTTTTTTATGGGGATTTTGGCTACTTTAACATTTCCCCTTTTGAAGCGGTAACCCTAAAATCTTTTAAGGATTAGATAAAGCTCCCGAATATTTTCGACATTTTTGGCCTTTGGAACAGAATGTGTTGCTAAGAGACCCAAGGACATTGTGTGTTTTAGCCAAGAAACTGGCTACGTTTTGGGGGGTATTTTTACCCTAACTGCCTAGCGAATTCCTACCTCTTATTCTTATCACACTATCCTCTGAAGAGGTTACCCAAATTACCAATAGGGAATCAGGATGCAGACTGCTCTGGCTTCTTCCATGCTGAACAGGGATGCAGGGTGAGGATGCAGGATAGACCCCTTCAGTGGGTCGATCTAAAAGACTCCCAAATTGCATAACTTAAAAAAAAATTATTCATTTAATAACCACGTAATTAGAAGAAGCACTTTATTACATCAGCATTGACATATTCAATAACAATTTCCAGTGCTAAGATGCATCTCTTTCAAAATTGGCTATACATTTTTAGGTTTACAGCTGAATTAATACAGTTATACAATATTGTACTCCGTATAAACCCTATAAGAGATAAAATTAAATGAGGTTTTAACCTTTAAAAAAGATCTACATTTCATTACTAAAATACACAGTTTCATACAGAAAAATTCATTTTTAATGTAATTGACACTAAGATGCACATGCATTTTTAATCTCTATATATCTGATTATTACCAGTCACAGTCAGGTACTTTCTGAGCTTCTTGGCATCTGAGCATGGATATAAAGTTATCAGGTAGATTTCAATGGTAATGTTTTTCACATCTACTAATTATTAAGGAGCTGCTGGCATGCATGTCGTGCAGTGCTCACAGAGGTCAGAAGAGAACATCAGATCCCCTGGATGTGGAGTTATGGACAGCTGTTAGCCTCCATGTGGGCACTGGAAATCAAGCCCAGGTCCTCTGCACAAGAAGTCAGTGCTCTTAATTGCCGAGCATCTCTCCAGCCCCCACTTCACAATTTTTTATTTAATTTTTTTAAAAATATTTTTTATTTTTTTAGAAGAAGGATATCATTACAGATTTAATATGCTCAATAACAGTTCCAGAGCAAAGATACATATCTTTCAAAAGTAGCTATAAAATTTTCAGGTTTGCTGTTGAATTAATACAGTTATACAATATTGAACTCAGTATAAGCCCAACGTTTATCTCAAGGAGGAAAAGAAAGTCTTTGAAACCTGAATAGGAGATATGAAGGAGAAGTAAAGGCAAGAGTTATTAGCATTACAAGTTCTAGACAGGGAACTAGAAAAAAGTCAGAACAGGGCAATTTTCAAATGTCCATGTGAGAGTCTTCCAAGGCTGGACTCTAGAGTGATGGATTCAGGATTTGCTTTCAGGTATTTTGATAGCTGTTGGAGTGGTTAGAATCAGTGTCAGTTCCACCTCAAAGGCTTCTAGATAGGGGAAGAAAACAAATTTATCCATCATTTTAGAACAATAGTGGGTTGTCTCCCTTAACTATAGGTGGGCACTACAGGATTGGGGACAAAGATTTGAAGTCTTACATCTGAGCAGCACTTTCTGTTTAGGAAAAATAATCATTAATGAGAAATAATTGTCTAAAGAACTTTTTATATAGACTTAAGCCTAATGTCTGGGAAGTGTAATCCCTTGAACTCTGAAAGAAATATACTGATGACTTTACTCTCTGGTTATACTTTCCTTTTGAGTGTTTAAGACCATACAGTTGGCCCAAATAAATCAAAAGGTCCTGCTCAACCATGGCTGGTTTCACTTGGAAGCATGGATGAGATGTTTCCTCTGAGTTGATCTTCCTCTTTGTAGACTGGATACTGGTTCAAGTCCATCTCGTGGGGTCTCCATGGCCTCCTTAAACAAGAGGACAAGTGACTCACCACAGTTATAGGACATTTTGAGACATGTTCCATAGTCCCCTGGAACTCAGTCGACCTTGGAGGGCAAGGGGTGAAAACTATCCTTTAAGTCCCTCTGACTACATTAGTATAGGCCTCAAACTATGGCTGTTAAACATCCAATAAGGTTAGTTGCACCAGTCTGTTACTTTTAATTATCATGTGCTGTGTAGATAAGGCTTACGTAAAAAACCAAATATTCTCAGATAAACTTTGACTAGATATATATTTTGTTCCTTAAACTAGCTGACTAAACTGTGACCATAGAAATTTTAAGATTATGTGTATATTATTTTTCTCATTGTTTATGTATCATAACAAACTTAAACAGACCTTCATCACTTGCTTAGGCTTTCTCATTTTTTCTATCTATTTTGGAAAATATCTCCATTCCCATATCCTTTTAACATCTTTTACATTCTTATTTTCTTTTTTTTATTCATTTTCTTTTTTAAAAAATAAGTATAAGACATAATAGCATTAACAAATACATTTTCCATCTGTTGTGAGACTTCTTTTCCTCAGGATGCTAAGCAATGTTTATTCCCTTTTAAGGTTCTAGTGCCAAGCCAATGTTTGATTAAAGTTTTACTGGGGGACCATTGAATTTATTGAACTTACTGAGATAACTGAGGGGTTGCTGAGGTGTATGTATGAACTGAGGGCATGCATACTGGAAAGCCTTTACCTAGCATGGGTCATGATTTCTCTTCTTAGCCTTCCCCAGACTGTATATTTTAGCTCTCCCCAAATCCAGGAGGCCATGTGTGATTAGGGTCAAATTACATACAGTTGGTGTGGAAGAGTGGCTGGATAATGCGATGAGGCCCAATGACTCTGCTTGGCCCTCCTTTAATGAATGAGCACAACCGTTAGCAAGCCCAATTGTGATGAAGGTTAGTGATCAGGCTCAGCTGAAGTCCTGATGATGGTAGTTATTTCATGCAGAAGGGACTGCTGTATAGCATCATCTTATTAAAAGGACCTGGAATTTAAAAGGATTTGGTGCTAGGAGCCACATATGAGGGAGAACACACGTCATTTGTTTTTCTGAGTCTGTGTTACTTCATTTAGTATAACAGTTTCTAGATCCATTAATTTACCTGAAAATTTCATTATTTCATCTTTCTTTACTGCTGAATAGAACTCCATTGTGTAAATATATCATATTTTTGTTAACCACTCGTCACTTAAGGGGCACTTAGGTTGCTTCCATCTCTTAGTTATTATTAAAAGAGCAGCAACAAACGTGGTTGTACAAGTATTTCTACAATAGGATGAGTCCTTTGGGTATATGCCAAGGAGTGGTATAACTGGATCATATGGTAGGTTCATTTTTAGTTTTTTAAGAGTTCTCCAAACGGTTTTACATAGAGGTTGCATGAGTTTGCATCTACCAGAAGTGAATGAGTATTCCCCTTTCTCCACATCCTCTCCAGCAATTTGGTATCATTTGTTCTCTTGATCCTAGCCAGTCTGATTGGGGTAAGGTCATACCTTAGGGTGGTTTTAATTTGTATTTCCCTAATTACTATGTTGAACACTTTTTGAGATGTTTCTTAGCCATCTTTATTTTTTCATTTGGGAACTCTCCGTTTAGATCTTTAGCCCATCTTTTAATTGTGTCATTTGGTTTCTTGATTCTTTGTTTTTTGAGTACTAAAGATGTTGAACACTTTTTGAGTTGTTTCTTAGTCATTTTTATTTCTTCCTTTGATAACTCTCTCTTTAGATCTTTAGCCCATCTTTTAATTAGGTCATTTGGTTTCTTGATTCTTTGTTTTTTTGAGTTCTTTATATATATATATCATCTGCAAAAAGTGATAGTTTGATCTCTTCTTTTCCAATTAGTACTCCTTTAATTTTCTTCTCCTGTCTTATTGCTCTAGCAATAAGGACTATGTTAAAGAGGAGTGGAGATAGTGGACATCCTTATCTGATTCCTGATTTCAATGGGAATGCTTCCAGTTTTTGCCATTTAGAATGATGTTGGCTGTGCGTTTGTTGTATATGGCTTTAATTATGTTGAGGTGTGTTCCCTCCAGTCCAATTCCCTCTAGGACATTGAACATGAATGCATGCTGAATTTTTTCAAAAGCCTTTTTTTTCTGCATCTATTGAGATGACAATGTGTTTTTTGTCTTTGAGTCCATTTGTATGATTAACAACGTTTATTGACATGCATATATTGAACCATCCCTGCATTTCTGGGATAAAGCCTACTTGATCATGGTAAATGATCTTTTTGATGTGTGTCTGCATGCCATTTGCAAGCACTTTGTTGAGAATTTTTGCATCTATGTTCATTAAGGGTATGGGTCTATAGTTTTCTTTTTTGGTTGTGTCTTTACCTGGTTTGGGTATTAGAGTGATGCTGGCTTCATAGAAGGAATTTGGGAGTTCTCCCTCTGTTTCTATCTTTCTGAATAATTTAAGTAGTATTGGTTGGAGGTCTTCTTTAAATGCCTGGTAGAAATCTGCTGCAAATCTATCTGGGCCTGGGCTTTTTGTTGTTGGGAGACTTTGTATTACTGTTTCAATTTCTTCATGTGTTATGAATCTGTTTAAACTGTTGATCTCTTCTTGGTTTAACTTTGGTGGTTCCCATGGTTTTAGATATTCATCCATTTCTTTTAGATTTTCAAATTTAGTAGTGTATAGGTTTTTAAAATATTCCCTTAGAATGGTCTGGATCTTTTGGGTGTCTGTTGTGGTGTTTCCCCGTTCATCTCTGATTTTGTTTATTTGAATTTGCTCTTTCTTTCTTTTGGTTAACAGGACTAAGGGTCTGTCTATCTTATTTAGCTTTTCAAAGAACAAGCTCTAAGATCGTTGATTCTTTGTATTGTTTCCTTTGTTTCTATTTTATTAATTTCTGCTCTGATTTTTGTTATTTCTTCTTTTCTGCTAGGTTTGGGTTACATTTGTTCTTGCCTTTCCAGGGTCTTGAGTTGCAGTGTTAGGTCGTTTATTTGGGTTCTTTCTAATTTTTTAATGTAGGTGCTTAGAGCTATAAATTTCCATCTTAGGAAGTGTCCCAGAGGTTGTGTTGTGTTGTATTTTCTTTTTCATTGAATTCCAGGAATTCTTTTATTTCTTTTTTAATTTATCCTTTGACCCACTCGTTGTTTAGCAGTGTGTTGTTCAATCACCATGAGTTAGTGTAGTGACTAGGGCTCTGTGCAGTGTTGATTTTGATCTTTATTGCATTGTGGTATGATAGAATGCATGGGATTATTTCAAGTTTTTTCTATTTGTTGAGGTTTGCTTTGTGGCCCAGTATGTGGTCAGTTTTTGAAAAAGTTCCATGGGGTGTTGAGTAGAAAGTGTAGTCTTTGGTGCTTGGTTGAAATATTCAAAAGATGTCTGTTAGGTCCATTTGATGTACAGTATCATTTAATTCAGATGTCTCTGTTTATTCTTTGTCCAGTTGACCTGTCTAATGGAGACAGTAGAGTATTAAAGTCTCCTACTCTTACTGAGTTGGGGTTAATGTGTGTCTTAAAGTCCTGTAGTGTTGTTTTTATGAATTTGGGTGCACCAGAGTTTGGTCCATATGTGTTAAGGATTGTAATATCTTCTTGGTTAACTGTTCCTTTGATCAGAATGAAGTGACCCTCCTTATCTCTTCTGATTAGTTTTACTTTGAAGCATATTTTGTCAGATATTAGAATTGCAACCCCTCCTTATTTCTTAGTGCCATTTTCTTGGAATATTCGTTTCCATCCTTTTACCTTAAGGTAATGCTTGTCCTTGAAGGTAAGATGGGTTTCTTGCAGACAGCAGAGAGATGGATTTTGTTTCTTAATCCATTCACTTAACCTGTGTCTTTTGATTAGAGAGTTCAGTCCATTGATATTATTGAAAGATGTGTATTGGTTGCCATCATTTTGATTGCTGTTTGTGTTCTCTGTCTCATTTTGTTTTTCCTAGATTATATCTTTGTTTATTTTCTTTCGTTGCCCCAAGGTATAGTTGTTTCTGTCTCTGCACTCTGTATTGCTTCAAGTATTCTTTGAAGGGGTGGTTTTGTGGCCATGTATTCTTTCAGGCTCTTCGTGTCATGGAAGATTTTTCTTCCCCCCTCACCTATAATAGACATTTTTGCTGGGCAAAGTATTCTGGCTGACATCTATTGTCATGTAGATCTGGAAATATCTTGGTCCAGGCTATTCTGGCTTTCATAGTTTGCATTAATAAGTCAGCTGTAATTCTGATGGGCTTTCCTTGTATGTGACTTGTTTTTCTTTTGCTGCTTTCGGTATTCTCTCTTTGTTCTGTATATTTAGTGTTTTTACTATGATATATTCTCTTCTGATCCTGTCTATTTGATGTTCCATGTGCTTATATTTTTATGGGGATGTCTTTCATTAATTTAAGGATATTCTCTTCTACAATTCTGTTTAAGATCTGGTCAACACCATTAACCTGAAATTCTTCTCTTTCCTCTATTCCTTGATCCATAGATTTGATCTTTTCATGGTGTCCCACATCTTTTGCATATTCCATTTGTGTGTGTGTTTTTTTTAATTTTCCATAATCTTTACTTGACTGGTCCAGTTTTTCAACTTTTTCCTCCAGTGTTGATATTCTGTTTTCCAGTTCATTCATTCTAGTGGTGATGCTTTCCCCTGTTGTTTCAAGTTGGCTTATTGAGTTTTGCACTTCCTTCTTCATTTCTGCCCAAGTTTTCTTCAACGATTCTTTCTCCTTTGTAAATTCATTCAGAAGTTTATTGTATCTTCTTTTAGTTCTTTGATTTGTTTGTTCATGTGTTCTCTAAATTCGGTGAATTCCTTGATCATGTTTATGATTGTTCTTTTAAATTCAGTGTCCTGGGTTATCTCT
>NW_008335361.1:842581-845144 GCF_000622305.1 Nannospalax galili
TCAGGAGTACCCACAGAAGCCCAATTCAGGTTCCAGTCAGGTACACTCAGGCTTCCTTCACCATGTGGAGGCAGGATCTCGGCTCTCTCAGGCAGCCCACCCTCTCAGGTTGTGTGCTAGGATTTCAGCCTTAGCTTACCAAAGCCAGATCTGCCCTGGGGCCTTGGGAGGGGCCTCACAAAATCCCAGGTAAGGGGATGTGTATGGCACAATTAGGGGAAGCTAACCACCACGTGGAGGCAGGATCTAGGGGCTCTCAGGCAGTCCCCTGCATTCTCAGCCCCTCTGTCAGAGAGAGCCCAGAGGGAGGCCAGAACTCATCACTCTTTGGTGGTCTCAAGATCCGGTCTTATACACCACAAAACCCCCAAATTATTTTCTCTTTCAGAAAAAATTATTGCCTAAGTTCTCATCTATACACCCATAGTTTGGTACATCTCTCAACCCTGATCAGACAGGCTTCTTTTTGCAGTAGATGGTAATTAACATAGAGACTCATAAAGTTCAGAGAATAAGAGACTATAGAGTGCTTGGCTCTAGATGGGTATCTAAATCTATATCACACACCTTTCCCAAAGGCTCAAGGATCATTGCAGAAGGGGCAGAAAAATGTTAAGAGACAGAGGCAGTGGACGTCTTCAGTGAAACAGCTAGACATGACAGGTCCATTGTACACATGAACTCACAACAGCTGTGACTACATGCATGTATAAGAACTGCACAAGATCAAGCCAGCCAAAATCCAACAGGGCTAGGGGAGAGGTTCATGAAGTCCTTCGCGTGGTTGAAGAGTTATTGGAAACTGATGGCTTCTGGGGGATTGAGAGTCAGTTTTCTTCAAGGATGTAGCCTGAGAGGCTACCCATGCTCCAGTAGACTGCCTCACACCCATGCACATACAGTTACACTAGGTGAACTTTCAAAAAGTATACATGAAGTTTGGAAGGAAAAAATTATTTAGGGGGACAGGGGATAAAATGGCAGGGGAAGGAATGATGGGCAGATTTGATCAAAACACATTATACCCTTGCATAAAATTCTCAAACAATGAAAACGATTCACAACCTGGAGCCCAGATTGCCCTTCCTTCCCTGAAAAAGATGGATTAATGAGTCTCACAGATCAGTTCACCCAAAGTATGCTCTAGCTTTTGCCTCATGGCTTTCTTCAAATTGTAAGGTGGTCACAAGCATGGTGGGAGGAAATTAGACTTCATTTCCCCACTGATATGGCCAAGCTCTAAATAAATCCTTTACCAGTTTCTGTTTCCTAATTCCTTTTAGAATACAAGGAAACTAGGTTGTGGGTTTATAATTCTAAGTGCCATATAGCAATTCCAGAGTAAAGATACACTCCCTGGCTCTATGTATACATAAAAGCTAAGTAGAATGAGTTTGCTAAGTTCACCATATGTTCTGGAAATACACTTATGAAATAAAATAATGAAAGGCTGAGATATCTATTTAACATACAGTAATTGAGACATTTTATGTTTTGTTTTACATATGTCAGGAACTGCTTTAGGTCCTAACAATATAAGTTGTGTAAGATTTCAAACCACCGTCTTCCTGGTGCACAGACAGCAGTAGCAGAGGTTACAATCCTGAACTGCTGTCTGTAGCAGCCTGAGGGGTTTGTTTTAGAGACCTCCATTCAAGTGAAGCTGGATTTTAGACAATGCCACAGAAAAGAATTTTAGGATGAGTCAGTATGAAGAAAACTTGGAGTTTATTTTTTTAAAAAAGATTTTAACATAGATTTAAACATGGGTATTAATGGAAGAAGGGAAGGAGGAGGGAGGGAGGGAGGGAGGGGCCTAAGAACAGCACATATCTGAGAGTAGATACTGGCTTCTCAGGACAGAGTTACACCATATGTGTCTTAGAAACATATTGCCATTGTGGTGGCTTGTATAGTTACCTTGTCAAGGAGTTTCTAAGAAACTCATTTTTCCTTTATAGTAAAGGAGATCACAGGGCAGTTTCTGAGGTGCACTGGATAGGATTACAGGCTGAGGGAGGTGCCTATATACTAGGGCACGAGCCTGGTAAGACATATTTAACTGAAAACAAAGTTTATAATCTTGTTTACCAAGATTCTCAGGAAACTTTAGTTTTATAACTGGGAAAAAGAGAAAGTTTAAAAGTTTAGGCCTTAAGCAGTGTTTTATTGCTATTTTAACAATTGTTCCTAAACAAACAATTTTCACAGCAAATATTTAGATGTGATGAGATTCTGTGCTTTTTAGTCAGTGTGAGAGTTCAAGGATTTGCAGGGATTAAGGGCTGCATGTTTTCCCATGTCTCCTTAATTCCCCCGTCTTTCTACCCTGCCTCAATGGATCTTATGTTTAGTGAGAGAGACAAATATTGTGTAAGTAAACAGACATGCTTTCACTACAGCAATGTGCAATGGCAGTAGAATCAGGAATGGGAAAGTTTTTGTTTAGGTGTTGAGGAGAGATCCCTTGGCACCTAACATTCAACAGGCATTTAAATATATATATATATATATATATATATATATATATATATCTTCATACATGAGTATTGAGAATACAGTC
>NW_008335361.1:845188-852604 GCF_000622305.1 Nannospalax galili
TTTTATACATGAGTATTGCACTTGCATTATTTTCATCCCTCCAAGACCCCCTCCAGTCCCTCCCAGGTCTCCCTCACTCCATCTGCTACAAACAGAAACTTTTTTGATGAGTGGTGAGAGGTACACTTGTCTGTAAATATAGGGATGCTTGGTTAGAATTCAATAAGAACTTACTTTGGTCTAGGGAAGTGACAGAAGTAGGTTCTCCTCTAGGTCTATGACCTCTCTAGCCATGTGTATATGGCTGTGTTTTCAGTACCATGCATGGGCTCGCCCATTGACTGGGCCTTAAGTCCAATTAGACAACTATTGATCACACCCAAGATGCTAGTGTCACTACTGCACCAGTAGAGATAGTTTGGTAGCCAGTCTTTGTTGTGGCTCATAAGGCTTTACGGCTGGGTAGGACCATTGATTGTTTTTTACCACTGGCAACCTGCATAAGTGATTCATCTACAATGCAGCCTCAAACAAGTATTTTCACATGGCAGAAGAGGTAACCAGGTGGCCATAGGAAAAAAGAAAATTTTATTTGAACAAAATAAAATAAGAAACACAGAGTTTCTGAGGCAGAGAAGGATTCACTGAGTAGCATAAGGTTATTGAAGCAGAGTCAGAGAATTTGACAATGGTTGGTTATCAAATACGGTCTAAGAAATCATCCCCAAATCCTGCTGAGTTAAAATAGTGATAATAGTGATTTATTATGACTAATGAATTCTGTTGGTTAAGGACCTATAAGGTGGCTCAGCTGTGGGGTTCTGGTTCAAAGATTCCCATGAGGATGCAGCTGTCAAGTCAGCCAGGCTTCACTAGGGCTGAGGCTCCACTGTGAGGGATCGCCTTCATTTGGGTAGCACCTTTTGTGCTGTCTGCTGTCTGGGGGCCTTGTCTGCTTACTACATGTTGGCTGAGAAAGGGAGAAAAAAAGAGGTAGAGAAAGGGCAGATGGAGATGGAAAGAGACAGCAGGAGGGCAAAAGAGATCCTAGAGGAAGGGTATGCCTAGTCTGACACAGCCTCTGAAGTTCAGCAGTGTAGTTCTGGATTCTCTGCTGCATTCTCCTGGTCAGATCCCAGACCAATAGAGGCCAGACCATCCCCCATGGGAGGGAAGTACCATTGGGAGAGCTTGTAGGAGGCGATAAATATGTGGGCCTGACCATCTTTGGAAATGCAATCTGATCCAGATGGCTTCATAATTCAGGATGTTGTAGGCCACAGCAAAGAGTTAGAATTTTAGTACAAGTAAGATGAATCCTCAAAAATTTGACTAGGAAAGTGGGAATGATGAGATTTACACACGTAGGAACTCAGATGAAACGTGAACTTTGTGGAGCAGGAAAACTACTGATGTCTTGGAAAGAAATGATGAACCAGCCCACACTACACCCATGGATGGGGTGTAAGAAAGGATGACCTAGTCTACACTATGCCTGTGAATGTGCTAAAGAAGTGATGAACCAGCCCACACTTGCCCGTGCATGTGGTAAAGGTTTCCAGGTTGGGAAATGCTTGAAAGTTTGAGCCAATATGACTTGCCTTCAGATATAATTTGAGAAGAAGTTAGACTATTTCAAAGACTTGGGCAGGAACAAATGGGTATATGGTGCAACTTTGAGTGAGATGGGGAATACTGAATAGGGCTTCATTTAGTTCTTCTTATGGAAACGCTCAGTTTCCTGCCTCCTGAACACAAGGTGCTCCCAGCAATGGGCAATATGGTGACAGTTTACGGGTGATCCTCACATAACGTTGGACACATCTTGGTTCAATCAGTTGAAAACAAACAATGTAAGGGTAGAAACACAAATTTTTAACTCATTAAAATACAAATCGAGAAAAGTATAGAATTTTATTGTAGGAGTATAAATATTAAAAGAATTAAAATGCTAGAACTATCATGCTATACTTTGAGTCTAAGCAAGAAATCAACGTTTTTCTAGGCCACCATTGGCATCAACTCACCTGCATTAGCAATATATAAGCATGTGGGATTACGCACATACACATGCAAGCCATAATATTCACATTTTATAGAATATTCTAAAATGAAGGGACTATAAGTACAGTCAGGGAAAGTCAAAGAATTAGCTAAAAATCAGATGCTGCTCATCCATCCTGTAGTCTCAGGGGTGCATGTATACACACTCACACATCTGAGAATCATGACTACTGATGTTCTGCTCTGTAAAAGGAACATAAAATTACATGTAAGCTTTAGGAAGGTGTAACTGCCCAGAACGTACATTATCTTTTATCTTTGTTATGGAAGTTCAGAAGTTATTCCCTTCCCTCACAATGCTCTGTTTCTTAGCTCTAGCATGTAATTACTGATTTACTGTTGACTTCAATTGATAGTGAGTATAGACATTCTTTGTTACCTGCATTGACCTGTACAACTTAAATTTATTGGCCAATCACTACATGCCAGGTCTTGAGAAATGTTGGCAATCAGTGCTGACGCTGCTGTCATGGATCACACCTAGAAAAGGGGATGTGTGAAGACCTCAGAGAGTATAGCTTAGAATTAGTCACTAGACAGAAAGCAAGGCCTCATCTTCAGTAAATATGCATATTTTTATCTTTTCAATCTGTTGCATGCAGGTCAGTTAGGGTGGGTAGGTGAGTTGGAATGCTGAAAAGGAGCATTTGTTGTAGAATGGCCCAAGTGTCCCAGGATATTGCCTATGATCACCAGACAGGCACTGAAAGCGAGTGCCCTGCAGGTGTATGTGTCAGACCCCAATTCCGGGACTGCTTTGCAAGTCAGATTTCTTCAGGTTCTAACTTCCCGTCCGTTCATGGACTTTCCCCTAAAGCCTCCCAGGCTCTGTGCCTACGTTGTAACAGAAAAGATGTGCTCTTGGCTCCAGGTTCCACCAGGCTCTCCTCGAGGTCATAGTCAGGATGCTGAGTTATAGCTGTGCACCTTCCCGAGGGGGCCTTGGCAAAAACCCTGACTCCTTCTTTTGTCTTACTATCTCAGTATTAATTGCCAAAGAACACATCTGTCCTTGTCTTTTCTGTTTCTAAGCTTTTGTTACCATCCAGGCCTCATAAACTTTCACTTCCTTGCAGACTGCAGCATCAATAAAGATTCATCTATTGAACAAGAATTCAATTTCAGGGAAGACAAATTCTGTGCCTGTTTTCCTTAGAACAGCATTGACATTTTAGAAATCAAACCAGTGTTAATGATTAAATTGGATGCGTTTAAGGCTTTATAAAATGTAGCTGTGCTGTTGCTGGACTCTGTGGCTTCTGGGTCGTTAAGTGAGTGAATGACACAGGGCTCCTCCCCTGGCCTGCTCATTCAGGTGATCTGAAGACAAGTTCAAGGTCTCTCTGCAGTAAGAAAAAATGTGAAATGCTCTTAAGGAATGACTTCCTTGATATCTTTGTGCTTCCTTAGACTTACCAGTAAAATGCCCCTTTTGATGGGTGGCAGTAAAATGCCCCACTTGATGGGCAGCACAGCTGGGGCCTAGATCCTGCTTACATGACTTTCCTTGTCTGATCACCAGCTGAAGGAAGAGGCAGCGGTGAGGTATCAACTCAGAATCCACATCAGTCATCTCAACTGGCCAGCAGCACTATATTTGGAAACTGGGATTTACATTTTTTTATGGGAGGAACTGGGACTGGAACAGAGAACTTTGTGCTTGTTACTCTACCACTGAGCTACACTCTAGATTCAATTACCTTTTTAAAACTTAATTTTATTTTAAAATTAAATTTATTTCTGTGTGTATATGTGTTTGTGTGTCTTTCTGTCTGTGTGTGTATGCCACACCACACATATTGAGGTCAAAAGGTACCTGTAGATCCATTTACTACTTCCACCAATGGATGGATTCAGGAAATTGAACACAGGTTGTCAAGCCTGGGTCTCCAGTGCTTTTACCCACTAAGCCAATTTGCTGACTCCTCAATCACCTTTAATAGATTTACTTTAAATCTTTTGAATTTCATTCATTAATTCAACCAACAATCAATGATGGGCTAGAAACCATGCTGAGTGCTAGAAACCTCAAAAGGGATTGGCTACATAACAAGAAATAGTGGTCCCAGATGTGAGGGAACTTGAACCAGCAATTACAGAAATAAAGAAACCCCGAGAGAATACAAACTCTCAGGCAAAAGTTTTCATTTTGTTGATGCAAAGCATAGCACTCACCTCAAAGGGAATAAGAGTTAGTTTATTCTTGAGTCAATTATAAGTGGACATGGCCCAAGACTGCAGATTAAGGTTATCTCAAATAGCAGGTTCTAGTGTGGAAATGGTTTAATGAACAGAAAGAAAGTCATAAATCAAGGCGTTTTCCAAATATATTGGTAGGAACGTCTGGTGAGTAGTTTACAGCAAATTGGAACCATATCTGTTATAACTCTTAGATGCTGTCTTAGATTTTGGGGTGTTGAAAGGTGGTAGTTTGCTAAGTTAATTCATTTTAAATCTTTTTGTCTGATTGGCATAAGGATGTTAGCCCAGACACCAAGAAGGGGGATGTATGGTGTTAAGGGGACAAAATGTTGCCCATGATAATCTGGCTCTTGATATATAGCATCACAGCTCCCCACTATCCTGAGGTTCTAATCAGTCAGTCAGCCTACTGCAGCCTTTAATGTAGGTGTAGATGTTCTAAAAGGAAAAGAAAAAAAGGAAGAGTGCTGGGTTGGAGAAGCTTTGGATGCATCTGAAAGAGAAAAGAGTAGTAGACATTTTAGTGGTTCCTGAATTGGTTCTTGGAGTGTTAATCACAAGGATGCCCTTTCTTTAGAACCTTTGTCATTTAAGTTTTCCTTATGTAGGATACAGATCAATGGTCAGTTTGTCCCTGGAGTTTGGCCATATCCTGTAACTTGTGATAAGGGAATAAAGGACAAATATATTCTGTACATTAATAAAAAGAGGAGAAAAACTCAGTAGATAACAACTTTTATGGATTAAGGGAATAAAAGCCATTGACTTTTCCACAGTATCCCTATTGTTCTTTTAATGGCACTTGTATGGACCACATATTCATGTCTCCCCAAAACTCGTAAGTTGAATCCCTCACCTCCAAAGTTATGGGGTCTTTGGAAGGTGCTTAGACTTAGGTGAGGTCATGAGGGGAGAATCCAAGCATAGGGTTAGTGCACTGGTGGGCAGAGAAAGAAGAGGAAAAGATTTCAAAGGTTTCTTCTCCACCAGATGAGAATGCAGTGAGAAGGAAGCATGTCAAGCCAGGAAGAGGACCTTACTGGGAACCAAGCATGTTGACACTCTGATCTTGCTACTAGGGTGATGAAAGCCAGAACCTGGCCATGGTAGTCCCATCAGCCTAGGCTAGGCCACCCATCTTCAATAGGCTAATTAAAGAAACAAAGTAATTTTAAATTCAGAGAGATTTACACAATGTGGGTACATTGAAAACACTAACAAAGTGGCCCAGTAATTCACACACACACACACACACACACACACACACACACACACACACAAACACACACACACACACACACATAGCTGTAACTTTTGGGTCCTTATATGAGGTTTAGAATTAAATAGAGGGCAAGACATACGCTTACGCAAGCGGTCCTGGTCAAGGTGTGGTCCCTCCATCCTTGACCTGTCATTTTCCGGGCTACAGTCTCTGAGATAAACATGGTCTGACAAGTTAGAACTGTGTGGAATATCTTTCTGGGGAGACAAGCTCTCCCCCTGGCTGATGCCAGACTCCCAGGCCCTTTCTTCTGCCAGTATGAGTTCCTGGGGAAATTCCAGTTCCTTGGGATACATTGTTTCAATAGACTAACAGCCAGAGGGAAGGCACAAGTGCTTCCTTAGAGTACCTTCATGCCTGTGGATATAGTTACAATCTCGGACTCCTAGTCTTCCAAATGGTGAACACTGTGTCTGCTATTTAAGACCCACTAAGCCATCAAAACCTAAGCTGAACTAGAGAGCGCTCTCCTTGAAGAACCTCATATTTCAATGGGAAAAAACAGCCATTAAATTATAAGAATCTACATGAGCAAGTGATCTATGCAGCATTCAAAGCTAAGAAGGGTTCTGTGAGGACTTTCCGAGACAGATGATGGTTAGGCACCTAGCACCAAATCAGGGGATTGATTTGTTTCTTGTTTTGTTTTAGCAGTAAATAGTCAATAAATGCCAGCCAGCCCCAATACCTTGGCTGATTCTGTCCTATGTATGAACAACAGCTCACCCTTTTCCCAGCAGCATGAGCATTCTTATAGCATCCCTCCCTTAGAAGGCCTTTGAAGCAGAATACCTTACACCAATCTTCCTTGGAATGGCATCTCTGATGAATGCCTTTGTTAGGATTTGACAAATATTTTAAGGTTTCTGAATTTTACCAAGAATACAGACTGTATTTGTCTGCTGTGTCATGTTGAAATCTTCACTAATAATGATGTTTAAAACTCAGGACGACTATGTTACTGGGGTTGGTAAACATAAGACTCTGACGTTAACACTGAGTCTTTGTCACGTTTCCACTGTGAGTTCAAGTCTTATACCTATGTGCTTGAATTTAGGCTGCCTGCAGCACTTGGCCACTTGAGTATTTCCATACCTCAGAGGAGTAATTCTAAAGTCTGTGTGTAGGTCATGAAAAGTCTTGTAGCTTCTGATTGGGTTTGTAAGATGCTTGTTCTTGAACGCCTAAGGGAGACGTTAAACCCCTCTACTAGATGACAAAAGGCATTGAGATGTTTTGGAAGAAGAGACAGGCCCAACTGAGGCCTCTTAGACATGTGCAGCAAGAAGACAGACACATGAATAAACTAATGTGAACCTTTCAGACCAGCCCATTGATCACCTGAATGACATCAAATGTCCCAGCCACTTCACATACAGCAGAAGCACCTCTTAGTTAAACCTTGTCTGAATTCCCAAGGGTTGTTAATAAGCTATAAATTAAGCTGTTATGTAATAAAAGTTGTTGAGTGTTTAACACAGATTTAGGCATTTGGCTGGGACCTATAAGGGGCATTTAGAGATGCTGTCAGAAATCAAAGCGGGTACTTTTTCTTTGCGCTAAAGTGTTGGAATGACACCTGTTCATTACTCTACATGACAAACCTTCAATACCATTGCATGTTAAGAGCAGAGATATGATGGAAGTTGTATCTGCCAGGGTTTTGTAGAGAAGCAGAACAAATAGAATAAATACATTTAAAAGGATTTCTTATGGTCTGGATAATCAAAAAATATCTGTCTTCACACCGGAGGGGCTGAGAACCAATAGCGGCTCAGTCCATGAGGCTGAATGTCTCAGTACTGGCACTGAAGGTCTCACGGTGAGGAACTTGAAGGTTCCTGGAGAGCTATGTTGGAAGGCCAGAGAAGCTGGGTTCAGAGTTCAGCAGAGAATGTTAACAGCAGGAGGAGGAGGAGGGGGAGGGG
>NW_008335361.1:852813-883981 GCF_000622305.1 Nannospalax galili
GGGTAGATGAATTCACCAAAGGTGTAAAGACAAACAGGCCAAAAGCAGAAGCTTCCCCTAGGAATCTGTGTAACTACTACCATCAGAAGGTGCCACTCACATTTAGGGTAAGTCTTACCTCGTCAGTGAGCCTAATTAAGGAAACCCCTCACAGGCGTGCCCAATGGATTATCTCTTAGTTGTTTACAGATCTAGTCAAGTTATTGACCCAGATTAACCAAGATTCAATTCTGGGTCTAGGAAAGAAGTTCCATCTAAATCCTGGTGACCGTCATCTCATATGAGGGCAAACATGGAGACAGTCCACATTAGCCCAGGAAGCATGTGGGTTAAGGCACTGTAGGCTTTGCATTTGCTAATTCATTTTATCTTTGAAGGAAAAATGAAGCAAGAAAAACTGTTTGGGTTTAGTTTTACCTTTATCTTTCCCTGGAACTAGACCCTTGTTTATCTGAGCTGCTGAAGCCTGTTGCTTTGTAATTTGTTTAATCAACTCAAGAAGATGGGAAAAATTGTCTGGTCCAGAAATGTCTCAAACTTTAGCCTTAGAAACTGTATTCTTTAGTTGAGGACTTTTTAAAAAAAATCATATGAATTTTATAGAAAAGAGTCTATGAAGTCAGGATTTACTTATACTTACTGTCTTTTAGATGTAAAAATTTCCATTTAGAGTAAATTTCACTGGACTCCGAAAAGATCTGTACTAGATGACCATAGTTCTTAATCATTTAAATGCCCTAGTTCTCATTTATCTTCCAGGGCGGGCCCTGGCAAGGCAGTGGAGACATAGAAGCAATACTTACATTTGTAGGGAAGTCCAATGCTTTTTAATGATAAATAATGTGTCATTTTCTCAGAAAAAAATTTAGAAGCATTAACAAAGCCAGTAAAACTTAGGGATATAAGGATCCCAAAAGAACTTTTCCTTGCCATTCTGAAAGCCACTACAATAACATTTGCTGAGTTTTCACAATTCAACACACATGAAGGACTGAGACATTCACCAGACAGTTAAAATTAGCAAATGAAATGCAGATCTGCAAATAAAGGGAGAAATCTTTTGAGTTGTGTTTCCTTTTCTCATTGCTGTGACCAAATATCTAACAAGAAGCAGCTTAAGAGAGGAAAAGTGTATTTTGGTTCATTGAGAGTACTATCCATCATCGTGGAGAAGGCAAGGGGGTAGGGGGAACCACACCTGCAGGTGCCAGAGCATGAGGCTGCCTGTTCACGTCTGTGTGGATCAGGAAGCTGACAGAGAAGAATGCAGGTGTTCTCTAGGCCGCCTTCTTTTCCTACTTTCATTCAGTGGCTCCCAAGCCCATGGCATAGCACATCCACACTTAGGCTGAGTCTTCATCTCAATTAAACCTCTCTGAAAACTACCTCACAGATATGCCCACTGATGTATGTCCTGGGTGATTCTGATTTCAGTCAAGCTGACAATGAAGATTAGTCATATCAACTCTACCCCTTCACTGAAACACATCACTTTTAATCATAAAATTTCATGTCTGATCACTAAAGTCCCACGTTCATTTCATAATGCAAAATGCATTTAGTCTATCTCTAAAAGTCCACAGAGCCCTTAACAGTTCCAAGTTTGCTGAAGGTCCTAAGTGTCAGCTGAAACTGAGGACAAATTCTTAACTGTGAGGTCCTATAAATAAGTCCAGTTACAAAGTTCAAATATACAGTGTAGAAGAATGAACATCCTAATGTGGGGATAGCAAAGAGACTGAAACTCAGCAAGACAAATACCAAATCCTGCAGCTCTACAGCTTGAGTCTGGGCTCATGGTGGACTAATCTGGGCTCCAAAAGCCCTGGGCAGCCCCATCCTCAAGCTCTGCCAGCACAGCACACAGAGGCTCTGTCTTGAGCCAGTTCCACTCTGTACCCGTAGCTTTGGCAGGTGGCCTACGGTCTTAGCGTCTTCAACGGACAGGAGTGTCCACCGCAGCTTGGGCTTCACCGTCACAGCTTCATTCAGGGGCACACCAGGACCGTCATGCAGAAAATCTGACCCTTTCTGAAACCTTTCTGCAAGCCTCCTTCACCCCATCACTCTTGCATTCTGCATGGCTGTAAAGGAAGCACCGTAAGTGGCACCATACTGCTAAGTTCTTCTGCCAGGTTGAGATGCTCTCTGGCCCCCTTTGACCACTGCTGTCCTCGCCTCTCTGCACCTTTGCTTCGGAACCTAGAAAAACACTTCCTCAGGTAGTACTTTTAAGCAGAGAATGCTTCAGTTGAGTTCTCGATTTAACCTCTCTATTTTTAAAGGAGTACATTTTCACAAGTTTAGAACCTTTGATAGGCGGAGTCATGACCTCGAAGCACTTTTGCCTATTGTTCTAGTAGAGAGAGCATAAGATTTTTTAATGGCACTAATTTCTTTAGCAATTAAAGATGCTTTGTCTGTACCTGCCTTGTTCAAACCTCTAAAGTGACTCAAGCCCTGTTTCTCACCAAGCTGCACACATTCCATAGTTTTCTGTTCTTTTCCCCTTATATCCAAAAAGAACAATGCGTATAACCATACCGTAGCTTCAATACTGCGGTCTTGAAATTTCCCCGCCTAAGAAATTAGTCCATTATTTTTTAATTCAGCCTCATTCAAAATTTCAGGAAATGGGTAGAATGCAGCTGGACTTTTTTGCCAGACTATAACATGAATTACTTCTAGCCTAGCTCCTAATAGCAGTTGGCAGGCTAACCCCTTCATCTGCATGCACATACACCCGTTTACGAATAATGTGCTTAGCAACCACAGACTCCCACCTCATTAGAATGCAAGTACATCCCTCTCTGAACAATGGGATGACCTTCCCCTCCCTTTAAAGACATCATCAAATTTGGACAGTTTCTTCTCAAATATATTCTGAATACGTCCCTGGTATGAAGATTGTCGGGAAGGTAATCCAACCTGAACTGCTTTGAGTACATTGTGCAGTAAGGGAAAACTGTGTTCTCAAGTAAATTAGAATCTCCTTTTTATCAGCTTATGCCTATGTAAAATTGGGCAAGCATATGGTTAAAATCAGATGGATTATGGGAAGGGACTTGAAACAAGCCCGTTCTCTTTAGACAAAGCTCCAGAAAGAAAACTATAATTCTCTACTTCAGCTAAATATCGCACAAGTAAACAGAAACAAAATAAAACACCTACCAAATAAATTGCCCAATTCTCACAAGCCAAGAAACGTGTACAAAGAGCCTAGATTTTGCCCTTGCCAGGCTGATTCACCATGTCCAGGTCCATCCATGATAAGACAGTCAGAAAAGTCTGAGTAAAGTGGTGAGACTTTCATCCCTTCTAAGCAGTAAGTGGAGCCTAGATTTGTACCATCACATGGGCAGTACACCCTTTTAAATAGTGTCAGAGAAAGTCAGCTACAGTAGAAGATTTAAATAAGACATGGGCTCTTGGGGCTGGAGAGATGACTCAGAGGTTAAGAACACTGGTTTTTCTTACAGAGGACTGGGGTTCAAATCCCAGCACCCACATGGTGGCTAACAACCATCCTTAACTCCAGTTCCAGGAGAGCTGACATCCTCTTTTGAATTCCACGAGTATTGCACAACACGGGTACACTTATATACATTCAGGCATAATACACATACACATAAAATAAAAATAAATTGTTAAAAAGACATGGGGATCTTGTAATGTAGTAATTCAATGTCCAGGTTTCAAACAAAACCTTTTTTTCCACAATATGAATATCTTAAGCTGATTGAGAGTTCAACCAATAGATCCCAGTGCCTTGTTGCTAGAACTCATCTGACAAAGAATTCAACTGTCAAAGTGCTTCAACCAGCAATGGCAGATACATTTGTAGCAAACCCAAAAGCTTCTTAGTAAATAAACTCAAGGACCAAATGAGAATTTTGAACTAAAAAGACAGGGACTGAAATGACTCAAAAGCATAATCAATGAATTAGATGACAGACCAAAATGAAATTCTACAAAATACACAAGTAAAAAAGACTAAAAACAAACGACAAATAAACAAAAGTGCCCAAACATCAAAAACTTTCTAGAGCTCATGGGACTAAAACAACTAAGGATATTAATTTGATATTCCCAATCTTCTAAGAGGAAAAAGGGAAAATAAAGAGAAGAGACCAGAGAGCACTCAAAAATAATCCATATTTTGTAAAAGTTTTAAGTGTAAAGATGAAAAATATGAGAAAACTGAAACAGCATAAGTTCAAAGCAACCAAGATTCGTTAGAATCAAACTTCTGAAAGGAGATTCAGGGGGAGAAAGTCTTTAAAGGAAAAAGAAAAAATGCCTATGAAATGACAATCCATTTTTGTCAGAAACCGCATCAGCTTCCAGAAAGAAATCGCTTGCCTTTTCTCAGGGATAGGAGGGAGGGAGTTGAGACAGAGTCTCATTTTTCATACCAAGTTGGCCTGAGCCTCACTCTGTAGCCCAGATTGGCCTTGAACTCCTCCCTCAGTCTCCTAAGTATTTGAATTATAAGCATAAACCATGATGCCGTTAAAGTATCACATATTTTTAGTGCTTAAAGGAAACAATTGTCAACCTAGAACCTTCTAGAAATTTATACAAGCTTCAAAAACAAAAGAGAAACCACAGCCCTAAAGAATGGCTGAGGGACTGTGTTCATACCTGCATCCCAGAACTTGAGAGTCCGAGGGAGGAGGATTGAGAGTTTGAAGGGAGTCTGGCCTACATAGCAAGACCTTGTCATAAGAAAAAATCTCCACAACATTAAAAAGAATAGCTAAGCCAAGTTCTCCAAACAGAATGATTAAAGAAGGGACTTTTCCACAGGAAAGAAGTGCAGAAATTGGTAACATAGGTCTGGAATCTTAACTACTTTGGTAGGTGGAGGCAGGAGAATATAGGTCCAAGATCTGCCTATGCCACAAAGTACACAGTGGTTTCAGGGCTGTCCTGGGAAACTTAGTGAGACCTTGCTCAAAATGGAAGGGAGGGAGGGAGGGAGGGAGGGAGGGAAGGAAACAAAAAGGGAAAGGAATGAGGATAGAGCTCTTTGGTACTGTTTGCCTAGTCTATGCAAAGATCTGGGTTCAGTCCCCATGACCACAAAAACAAATTAAACAGACATAAACATTATAACATTGTCTTCCGTGGTTGTAAATGTCTGAAGGAGAAATATTTAAGAAAAACATGTTATGAAATGAAAAGAGAAGTGGCACATGGAAGTGGCATAAGACTTCACAGTCACACAGGGATACCACATTGGTTCACTCAGTGACACCACTAAATTTTGGTAAGTACGATACTTACAATACTGCAGAACAATCACCAGAAAGCTGTTCACAGAGACAAACTCAAGTATTCAGATAAACTGATAAAATAAAACTCTAAAATTGTACAAGTAATCTATAGGAAAATGAAGTAGAGAACAAACAGAAAAAAAATGGAATGCCGAATTTAATCCCAAATACTAACGATTACCGGAATTATAAATGGTCTTAATTTACCAATTAAAAGACATAAATTAGAAATTTATTTATAGGACATAAAAACATTGCGCAATATATGGGGTCCAAAGAAAAACTCACTTTAAACACAATAAAAACAAGCCAAAATTAAAGATGTATCGTGCATATAGCAATAAAAGAAAAACAGAATTTGTTGATAGTAAATATTTATTCAAAGAAAAGAATATTACAAGAGATATAAACTTTATATAGTGATAAAGGGATAATCTTCAATATAGTGATCATGAATATATGTTGCATATTAAGTAAATAATAAGCCCAAAAGATGTGGAATAAAAGTTAGTGGAAATGAAAGGAGACAGAGACAAAGCCACAGTTATAGCTGAAGACTTCATTTTTTCACAAGAAACGATTCAGGAACTAGATGGGAAATTAATAAGTGTATAGTAGGATGAAAAGATTCATTCAACAGCAGGGAAGTGCACATTCCTTCCAAGAGCTCAGGGAATATACACAAAGGTGGACTACATCTTGGGTAACAAAATAATACTCTATGATTCAAAAGAACTAAGCCTGTACAGTACGTATTGTTCTTTGACCACAGGAGAATCAAATTAGACACGAATAATAAAAATATGATAAAAGTCTCTGAAAAATCAAAACTAAATAATATATTTCTAATTCAGAGCCAAAAAGCAATTCCCAAAGAAAATATTAAACGAAACCAAATGAAGTAAAATCTACCGCCATTAATAAAACAGCAAAGCAGGGACAGAAGGGAAATATCTAGAACTAAATGTATACACTGGAAAAGTAAAAGAGTCTCAGGTTGACAATTCAGACTCCCAAGTCAAATACCAAGAAAACTAAAATTAAACAAGCCCAAAGCCAGTGGTAGGCGGTAAATAAACAGAGTGACAACAGAAGTAGATGAATTCAAAAACAGAAATACAATAAAGAGAAAAATCAATATTGGTATTTGAAAAGATGGGTAAACGTGATTAACCTCAAGACAATGAAAAAACAAAAAGTAAGAGGCAAAATTTATCAATATGAGGAATGAAATGGAATTATCACAACAGTCCCTAAAGGCATCAAAAAGACAGTAATAGAATACTGTGATTAACTCTATATGTATAAATTTGATGACCAGAGGAAACCAATTCCTGGTGAAACTAAACTGTAATCAAGTCAATATAAAACAATTGAATTTCAGAACTTAAACCTTCTCCTAAATAAATTTCCAGGTCCACTTCATGTTTACACAGAAGAATTTTTTCCAATATTTATGGGAGAATCAATGTAAAATTTTCATCACCTCTTCTAGAAAATAAGAGGAGGGAGCACTTCCCAACCTACTGAATGAAGCTAATATTACTGCAATATAAAAACTAGACAACCAAATCAATTACAGTACCAGAAAAAAAGAACAGAAAGAAAAATACATGCTAGTACATCTTAAAAATAAACACTAAAAATATTAACAAGATATTATAAAAAAAAGTTCAACAACATAAAAGAATTATACATCATGATTAAATGAGGTCTATGTCACAAAAATAAGTCTAGTAAATATCCCAAATTAAATTAATATAATTCACCATATTAATGAGGGGATGAAAAAAATGACATGATTTATCAGCTGATGCAGAACAATCAGTTGGCATAATTCAATATCTATTCATGATAAAAACTCTGATGAAAAATAAGAATAGCAAGAAAGTTCTCCTACTTCATGAAGAGAATTTAGAAAAACCTACAGCTAGTGCTATGCTGTCTGTCGGGAGCCTGAATGATCCTCCTAGGAGAAGGTACATTAAAACAAAGCACTTTCCTCTCATTCCTTTTATTTAATACTGATCTCAAGAGGTTATTGCTAGTATCAGAAGGTAAAGAAGGGAAGGAGGGCATGGAACACAGTGTGTCTGGTAGAGGCACTTGCTGCCAAGCCTTGGGACCTGAGTTTTGATCCTTGCAACCCACATGATGAGAGAACCACCTCCTGCAGGTTGTCCTCTGACCTCCACACATGCCTTGGCACATGTACCCACCCCCCCAAATAGATAATAAATAAATGAAAGATTTAAAGTAGGAATATTTTTTAGAAAGAATGAAATAAAAGGCCTAGTTGATATAGAAATGATAAAGAGAAAGCCCTTAAATCCATTAAAAATAACACAGACTCCCACAACTAATAAATGAGTTCTGTGGATCATATGACAAGAGACAAGCACATGAAAATCAATTTTATTTTGATACATCAACAATGAATACATGTACACAGAGATTATAAATGCAGTTTCTTTTATAGATGTTCAAAAGTTTGACGAAGCCCACACTGCTAAAATACCCATAAAGAAAATAAAAATCTAAATAGATGGGGAGACATTCAATGTTCTCAAATCAGAAGATTCAACAAAATTAACTTATCAATTATCCTCAAATTGATATACAAATTCAATACAATTTTTATAAAAATCCCAGAAACATCTATGTAACCATAGACAATATTATTATTATTATTATTATTATTATTATTATTATTATTATTTCTTTTTGAGACAGGTTATCCCTGTAGCCCCAGCTGTCCTGCAACTCACTATGTAGACCAGGCTGGCCTTGAACTCACAGAGATCTGCCTGCCTCTGCCTCCCGAGTGCTGAGTGCTGGGATTAAAGGCATGTGCCACCATGCCCAGTGACAATATTATTTTAAAGTTTATATGGTAAAATAAAGGAACTATAACACAGAAAACAAAGCTGAAGTTACTTTGAAAAATAAAATGGAGTGTGGAGAGTTAGCTTATATTAGTAATAAGAAAGTTGTAGTCTTGGAAAATGAAAGAAAATCAATAGTACAGAGCAGAGGATATGCAAATACACTCAACTGACTTTTGCTAAAGAATCAAAACAATTCAGTGAAAGGCAGCATCTCTCAGCAAACAGCTCCAAGCAAACATACTTCCATAGTGCCTCAAACTAGAGCTTTGACTTCACATTTAATACAAAAATTAATTCTAAATGGGTCACAGACTTAAATGTAAAAACACAAGGCTGTGAAAGTTTGAAATAAACAGCACAGAAAATATTCTAGACCTAAAACTAAGCAAAGGGCTCTCTGCTATGACTCCAAAAGCCAAAAACACAGTAAATAAAAGCAAAAAATCAATCAATCAAAGAATAAGAATGAGACACTGAACTCCTTTGAAATTAGGAACTTCTGTTTTTCCAAAGGCCCTGTCATAGTTTCAAGAAAATACTGTGTCTGTACTGAATAAACTCTCAGAGATCAGCATTTTAAAATGAAATAGTCTAGTTAGAAAATGGGTCAAAATGCTTAAAGGATTTGCAGAGAGTAAATAAAGCCAGAAATGATTTTCAGCATCAGACATTAGGGAAAGCATTAAAACATATAAGAAGATACTAGTACATACCTATCAGAGTGGTTGGAACTAAAACTAGTGACTGCGCCCTCCAGGGGAGGGTGGAGGCACTGCATTGCTCATCTGTGGCTGCTGGAAAGGTCAAAGGCTCCAGCCACTCTGGAAAACTGTTTATAGTTTCCTTTAAAAAATTAAGTATGCAACTACCATGTAATCCAGCAAGTGTACCCTTGGGTACTTATCATGGAGAAACAGAATCTTAGACTGACATAAAAACCATGTTCATGGAAATACTTACAGAAACTTTAATCCGAATGTCTCAAAACTGGAAACAATCCCGATTTCTTTCAATGGATGAGTAGCTAAACTCTGGTTAAACTATTGTTATGTGAAACAACCTGGATGGATCTTCATAGAATCAAACTCAGCAAAAATGCTTAAACCCAATATTCCATATACTATAATCTATAATTTTTATACAATATTCTCAAAATGAAAAAATTACAGAGGGTAAGTCAAGGAATGGAGGCAAAGTAAAAGGAGGGTCAGCAAACATCCCGGGAAAACAGGGTGAAGAAGGTACCAGGGAAAGCATCAGCAAATCCTCAGGGCAAGCTATCAGGAGGGTAAGAGAAGGTGGAGACTTCAGTGGATGGGTTCTTAGACAAAGGTTAGGAAATCACCTTTTGCCCTTGAAATCCTGCTTTCTCCAAATAAAAGTCCCTTCTGCTCTGTTCAGTGTTCCAGCGGAAAATGGTTAGGGCTCTGAAGTGAGAGCAACAGGCCTACTACAGCTCACCTTTCCCTGCTCCTGCCTCAGAGTCCTTGTGGAAGGCTTAGGAAGGATTTGGTGGGATAGAAAAGCAGGAAGGGTTAGATAGGACTAGTGACAGGCAGTGAGAAAAGAACAGGGAAGGTCCCAAAGACAGATCCTTAGCATTTCTGCTGTTGGAGAACATGTGACTTATGACTCCAACAGTCAAGAGTTTTGCTCCTGAAGTAATTTTTATTGCATTTTCCATGTTTTTATAATGCTGACATAGAAAGTGGAGCAAAATAATCTTATTTGTCCATAAGTCAGTTAAAAGTTGTGTGCCTGCCCATCCCACGCCAGGCCTTATTATCTGTAGTGACTCTAATTAGATATCAGGCCCTGTCTCTTGGCCTTCTACCTTAATCCCTTTATGCTCTTGCATTTGAGTCTCTGGCTTCAGCCCTAGAAGAGGCAACTGCACACTCTACTGACTTCAGATGACTCTGAGCTACTAGAGAAGCTACTTAGACCATACAAGATGTTTAGGCTATTAAAAAAAAGTGATGTTCAATGATACTTGTTAAAACACATTAAATGTTTTTGTCTTTTTTCTCATTCCTGGGACTAAATGCCTCACAAAAAGCAACTTAAGGAAGAATGGGTTTATTTTATGTCACAGCCTGAGAGGTAGGGAGGGCATGGTGGTGAAAGAGGCCGAGGCTCTGGTGGCAGAAGCCTGAGGTTGTGGTTTGCTCATATTTGTGTGATCCGAAAAGCAGAAATGGGACAGGAAGTGGGACCAAGCTATAAACCTTAAGGACCACCTCCTAGAGGTCTACTTCCTTCAGCTAGACATCATTTAAAGGTTTCATGCCTCCTAAAACAGTGTCACCAGCAGGGGACAAAGAGTGAAAATACATGAGCTTGTGAGGGATATTTTATAAACCAACTGTAACATTCCATCCCTGGCCCCATAGGCTCATGGGCATCTCATAATGCAAAACCCATTCCGCTCAAATTCAGAGACCCTCACAGTCTCAGCGGCATCAACGCTGCTCAGACATTCAAGTCTTTTGAGACTCAAGTCAATCTTAACTGTGAACGCCCATAAAATAAAAAAGTCATATATTTTCATTATAAAATGGTTCAGAATAAACATTCCTATTCCGAAAGGTGGGAATGGGAGATATGAGAGAAAGGCTGGACTCAAACAAGATTGAAACCCAGCAGAAAAATACCAAACCGTACTTGTCTATGTCTGACATCTGAGGATCATGATGGCGTCATCTGTGTTCCAATGGGCTTGGGTAGCCCTGCTTCTCCATGTCTGTTGATTGTGGAACAAGTGACCGCTCTCTTGAAGTAGCACCACTTAATGCCAGCAACGTACCTCACTGAATGTCCCACATTTTGGGTACCTCCAATATTCTGAGGTCTCAACCATTGCAAATTAGGCCTTATCTTCACAGCTCCCTGTGCAGCCCACATGTGAGTGCCATGCCAAGAATTCAACCCAGCTACAATTTGCTTGGCCTCAGTGGCTTTCTGGAACCTTGGTTAAAGCTTCCATGGCCTCATAACTTGAATTTTGCAACCCTACAACACCAGCATTATACAGTTGACACCAGTTCATCTGAGGTCACCATGCTTGGCCCCTTTGGACCACAATTGTAGAAGTCTTTGTGTGCCTTCATTGCTGATCCTGAGGAAACATTTTATTAGGCAGTTCTGTTTGATCAACGTGTCCAAGAAGCTCTCCTTATTTAAGCACTCTCCTTGTGAGTGAATTTTTGTAAATGAGTGTGCTTTGTTACTGCTGGGAATTCTCCATGGGGGCTCTTGCCCTTAACGCACCTTTCATATCACCCCAGTGCAATGCTTGTGCTAATCTTACTGGTGTTAATCTCTTTTTTATGCCCATTTTGTCCACAGTCCTGTCCTCAACCCTCTCTCTCTCTCTCTCTCTCTCTCTCTCTCTCTCTCTCTCTCTCTCTCATTAAATGGTGTGCAGTGAGCAATAACCAAGCTATATCCTGAGGTATGCTGGAAATTTGGTTGGAAATTTCCCCAACCAAAAACTTAGTTCCATTAAATTTGAATTCAGTCTCACTCGAATTTTCAAAACAGCATCACAATAAACTTGACTCTTTGCCAAAAAGTAACATGAATATCCTCTAGGCCCATACCTGGTAGAGTCCTTGTTCACCTCAAAAACCACGGATCCCAGCCTTTATTGTCTACATTTGTTTTAGCACTGTACTCTTCTACGCGCCTCCCAAAATGGTCCTTTAAGCTCTACTTATGACCTTTCTAGGGCTTTGTTACCTGTAGCTCCAAACTCTTCCTCCTACAAACAAGTTCCAAAGGTTTATGAACCACCTGCTCAGGTTTCTTACAGCAATAATCCCACTTCTTGGTACCTGTTTCCTATATTAGTTACTTTTCTGTTTGCTGTGACCAAACAAGAAGCAACTTAATAGAAGAAGGATTTCCTTTGTCCCACAGTTTGACTGCATAGTCCATTGTTGTGGGGAAGGAACATGGCGGCAAGAGGCTATTTGTTTGGATTTGGGTGAATCAGGAAGCAGCGAAGGGGCAGGAAATGGAACTAAGCTATAAACCTTAAGGTTTGCCCTCCAGAAATTCATTTCCTCCATCTAGTATCCACTTCCCAATGTTCCCACAGCTTCTCCAACTGGAAACCAAGTGTCAAAATACATGATCCTTAATGGAACATGTTTTATTCGTATCACAATACAAGGAAATCTTTTTATAAGTTCATCACAACAAATATAGGAACCAATGCGATGGGACCTTCAGAATGAGGATGAGGGGACAGAGGTGGGGTTTTACTTCTAAAATAACATGGACCAGTTGGACCTTATAGCCAAGGAGCAGAGTGGGATCATTGGGCAGAAAATCACTATGAGGAAACATTAGGGATTTCTACTGAGCCAAATAAATAGACTTCTTGTTGAATACAAGCCAGGTGATCAGATATCACCTAAGGATGGAGGAAGCTGTGGGATCTGATCACATTTTTTGGGTGAATGGTTATCAAGAAGCAGGGCTTGGTAAACTGACTTTGTTAAGAAGTGCACGGAGAACCTAGGTGAAATTTGTGGTGCCAGACCAAAGTTTGATTAGGCAGAGAAACTGTCCTATGGCAAATCCTTGATTGGGTGTGATGGTGTCCTCCAAGATGAAACACTTCCTTTTTATAACCAAGCGCTGCACATCCTTATAACCCGGACACTTAGGACAAAAATTCTTTATAAAGACTGACCTGTACTACCATATCGAACAGGTTATAGTTCACATATTGTTCACATATTGAATGCTGTTTACATATTGTTCACATATTAAATGTTGAATGCCTGATAGGTCAACAACAAAACATGGCTTTGAAGACTCTGTTCTAAGTGCTTATCCAGCTGGTGGAGCTCCAGGTTATGCCTCATCCAGTGGGGAGTCAGGATGTTGAAAGCAGGTCACCCCATAGACCCAGGAAGACCTTATCTCTGGGCCCTAAATTATTTTCCTCTCCTTTCTTTCATCCTTTAAAAAATTGTTTTCCTTTTATTGGGATGGGGATCATTTCTTTTGTTTGTTTTTCATTCTGGCAAGCTTCAAAATAAAACAATGCATGGCCAGGGGTGTATCTTGGGGAAATGTCAACATGAAAAATGGCGTCTTTTCAAGCTTTTGTTTTCTAGGCAAAATATGTTCCCTTCTATTGAAGTATCCCTCCTTGCTCATTCTGGTTTCTCTTCCCTTGCTCAGGGACAAAGTCCAGCTGATCATTATCCAGGCTTCCTGTGCAGGCTGAACTATCAATTGTCCTCTGGCTCTGCTTGGGGCCCAGACTATGATGAGAAGAAAATGGCAAAGCTTGTAACATTCGTTGCTTTTTTGCTCCCCTAAGAAAGCCACTGATGGCCCCTCTGTGTTCTAGGCCCCAGTGTCTACTTAAGACCTGGACTAAAGAAGGCTTTGTCTAACAGTGTCTCTGACTTTGCCTATAGTAAAGATACCTTCAAGATGGACTGTAGTCCATTTATTCTCCTAAAATTTAAGGAACGTGAAAGTGCCAGAAAATGAAACACATGCGTGAAACCTTGTGACTGGGGCAGAGTGAACCTTCTGTGTGCCAGCTCGGGCCTTGTCCTCTCTGGATGTCTGGGCAGGGCTGCTTCTTGGAGCATACAACCTGGAGCTGACTTCTGAAGGTAACTGCTTTTTCACTTTTTCTCTAGTGTGTTTACTTTAGGACAAAAAGGAAGCAAAAGAAGGAATCCAATTGCAATCTCAGCCCACTCTCAATGGGAAATCTCCACAAAAGAATATATTGTGGCTCAGTAGTACATTTACTTTCTTTTTCCCTGAAGCCTCCTTTCCCTTGGGAGAGAAGACAGAAACGCAGATCTTTGCTCAAGAAGGAAACTGTCCTAGTAACACTCCAATAGCTGGTGGTCCCAGTGCCAGATCCTGATTCTCAGAAATGCTAGCCTGGGCTACTGCCTACTTAGCCTAGCTCTAGGGTAAGTCTGAAGCCCTGCCCGCTGCTCTTTAAAGCCCACTGTGCAGGGCAGGGCCTGAGGGCTTCCTCAGCTCTGTCTAGGAGATAGTCTATACAGTGGTGGTCAATATACACTGTTAACAAAGCTGCCTATCATTTCATATGGCCATGGCACCACCTGTGGTGAGGCTTGCAGGAGGGAAAACCCAAGGCTCTCCATCACCATGACTTTGTCTCTAAGTTTACTTAGAGATACATAGGAGCACACAAATCCCATTCATGGAGTTTAGATCTATGCAGCAATTTAACTCCCACTTAGAAGACTCAATTGCTTTGTTAGAACACTGAAATAAAGTTAGGGAAGCTGAACACTTCATTTTGCACAGAGAAGCCCTTTCTTCTGAGCAATATCCCCTCTAGGATGACCAATATTTAGAATTGCTGTAAGTAGAGTGGTGGTGTTCACAGACCCATATGGTCACTATCACTATAGTGCTTCCTGTGCTTGATGCTCCTTCAATGCCTTGAAGCAGCCCTGTGAAGGAAAATTTGGACATTACCTACCAGGATTATTCCAGTGTCCTCTGGCCAATGAAATTTCCCTTCCATGACGGTCCATCTAGAAGAAGGCTGGGATTTGCATAGGCGTCAGAGTAGCAGGGACATCTACCTAGCATAGAGTGTGGGCAGCAGGTGGCCTCAGGGCACCGGGGACCATTTTTATGGTGTCACAGATGGCCGACCAGCTCAGTGGCTTTTGCATACCATGCTTGGTTCTCTCCCTTTCTTCAACATTTTTGGCACGCGCATGCATCTTGCTGGTCCTACAGAACCATTCAGCCCTGTCTTTGGGGGTCTCACTACATCTTCCTCCCTGGTTAATGGTCCTGTGATGTCATTTCCCAAAAAAGCCAACCAGTTTTTGTTGACATAGGATAGACTTTAGTGAAGCACAATGCATTGTCTCTGAAGAATCTGCTTTTGAATTAATACTTAAAGATTAAATGAGTAGGCTTAAATATTAACTAGTAGTGCCCAGTATTGACATGAATTATTGATGGACAGATCATTATTAAATTGTAGCACTTTACTGGAACACTTTGTCCTGTTTTGAGTTAGGCTTTCCCCCTTCCAAGTATGATGCTAGCTCTTATCCCATACAGGCTCATTGAGTAAAAGCAGTTTCCCGTATCTTGGACAACAGTTGCCCATGCATGAAGTAGATGCTTTGAAATGCTGATTCTCTGAGATGCTGTGGGTGTGATTTAGAAGGGTGCTTACTGACGAGATGACTTCTCCCCAAGTACTTTACTTACTAAATATCAGACCTTCCTGTGTTACTTTCTTTCATACCAGTTTAGAGAGATACAGCCCATCTCCTATGTTGGTGGATGACAGAATCACAAGCTTTCAGGGTAGTAAAGAGGTTGACCTTGTGTCATTCAATACCCTCATTTTACAGATATAGACTAAACACTATAGAAAGTGGCTTGAGGGGTCAGAGATCATACCCAGTCCTTCCATAGTTTCTTTTTTAGAACTCCAAGAAGACTGAGAATTCTATGTTAGACCTGGCTTTCCAGATGCCCATCAAGGCATATTTAATGTAGTAAAATGATGAAATTGATTAAATTTGCAAAGTGGCAACTTTACTTACCATTTTAGTATATTTAGACAAATAGTGTTTTGGCTCCCTTTTGTACTCTTGGTCCTATACATGTTAGGATCTCATTACAACCCAGCTCTTTGGAAGGAAGCCCAGTGCCTCCAATTGCTGTGTTTGGAAAAGCCCCATCAGTGAATCAGAAAAGCATGCATAGGATTGAAAAAAACCTGAATTAAAAGAGGCAGTCTTGAGATTTAGTCTTTGCTGATAATGTATATGACTATGGACAAGGATTTACTGAATCTGGTGGCCTGTCTTCTGATCGGCAAAATGGAGCAACATCTAACTGCCTTGGAACATGTTCCCCAGCAGCAGAGTCTGAGATGGGACCTTTGGCCCAACCTTCTCTCATGGAAGCAAGGTGGAAAGAGAGGCGGGGATAGGGAAGGAACTGGACAGAGATGAGGTATCTGTTGGAGATAAGCTTCAGCCTGGCCATGTGATCATAATAAAGCTCCTACAGCACCTTGAGACCGCAAGGCAGGGCCCTGTCCCAAGCTGTATTGGCCAGTCTGATTTGACGATGGACTACAATACGTTCTTTTGAAGGAATAGACCAGGTAAATGACTACTGCAGAGATAATCAGGGGGTTTCACTGACATGATATGTTCTCTTTACCTCACAGCCCTCTACACACACTACATACACACTGTGGAAAAACGTAATCCGCTTTTCAAAGCAGAGCACTACAAATGATGTAAGAACATCTCTCAGGATTTTCTGAAAATCATAAAGTACAAATTAACCAGACAAAACTTCGAAGGTTCTGAGACACGGTTTCTGCTGCTAAAGGGAGAGACTTGCTACAAATATAAATAAAAAGAAAAGAAAAAAATAAAGGTGTAACATATGGATGACAGAAACACAAGCTTGTAGGACAAGGAAGATCTTGACTTTGTGTAATACAATGCCCTTACTTTACAGATATAAACTACACAAAATCCTTTCTTTTTCTTGATCATCATGTGTTGTTGTAATAGAATACCATATACTGGGTAATTTATAAAGATATTTACTCTCATAGTCTGGAAGCTGGAGGGTCCAAACGCATGGTACTGACATCTGGCCAGAGCCTTCTTACTGCATGGTGACATGGCCCAGGGCATCAACTGGAGAGGCAGAGCAAGCAAGAATGCCAGCTCAGTCCCCATACTGCTCTTATGAAGTCACCAGTGCCATAATAGGATTCGGATTCTCATATACCCATTTAATTTCAATCATTTCCCAAAGGCCCCCACCTCCAAATATGAATTAAGTTTCCATTATAATAAGCTTCGGAGGGGTGGCTGGAGAGATAGCTCAGCAGTTAAGAGCACTGACTGTTCTTGCAAAGGACCTGGGTCCAGCACCCACATGGCCAGCTAACAACTGTCCATAACTCCAGTTCTAGGAGATCCGACACCCTCTTCTGACCTCCTTGGGCATTGTGTGACATGGGTGCACTTACATACATACAGGCAATACACTCATAAACATAAAATACAAATAAGTAAAATACTTTTTAAAATGAACTTTAGGGAACGTATTAGTTACTTTCCTGTTGCTGTGATAAAACACCATGACCAAGGCAATTTACAGAATGAAGAGGTTATTTGAGCTTACAATTCCAAAGAGAGTTCATAATGGTGGGGGAAGTATGGTGGCAGAGATAGCCATAGCAGAAAACTGAGCACTCACATCTTCAAGCAGGCACAGGAAGCGAGAGTGACTGGAGATCTGACAAGGTTTAAGAACTCTCAAAGCCCGTGCCCAGTGACCTGCTTCCTCCAGCATGGCCACATCTCCTAAAACCTCCTAAAACAGTGCCACTGACCGGGGACAAAACGCCCAAACACTTGGGACTATGGGGAACATTCTCATTCAAACCACCACATTCCACTTCATGGAACCCATAAGCTCATGACCGTATCATAATACAAAATGCGCTTAGTCCAACCTCAAATGTCCCTATAATCTTTAAAAGTCTCAACACTATTCAAAATTCAGTCCAAATTCTTTTCTGAGACCCAAGGCAATCTTTTAACTAAAGCCCTGAAAAATCAAAAGATGAAATACATGTTTCCAGCATAAAATGGAACCAAATGCACATCTCATTCAAAAAGGAGAAATGGAGGCATACGAAGGAAATACTGAATCAAATCAAGACAGAAAACCAGCAAGGAAACACCAAATCCAGTATCTCTAAGTCTGACTTCTGGGAAGTTATTTCCAAAGGGTGTTAGATGGCTAACCCCTTCAGCTTTGCTGAATACAACATACGTCTCTCTCTTGGGCTGGTACCACTCCCTATATGAAGCTCTCCTTGGCAGATATTTCATGGCCCTAACATCTCCACCTACTTGGAGTCTCTGCCAACCAGGCTTTACCTTCATAGCTTCATGAAGTGGCTCCTGATGGCCTCTTAGCCTGTCGGGGCCTTCTTTATGCAGGGATTTCCCTGCCATGTGCTGCCTGGTCTTGGCAGCTCTCTGAAACTGCAGAGGAAGAACCAATGACCCCCTCACTCTTGCATCTTTTATGTCCTTAAAGCCAAAACCTGTAAATGACACTGCCAAGCTCTGCTGCCAGTCTAGGATAGACCCTGGCCTGCTTCATCCACATTGACAGCTTTTTCTAAGCTGTGGATTTGTAAGAGCACAAAATCCCTCTGGCATTTTCCTTTCACAAGTTGGAGGCTTAGCTGGGTAAGGTCTTGCCCTGAAGGTACTTTTTCCATTGTTTAAGTACACATCTGTAGGCCTCTCCTTGATGACTCTAACTCCTTTATCAAAGAGAGCTGCTTTTTTCTCAGCATACACCTTGGCTACCACATCAATCTTCCTAGTGCTCTTTTTCAATTCAGACTGTATATTCTTCATTTCCTTCTTCTCCACTTGCTCATTTTCATTGTAAATCTCCATAATATTTGCTGTTAGTAATCACGTCACCAAATCAACATTAGATTGTCTTGAAATTTCTTCTGCCAAAGAAATTAGTCCATTACTTTTCAACTTGCCTCAGTCAAGCTCTTAGGCCAAGTGCAGACAATAGCCAGATGCTTTGCCAAAACATCTTAAACATTTGCTGTTTAAGTGCTTATTTCCCTCTGGAACTACTTTGTTCTTATCATTGCTTTCTTCCTGGCTCCTACTAGAAGGGCCTGTTCAGCTTTGCTTACAGCATTCAACCACTTTACTTGTCTAAACTTCCAAGTCTTCTACCTTACATGGCCTGGTTCTTCACAGCAACACCCCATGCCTGGTACCAAATTCTGTATTGGTTACTTTTCTGCTTCTGTGATAAAACACAGTGACACCAAGGAAACTCAGAGAAGGAAGAGTGTATCTGAGCTTATGATTCCAAAGGAAGTCCATAATGGTGGGGGAGGTATGGTAGCAGAAGGTGGCTGGCGCAGAAAGCCCAGTGAGCACATCCTCAAGGAGGCACAGGAAACAGAGAGGTACTGGAAATCTAACAACGCTTAAAAACTCTCAAAGCCAGCCCCCAGTGACTTGCTACCTCCAGCAAGGCCACCCTTCGCCCAAACCGTGCCACTAACTGTGGACAAAATGTCCAAATACTTGGAGCCTATGGGGGACATTCTCAGTCAATCCACCACAGGGGGACTCATTCAAACCGTAGCATACTGTTAATTTTTTTTATTTCCGTTACATCTGTTTCTACCTATCATTCTCTAGTTTTGTGACTTTTTTGGCTTGAAGAACTGATAGCCTGTGGGAGCTCTGCATCTCTCACTATTAACTGTGATCTAAGGACAAGACAGACAAATGGAGGTGGGGCTGGAAAGCAAAGGAAGCAGACAGACATGCTCGTTGCAAAGATCATAAGCAAGTAGATGGCCTGAACACCTCACATCACTTTCTGAAACAGACTCTCTTTTTATGATCTCCATATTAGGTTAAGAAGCTCCATAGCAACATCAAAGGTAGGAGAACATGAAATTAACCCATCCAAAGGGCAAAGAGATTGGCAATTACCCTTAAGTAAGTGAGCTCAGGTGCCACAGATCCTGAATTGGCTGCTGTAATTTTGTGCCTGTACTGATAGCAGCCTTCTACCATCAACCAAGGGAGGCCAGCAGCTAGAGGCATGTAGGTGGACAGTTGTCAGACTGAGCTTACAAAGAATGTTTGTTCACAGGGCTAGTTCAAAGGAGAGAGCACTGAGACCCATAAAATGGACCCATAATGGGTAGACTCGGACTGATATAGATGGCTGGGATTCAGTAAAGAACATAATGATGACTGGGGCTAGAGCACAGGGATAGCAACAGAATCCATGACACAACTGCATAATTTCATTATTGGCTCTGATTCTGCACTTCTGTCGATGCCCTTTATCGTATGACACCAAGCTTTCTCCTGCTAAAGAGGAAAAGCATATTTCTCACACATATTCATTCACATGATTCTCTTCATCCTAAAGGACTTAGAGGGAAGTGACAATGAGCCTGTTCACAGCATGCCTATGACTCACTTCAACAAGTGAGAGGTTAGGGTAGAAATGCCTGTTTTTCAAGATGGTCCTTCCTTTCTTATTTTCATGCCTCTGTCTCACCTGGTCCAAGAAGAATGCAAAACATGTGAGGCGGAGGCACACCAGATGACCTTCAGTGCAAAGAGAAGCAGAGCTCTTCCAGTTCTTAATGCAAAGTTATTTGGCCAAGTCCAGCCGACATCAGCCAAACCCCAGCTGCCCTGCATACCCACAAACACCTGATTACCCTAGCTTTAGGCTACTGGATTTGGGAAGTATTTATTACACAGTTTCACATAGTTGGCAACAGGATTACTTTAAGAATTAAGAATTGACCAGCAATTGCATGTTTTGCACATGACTTGTCAAGTATCATTTAGGAGGAGATGGTGTATTAACAAAGCAAATAAACAATGGACTTTTTTTATCAATATTGTTTTGAAAGTACTTTCTAAGACTTCATCCACACTATGTTGGAAACTCAAATGAACTGTGAATATTCTTAATATTCTTAACTGGGAATATTACTGGAGTCTCTCTCTCTCTCTCTCTCTCTCTCTCTCTCTCTCTCTCTCCCAGCTCCATGCTAATTTTCCATTCCAATGCTCTAGATCAGGTACCCAAGAATATTAGCTCATTTAGAGTCCTGAATGTTTGTCCCTGCATATTAAAGTAATGATTTTCTGTCTATGGTTTTGAATAGCTCTTAGGAAATAACTCATCCTGTTTTTTTAAACTTTGGCTTACATCCAGTCACTTTAAATAGTACCATTAGCTTTAATAGTCTTAGTAACTAAAATCCATTTTATATTCTGCCCTTGGTACACTGGTCCTAATGATCCCATTGGGGATCAGGACTATTTCAGTTCTCTTTCTGTCAAGGACAAAGGGGAGAAGCAACTCAACATTCCTGTGAACAGCCTAAGGCTCTTCCTTAGGGACCTCTACTCAGGTAAAGCCAGATCCTTGAGAACTATGATGTAGAAAAGAATTTCAGGATAAGTCAGAGTAAAGCAGAGTTAGTGAATTTATCAGTATAATGGGGAGAACATGCTTTAAATTAAAGCATGAACACTTAGAGAGAGCGAGGATTAGGGAGGATTAGGTGGTTTCAATTTGCATGTGTGTGTGTGTGTGTGTGTGTGTGTGTGCTCACGCATAAAATCCTGTGGCTTCCTAACTTATATTCCTTAAAGAAACTCATTTAATAAAAATTAAGAAAAGTAAAATTTAGGTAAATTTAAAAACAGTAAAACATGAGAGGACTTATTTTTCTTTTAAAAAAAATTTTATTGTGGCTGGAGAGATGGCTCAGCAGTTAAGAGCACTGACTGCTCTTGCAGAGAAGCCGGGTTCGATTTCCAGCACCACATGGTGGCTTCGAACCATCCTTAACTCCAGTTCCAGGGGAATCTTAAGCCCTCTTCTGACCTCCGTGGCATCGCATGACATGGGTGCGCTCACATACATGCAAGCAATACACTCATATGCATAAAGTAAAAATAAAATATTTTTTTAAATTTTTATTATTTTTGTTTTATATATATGAATGCATTGCCTGCATGTGTAAGTGTACCCATGTAAGTGTACCCATGTCATGCAATGCCTGGGGAGGTCAGAAGAAGGTGTTGGGTTTCCTGGAACTGGAGTTACAGATAGTTATTAGCTGCCATGTGGGTGTTGGGAATTGAACCTGGGTCCTCTGCAAGACCAGTCAGTGCTCTTTACCGCTGAGCCATCTCTCCAGCCCCATTTTTCTTACCTTAAAGAATTTCACTTTGTAAGTGAAATTATGAAGTAGTCATTTGAAAAAATATTTTATTTATTACTTTTATTTTATTTGTATGAGTATTATGCCTGAATGTATGTAAGTGCACCCATGTCATGCAGTACCAGCAGAGGTCAGAAAAGGGTGCTGGATCCCGTGAAACTGAAGCTACAGATGATTTTCAGCTGCCATGTGGATGCTGGGAATCAAAGCCAGGTCTTCTGCAAGAGCAGCCAGTGTTTTTAACCACTGAGCAATCTTTCCAGCCCCACTAAAGTAGTCTTATAAGGTGCACTGTTTAGACTTAGGGATAAGAAATGTACTGACATGGCAAAACTCATGAGCTTGTTGTAAATGTTCTGACTCTAAGTAAGCAATTCATTGGGTTCTAACATTTTTCTCTGAGATGTCTTTAAGGAAACATGCGTTATGTCTGTAGGTAATTTTGACTTTATCAGTTGTGTTGAGTATAATATCTTGACTCTCAGTCATCAATAAAATCAAACTATATCTCAGAGTGGGGAGCTTTTCTTCTTTCTCATGTCTTCAGTTTTCCCTGTCTTTCTGTCTTGTCTCATTTCTATGGAGAGAAAACAAATCAATGCATATTTGGCAGAAAAAAGCATCAGAATGAGTGAGGTTATTCAAGAACCCAACTTATATAGACAAGAAAGACGGGTTTCAGATACTCTGAGTGGGTTTCCCCAACTCACATAGTTTAAAATGACAGAATTCAGCCTGGAATTTGATATCCCAAATCAAACTGCCACACTGTTTTTGTAAGAATGGAGAGTCCACCTCCTGAATTAGAGCAAAATATAATGGCACATATGTGAAAATGTGTAATGAAGCTCATTCCTTTGTATGCTAATTTAATAATAATTTAAAAAAAACTGAATGGTAAGCCTAGGCTGAGGTGCAATTATACACACATTCAAGGGTGTCTGTCACCCATAGGGCTGTTCCTGCTTCCTCCTTACATCCTTTCACATACCCCAAATTTCAAGGAAGTGTGACTGTGCTCAGAGTCTCTTAATCAAATAATGTGTCTCCGCCAAAGAAGATTCTGTTCTTGAGGCAAGAGAGATACAAGGTTTAAAACGGAAAGAAATATCCAGATGGCATGATGGCTTAAAGAAAAGGCAGATTGTTTTTTATTTCTTTTTTATTTATTAATTGTGCACATGTGCTCAGGCCCACCTACCCAGAGTGGCACCACCCACAGTGGGCTGAGCCCTCCCATATCAGTTACCAATTAAGAAATGCTTCACAGGCCTGGCCACAGGTCAATGGGATGGAAATAATACTCCACCTGAGGGTGCCTCTAGTTTGTGTCAAGTTGACAAAAAATAACCTGCATAGGGCATCCATGCATACCACAGCATAACTACAGCATTAGCAATATCAGATCCAGCTGATTCCCAACCACCAGGGAGACTAGAATGTTCCACAAGGGAAAGGCAGGCAGGTAATCCCCCGGACTTTCCAGAGGAGCCACAGGTTAAGAATAGCTGTGACCATCCAGGAACCCCAACTTCTGCCAGTTGTGTGGGGGGTCTATCTCAGGGTGTTCTGATTCTACACAGAGGGATCCCTCTTTTCTGTCTCTGCAAGCTTCCCATTGCCATTGGAACTTCCTTTTCAAAAAATGGTATCTATTTATTGATTTGTGTGTACCTGTGTATACATAGGCATATGTGTGCCATGGTGTGCATGAGGCAGTCAGAGGACAACTTGTGAAAATCAGTTCTCTCACCATGTGGATTCTGAGGATCAGATGCAGGTCATCAGGCTTGGCAACAGGAGCCTTAACTTACTGAGCCACTCTTCAGACCTCTTCCGCTTCATCCTGCTCTTGGGCAAATCATGCTTCCACATGCTCCAGTCACCAACCTCCACCTACCTTTTTAGGACACAGTATCCTGCTAGCTGCTCCTGATGGGTGCCATCTGCCAACTTGAACAACAGTGGGACCCACTTCCTTCTCAGCATCTTTAAGTTGCTTTAAATAAGACAAACAATGTGTCAGTTCTTTCTGTGGCTTTAGCTAAAACATTGTCCTCAGCATTTGGTTAAATGATGTTATTCTTCTCCCTCACATGATGTTCCCAGTTTGGATTTCAAATAAAATTGTCACAGATCAACAAAATATGTAACTCTAATTCTGAACAGAGAGAGAGAGAGAGAGAGAGAGAGAGAGAGAGAGAGAGAGGTGGAAGGAAAGGAGGGGAAGGAGGAAGTGGGGAGTGAAGGAAGGGAAGAAGAAAGGAAGGGAGGTGGGGGGAGGAGAAAGAGTAAGAGAGAGAGATTTGCTTGTTATGCTTTGGACAATGGAGCCCATGAATACCATCTGTATAATCCCATCAGATTAACAATGAAAAGAGAGAGAGGAAGGAAGATGAGGAGGAGGAGCAGGAGGAGCAGGAGCAGGAACTGGAGGAAGAGGAGGAGGAGGACGACGAGGAGGAGGATGAGGAGAAGCAGGAGGAGGGGGAGGAAGAGGAGAAGCAGGAGGAGGAGGAGCAGGAGGAGCAGGAGGAGAAGGAGGGAAAGGAGGAGAAAGAAGAGGAGGAAGAAGAGGAGGAGGGAGAGGAGGAGGAGGAAGAGAAGCAGGAGGAGGAGGAGAAGGAGGAGGACGAGGAGGAGGACGAGGAGGAGGAGCAGGAGGAGAAGGAGGGAAAGGAGGAGAAGGAGGGAAAGGAGGAGAAGGAAGAGGAGGAAGAAGAGGAGGAGGAGGGAGAGGATGAGGAGGAAGAGAAGCAGGAGGAGGAGGAGAAGGAGGAAGAGGAGGAAGGGGGGAGATGAGTTGTTCCCTGGGTCCCAGGGAACAGATCGGCTGTACCTATTACCCACTTCCAGGGGGTTTCAGGACCAGACAGAGACATTCTGCTTTTCTTCCTTTGAAGATACATGGCATCCAGAATAACTGCATAAGGAAAATCTCAACTCCATTTTATTTAGCCAGGTCAGACAATTTTATTTTTAGGTTATCACAAGATGGAGAACATAGAGGACCAAATGTTTGCATTTGGGGTTTATGAATTTGAGTTACAGAGAACTGATGACATTCACAGCAAGGATTAAAATGTCTGTTTTGCTTTGGGAAGCTTTCATGTTTTCCCAATGGAATTTTTGTTATTGTTTCTCCAAATTGGCCATAAGTGTTTTATGCATGAGAAACACTCCCCAGTTCTGAAAGTGGAAATCTTTGATCATTTTTAGGGGGCACTTAGAGAACTGCAGTGTGAGCTCCTTCCAAGAACGGAGACAGCAGGGGAAAAAGGTACTCATTTTAGAGGGTTTTGTTACAAAAGATGAATGTAGAAATTGAGGTCAAAGCTCTCACTGAAATCTCCAAAACCATGATAGGGAATGGACCAGTGACTCATAGAGAAGTAACCTGTAATGACATGGAGGCTGAGTTGTAGAGTCAGTGCTCTACTCAGGTTTCAGTGAATAGACAATCTCACTGAACCCCATGGGTGTCCAGTTCCTGGCTGGCTGTTCTGACAACCAAGGGCAGGCGCCAAGCTCTTCCCACAGGAGCTTACAGTCATTTAAGGAAGATAGCAGGTGAGTCACAGGGATGCCTCAGACCTAGAAATGTAAGGTCCTAGCGAAATGAGAACAGAAAGAGTCCCCACGCCTTCCCCTGAGAACAGTGTGGGAAGAAGAATCTGGGCTGCGGTTAAGAAGTGTGCGTAATTAAGCAGTCTTAGTCAGGGTTTGGTCTAACTGCTGCATTGTCTCATTTCTGCTTCGGAAAGTGGCCCTCAGAAGTCCTTATCATGAGGCTACAGAGATGGCTCAGCGGTTAGGAGCACAGACTGCTCTTGCAGAGGACCACATGGTGGCTATTAACTACCCATAACTCCAGTTCCAGGGGAATTCAACGCCTTCTAACCTCCTTGGGCATTGCACGACACAGGTGCACTTACATGCGTGCAGGCAATACAATCATACACATAAAATTTAAAAAGTAATAAATTATTTTTGAGGTATCCAAGGTAACTCAAGAGGAAAGGCTAAGGGAAGCTATTTACCTCTGCGACTTCAACCAAAGTAAGGGAGCTGGATAGACAGAAAGTGAAGGCAAAGAATCCCGCCTTACGGATCCAAGTGAGGAGCCAATCGTTTATAGCAAAGATATAAGTGCTTAGTACACCCTCCCCAGAAAATGCACCTGAAAGAGTAGTTCCAGGTGCTGGAATGGGACAGGAAGCTGGTACCTACTTAATGGGACTCATCTTGCTAGGAGATTCTTGGATTAGATGAGCTCATAATGGAAAGAGAAAATGTCTGCACAGCAGCTGGGCTCTTTCTCACTGACATCGAAGGAGATGGGTGGAATACACCCCTCAGTCAGCCCTCTCCTGTTAGCCATTGCCTGAGAGATATTCCTGGGATTGTCAACTCCCCCAGATCTTTTTAGCATCCCTGGATCTCACTCAGGGGCAAGACCCTAGGTGAAGCCACAGGTGCTGTCCATTTCAGGTCCAGTGGTGATTGTGGGTGATCTATGTGGACTCCAGTCAATATGCCCCATACATAGTACAGTGACACTAAAGGAGAAATGAGAGTAGGGGGGGGGCAAAGAGGGTGGGTGCTATACACTAATGACACCTTGTAGCCCTCTGCAGGATGTTAGGACTGCCTGCTTTGGGAATGAGATCCACATCCCACAATACCTGTGAGCTGGTTCCCAGAAACACTGGGGACTACATCCTCCAGAGCAGCCACAGATATAGAAAGGTCCTGGCAAAGAGGTAACCCCCAACAGCTCCCACCAGGCACTGTGATACCTCATAGAAGCGTTTCAACATTTTCTTTCTCACTTTTAAACAGAATGGATAAAAGTAAAAAGAAGGAAAAATGTATGTGGGGGCACATCCATGCCTGCCTATTCTAAGGAGCCATCTGAGAGGAGGGAACTAGAACCTTCCCCCTTGGCCACTCTGCGTGGCCATCTTCAGCCCAGTCATGCTAGACTTGCCCTTCACTTAGGCTTGTGGGAAACCTGCTCTAGGTCTCTGGTCCTTCTGCTAGTGAATTCCCCACGGGCTATGGTGGTTTGAACAATAAGCATCCTCCACAGAGTCATGGATTTGAACACTTTAACCCCAGTGCTGTTTGGCTGTTTGAGAAAGTTATGGAACATCACCAGAGGAGGGCTTGGAGTGTTTATAGCCTCACCCCATTTTACATTCTCTCTCTCTCTCTCTCTCTCTCTCTTTCCTATGTGTGGATGAAAATGTGATCATCTAGCTTCCTGCTCCTTCCATCATGTCTTTCCCTGATTGCTATCTCCCCCATTGTGATGATGGACTCTATCCCTTGAAAACTATAAGCCAAAACAAATCTTTGCTTTTGTCTGAGTATTTTATCACAGCAGTAGAAAAGTAACTAATACCCGGCTTATAGTAAGTAAATAAAATTAGTAGCAAACACTTACTATTGAATTAACATCAAGATGGATCATGGTCTCAATTACATACAGTGTTTGGCTGTTCTAGAGAGATGCGTTCAAGGGCGTTGAAGGGCCAAATTCCCCTGAACTGCACACTCTAGTTGAAGCCCAGCTCTGCCTGTCTGCATCTCCCCAGAGCTTCCTGGGATTTTCAGAACTCCCAGATGCCACCCAGGACCTCTTAAGACAGTGGCCACATGGTGGGAGCTTGGGGTGTATAACTCATTGCTGAGCCTCGGAACTGCCCATAAACCAGGGGAACTCTCCCCTTCCTGGGGCTACCTGTCTACTGTGCTTCATAGGTGTGGACCCATGAGCCCAGTCCCTTTGTCACCTTGGACTCCAGCTCATCCCTGAGCTCCTCGGGAGTCCAGCCGAGGCTTCTGACCCAACACCATCATAAGGCAGTGCCTCCCTCATTTTCATTTCCCTCATTTTATTATGGCCTCTGAGAGGTCTGCAGACTCCACTGAATCTCCTATCCCTTTATGATCTCAGGTACCTACTTGAGCAGACCTAAGATCCCTGGAAGGAGGCAAAGCCAAGGGCCTCTGAAACGTACTCTTCTTTAGGACCTGGAATGCTTCATGTGGCAGCTGCACTGGATCAACCCAGCTTTGTCTCATCTCAGTAGGAGCTGATCCAAGGCCCATGTAGCCTGTAATCAGTGCATTTGGATGGATCCCTTTGTTTTACAGGTAATTCTCAGGGTAAGGAATTCAGTTTGCACCAGAATTTGATTCCCACCCTCATCCAGTCTCAAATAATTACCCTGCTGTTTGTAACTGCAGCCTGTGCCAACCAATTTCATGCACACACCCTACCCATCAGTAAGCAGTCTATATAGTTGGAGAGGAATAGAGTTTGAGATACAGCCAGGGGGCTGGAGAGATGATTTAGCAATTAAAAGCACTGGCTGCTCTTGCAGAGGACCTGGATTCGTTTCTCAGCATCCATGTGGTGGTTAACAACCGTCCGTAATTCCAGTTCCAGGGGATCCGACACCCTCTTCTGACCTCCGTGGGCGTTGTACAGCACGGGTGCACTTACATGCATACAGGCAGTACATTCATACACATAAAATAAAACTAGTAAGTAAATAAATCCAGCCAGGCTGCAAGGTCTGGTTGCTGAGTGCTGAGGAGGAATACAAGCTGAGACAAATCCTCCCTTCCCAAGTAAATCAGCATGGTGCTCAGCGCCCACAGCAGCCTCCGTGGAGCTGTGGCAGTCTGGAAGAAATGTATCCCAAGTGTGATAAGGCACCTTCTTGATCACAGTTATGACATATTAGAGTCTAGGCTGAATCTAGCTACTGGAAGGCAGTTAGTTGGCCCAGGGAATGGGAACAGAGAGGGGTGGCTCAGCTGAAAGCATTTCAGAAGGCCAGTGGTTGCTGTGAGAACAGGTTAGCATGTCCTTGCTCCTGCTACTCACAGATCTATGACTTCTGTATTATATGCTTGGCTTGCTTTTGCAAAATAGGAATTATTAGGGGACTCTCCACCCCTAAACTATGGAAACGCTTGGAAACTTAAACTTCTAACCCCACATGTAGTTTTTCTCTGTATAAAAGCCTACCCTAACAGTGACAGAGCACTGCATTTGGGTTCCAACACCCTTGCATGGTCTCTGGCCAGCTAATAAAAGACTTTCATTTGGCAAAACTTTGTCTGAATGGTCTTCTCTGGGGAAATACCTCACAACACAAAGAGCTTCTTTTCTCTCCTCTCCTCTCCTTTCCTCCCCTCCCCTCTCCTCCCCTCTCCTGGAAAGGCTCAGCTGACCCCAGATTGATATACCCAACCAGCTCAAGCTAACTCAAAGAGGAGCTAGCTCAGGCCCCTTCTGGGCTCGGAATAGCTCTACCAGTCCTAGTTCTAGGGCTACGTATGAAGTTTCCCAGTTGTAGAGTCTCAGTTAAGTCTTTCAGCTCTCCTGTGCTCAGAAACCATGCTTTTGAGCCTTGGACTACAGCAGTGGCACACACCAAGGGAGATCTGGGTACAGAAATTTGACTCCATAGGCTTTAACATATATGACAGAATGCATGAAATCCAGTGGGCAGGCTATGGAGGGAGTTCAGATAGGGCAGGGGTATAAATATGATTAAGATATATTGTATAAACCTAGGGGATAAAGGCAAATAAGGAGCTCAAGAGAGGTGAGACCATAGGAAAAGGATATTATTAGGGGAGAAATGGAAAAAAAATAGGGGCACCTTAAATGCAGAAACCATGGTGGAATAGTTAGACAATGTGAGAGATAAACAATGCCTAGCTAGTTTTAGAAAACCAGAGGGAACCATATTAAGCCAACAACCTACTGCCAAATTATACATACAACCAGATCAAAGAATGTAATATATCTCTAGGCAAGGTTTATCTGAGAGCGTTGGGTCTTTGCCCAAGCTCTATCTACATGGCATATGGTAATTAAAAGTACCAGACTGGTGGAACTAACCTTCTTGGGTTTCTAACAGCCAAACTTTGAGGCCTATACTAATTTCGTCAGAGAGACATAAAGGACAATTATTGCTCCATGCCCTCCTAGGTAGACTACGCTCTAGGGGACTCTGGAACATCTCTCAAAATGTCCTGAAACTGTGGTGCATCACCTGTCCTCTTGCTCAAGGAGGCCATGGAGACCCCACCAAATGGATTTGAACCAGTGTCCATTCTACAACAAGGAGGGTCAACACAGAGGAAACATTTCCTCCATTCTTCCAAGCAAAACCAGCCATGGTCGACCAGGACCTTTGACTTATCTTCACATAGGCAGAACTGGTAAAAGAAAGGAGCCAGGGGCTCCTCCCAAGCCCATGTTATCCCTGAGGAACAGATCCTCAAACAGCCTTAAGAGTAAAAATAAATTGGTTTATCTGGGCTAACTGTAGGGTCTTAAACACCCAAAAGGAAAGTATAACCAAAGATTAATGGGGGCAATATAATTTTTAAGAGTCCATATGTATAGCTAAAGGCTACATAACAAGAATCAATGCCAGACAGGTGATACCTTCCTTTGAGTTATTAGCCAAGGTGGCCCAAGAGACTCCCAGACAGTAACCCAGCATAGAACTGGGAAAATGAACAGCAGGCCCAATCTTATCTAAAGGAATATTGACAACTAATTGCTGCTAGATGAGGAACAGCTGATCTTCCTAAAACACGGATCTCTATATAGGATGACTAGATTCAGCAAATGGACATGCACTGGAGAATGGCTGGGGCTGTGTCGACAACCCAGAGGACAGTAACAGTGATGACAGAGTATATGGGCTCCAGTGTGTGGGAGGGGGTAGGTGGGGGTAGGCTATGGGAGGATGCCATTTGGGAAGTAGGTATATAGATGAATAAGATCGTGTGGCAAGTTCTGTATGATATACACACAGAAAAATCAACAAATTTTTTAAAAAGGTTTATATTTGAGAAGGAAGCATAAAAATTTACTTCATGTTAAATAGTAGAGGTGATAAACATTTCCAATGAAATCTACCTGATGACTTTATATCCATACTCAGGTACTAAGGATCTGAGTGTAACCAATTGTGAATAGTAATCATTAGATACATAGAGATTAAAGACACATGTGCAAACATCTAAGTGTTAGTACCATTAACAATGTAGAAAACAGGCCAGGTGTGGTGGCGCACGCCTTTAATCCCAGCACTCGAGAGGCAGAGGCAGGT
>NW_008335361.1:884679-936225 GCF_000622305.1 Nannospalax galili
CATGTGCAAACATCTTAGTGTTAATTGCATTAAAAATGAATTTTTCTGTATGAAACTGTGTGTTTTAATAAGGAAATGGAGATTTTTTTTAAATCAACTGTAAACCTAAAATTTTACAGCCAATTTTGAAAGAGATACATCTTAGCTCTGGAATTGTTATTGAATATATCAATGCTCTTGTAATGAAATGCTTCTTTTAATTATGTGGTTATTAAATAAGTATTTTTTAAAAAAGATGTATAAAATGCACAAAAATTCAATAAAATATATATTGAAAATTAAATAAAATTTAGGTCACAGTTTTAAAAACATTTAATGTTGTCTAAAAGATAGCAGAAGCCTGGCATGGTGGTGCACACCTTTAATTCCAGCACTGGAGAGGCATGCTGGACAGTTTCAGTTGTCAATCTGATTCACTTGGGTAGAAGAAACCACATTGAAGAATTATATCAATTGGATTGACCTGTGGCCAGGACTGTGTGACATTTTCTTGATTGCTGAGTGAGGCGGGAGAGCCCAGACCACTGTGAACAGTGCCAGCCTCTGCAGGTGGTCCTGTGTTGTATAAGAAAGCAGGCTAAGCTTGGGCCAGGGAGCAAGCCAGTAAGCAACACACATCTATGATCTCGGCTTTACCTCCTGTCTCCAGCTTCCTGCCCTTACTTCCTGCCCTGTCTTCTCTCAGTGATGAACTATGTATGACCGTGAAGCTTCAAAGGGAAGCAAAGACTCTTCAAGATGTTTGTATCAAATTAAGAATTGTTAGAAGTGAAACATTTTCTGCTTTACTGGGGCAACTGATGATGGTTAGCTGGGGTTCAAAATCAGCTGTGAGTAACAAGGGATTGACAGCATCAAGGTGCAATCTTCTGAGAAATATTTCCTCAGGATCAGCATACAGAAGCTGTGGTCCAGAAATTTTCCAAGTCTCAATCTTAAACTAGAAATAGGATTTAGTAATAGATAAGCCTCCTACATGTTATTGGTTTTGACGGAATGAAAGGATCATGGACAGGATCTGAGGCTTGGCATCATGTGAAGCCAAAAGAGGCCCTTGGTGAAAGTGCAGCCTTGGTTGCAGTGGAGACCCCTGCATATTAGAGGTGCCAGGACTATGGGATGACCACCAAGGGCAGCAGGAAGGTGTAAAGTGGAACCAGCCTGAGCCTACAGACAAACGATGTGTGCTGTGGACGGCAAAGCCAGAGAAGTGGAGCTGCCCAGAAGATTGTGAGTGAGCCCCAGAGGTCCAGTCTTGAGCTACTTTTTTGAACTTTGGTTTTTCTTAAGTGTGTCTGATTCTTCCCTTTTGAAATGAGACAGTCAGTGCTTAACCTGTTTTGGATTTTATAGGAGCCCACAGTTAAGAGACTTTTAAAAGAGACTTTGAAATTTTAAAGTGCTTGAATTCTTTTTTTACAGGTTTGCACACACACACACACACACACACACACACTCATGTAAAAAATGCAAAAAAGATGAATGTCATTTGTATTTCCTTTCCTGTGAACTACCTGCCCATTTAATTTAATTTAAAAATATTTTTGAGTTTTTGTGCATTTCGTAGTCAAATTTAGACCCCTCCCCCAACTCCACCCCCATAGAGCACCCCCCTCCTCCATTGCAGAAGAAGGGCAGAAAGATCATAAGAGCCAGTGTTTGCATTTTTATTTTGTTCTTCTTCTTTTTTTTTTTTTTTTTTTTTTTTGAGACAGGGTCTCCCTATGCCCCAGCTGTCCTGAAACTCACTATGTAGATCAGGCTGGCCTTGAATCCGCCTGCCTCTGCCTCCCGAGTGCTGGGATTAAAGGTGTGCGCCACCACGCTGGCCTGTGTTTGCATTTTTTAAAGACTGTGGGACTTTTAAAGTTGTACTGTTTTATGTTGTAATAATATCAACATGAGATATTGGGGATAAGAAATGGAAAGGTTGTGGTTTAAAGCAATGTTTTGTGTGTCAACTTGATACACCCGGGGAACCACACTGAGGAATTACCTCCATTGGACTGGCCTGTGGCCATGTCTGTGGGGCGTTCTCTCAATTGTTAAGTGACATGGGAGGGCGCAGTCTACTGTGGACAGTGCAGCCCCTTGGAAGGCAGCCTGTGTTGTATAAGAAAGCAGTCTGAGCATGGACCAGGAAGGCAAGCCAGTAAGCAGCGTTCCTCCATGGTCTGTGCTTCAGCCGCTGCCTCCAGGTTCCTGCCCTGAGTTCCTTCCCTGACTTTACTTAGTAATGAACTATGACCTAGGAGATGTAAGATAAAATAAACCCTTTCTTCTTCAAGTTGGTTTCGCCAATGTTTTTATCACAACAAAGTCAGGTGTATCATTTTGCAATCCCAAGGTCTATATAGCAAGTTCCAGGCCATCTGGAACTATATAGAGACCCTTTCTAAATAGATAGAATGATAGATAGATAGATAGATAGATAGATAGATAGATAGATAGATAGATAGATAGATGATAGATAAGAGATGAGAGATAGGTAGATAGGCAGATAGATGATAGGCAGATAGATGATAGAAAAACAAGGAAAGTCTTTGTTATTCTCTGTTCGTCTGGGTGAGAACTGCTTTTACCATTTGCTGTAAATTTATTTTTGTTCCTACAAGATGTATTAAAATTCCTATCAAAATGCAGAACACAAGAAACCTTTTTCCACTGCACACTGAGGAGGGTTACTCTCTTGTGACAGAGCCACAGTCTACGTCTTCCTGCATGATGATTCAGGTTAGGTCCCAGGATCACTCACAAAAGTCCCTTTTCTGCAGGTTAGGTTCTTGTCCTTCCTTTGAAAGATCCAGCCCTTTAATCCAGGAGAAACATGGGGTTTATATCCTGAAGAATGTAGGAGTCCACGGGCTCTTTCCAGTTGCCTGGGGTTGGCAACTAGGATATTTGAAACTTTCTTTTCTGAGGGTTTCAACTCAGTTTCAGAAAGCTAAGAAACCACAACAGCGGCATCATTATCTTTTCCCCACACTACCTACCTGCCCCAGACAATGATCCCCATTGCTCACTCTTTATCTGTGCCTCTTGTCAATCAACCACAGGGGATGGGATGTTTCTCCTAATGGATACCACTGTGTGCCAGAGTTAACCAAAACAGCATTTACGAGCAGGTTTTAGTCATTTCTGGGTTGTATTTATTAGTCCTGCAACTATTTTCTGGTTTAGTCCTTGTATTAACTATCTTAGCTTATGATCCCCTGAGAGTAATGTCCAAGACAAAGCTCGTCTGAGCCTGGACCCTTCAGGTGTAAACCAGAATGGCAGAGTTTCTGAGTGTGGAAGGGCAAACCAATGCCATGATTGATTATGTCCCTGGCTTCTAGTAAGGGCTAGTATAGCTCAGTTGCTTACTCAGGACGGCTCCGCCCAGAAAAGCAAGGGGAAAGTATTTTCTGTTGCTTTTGTTCCTCAAGGGTTATTTCATGGCATGTTAACGTCCCCGTGACAGACTGTTTTCCAAAACTGACCAAAGCAAAATTTCTTGATCCCCTTGTTTTTGGCACCTTGCCTCACCCCACCAAGAAGTGGAATCTTTGTCTCTCCATCCCGAAATTAGGTGGGTGAGTTTGATCACCAACATTAGAACCAAAAAGGGAAACTCGGTGGGATTTTGTGGCTGATCTGATCAATACAGAGCCGTGGAAGTGATTTGGCATGGCAGCTGAGGCTGGCTCATCAAGGGTGATGCAGCTCCCTCTCTGTCTCTATCTTGCCTCTCCACTTTTCCCACCATTAGAAACCAACTGCCATTTATGAGGAAGTTTAAACATAGAGAGGTTATGTGCAGATATTTTGAAAAATGTCCTCAAAGTCCCTCCAAGAGTCAATGTTACCGCCTATCTCTTTGAGTGAAGAAACCAGGCTACATCATCAGCTAAGTTAAGAGGGCAAACAATGAGCCATCTATGCAGTTCTGCACAAACAGCAGCAAACTGAATATGGTCCTTTAAAGCTACAGCCTTTGGGGGTAATACTTGCACAATCATAAAAAGTGGAATATTTCTCAGCACTTCTGGGTTGTATGTGCTGCTGAGGGAGCATCTTAGAACCCCATAAATCCCGTGCATCCCATATGACAAGGTCAGAGAACCTTGACTGGTCATCCAAGCAGTGGCTGGGGTAAGAAGTAAGTGATGGTGAAATGTGAAGAATACCTGAGGTAAAGCAGTCACCACAGGAATCCAGCCACAGTCTTCTAGCAGCTGTGTTTGTTCTTGCTGAAAGGGGCCATGACTGTGGCTATAGAGCTATAGCGAGTGACTCAGACCATTCTTGGTCAGGTACCACAGAGTCATTTTCTGTGTCCGCATACATTTAAAAATGGCTGAATTTCCTTCAGAAGTGTTAAGCAACAATTCTGACACTTGTCTGCAATGGTTCTTTATGTCAAGATGACTGGAATATATTGGAATTGATGGCTGGCTTCATGAACTAAGAACCATGCAGTCTCATTCAAGTTTTTAGATAAAGTACTCCAGTCAGCTAGGAATTGAACTCATGTGTGAAGGAAGTCCTCTTGGGAAGAAAGCATTCCACATAAGAAGTTTGGGCTTGATTTTCAGCAGTGGTTGAAGTTGACAAGAGTGACAGATTCTCTTCCAATGGCTGGGTGCATAATAGCTTAGCTTGCCCAGGAACATTGCTCTGGGAAATATGGTTAGGTTCCCAAAAAGAAGATCTAAGGAGGAAGGGAGGCAAATAGTAAACTGTAGGAAGTGTAAGAGCAGGCTGGGGATGGAAGCTGTTGTGGACTGGGAACAAAACCGTGTGATGGGAGCTGCTGCCCATGGCCACAGTGACTGTGGGGCTAGATAAAGCAACCCAGGAGTCACCTTCAGGCCTCAGGGCAACAGAAGAGGAGGGCTATTATCATCACGTGTAGTGTCCTTGGTCAGATGGAACAGGACACTGCAAGCAGGGCTGGTGCTTCGGTGCTTTGATTTTTATGTTTGTTCTTGATAAATGTGAACATTCTAGCTTGCTTCTCTTTTTTTCACCTACCTACTTATTTACCCTTGAGGAAAGGTCTCACTGGTCAATTCAAGCTGGTCTCAAGATTTTCCTATGACAACCTCCCAGAATTCTGGGACCAAAGGTATGCAACCACCATGCTTGGTTGCTTGACTTCATTAAATTGCTTCTATGATGCCACTACTGTCCCCAGATGGCCCGTGATATGAACTCTATCTAGTCTCCACCTTCTCTTTGTTCTTAGGAAGTGACTATTTCAAGGTTTCATTCAGGAAGAAAAATGACTCATCCAGACATTGTTATGGCTTTCCTGGGCACTATTTTCCACATATTTGATCTCTAACACCTGATGTTACTGTTTTCCAAATAGATATAAAGTACGAAAATAATTTTCAGAAGGCAGAACAAAGTTTTTAAAACAACTACTTGGATGCTATTCTTTTGAGAAAAGAGGCCAACTGTGCTTACACTGAATGCCATAAACAAACAATATGTGTCGCTCAGCGTAGCCCCATGGAAGAAATCACATCAGAGAATCAGGTTCTGAAGAATCCCTTCTCTTCCTGGCTCTCCCCTACCAACTTCATGTGTAACTACTTTGTGATCTCACTGAGGTACCTGGTTACTTGATATTTTGAATGTTCTGTTCTTCAAGAACTCCAGGGCTGCTAAATGTGATGGTGTACACCTGTAGTTCTAGCATTTGGGAGACTGAGGTAGGAAGATCATGGGCCCAAGACCAGATTGTGCTGCCTAGAGAGACCCTGCTGAAGCAAAATAAGACACAGAAATTCCTTCAGGGCTTTCTTCTTGCTTTACCTAGATTATAGCACATGGCCAATTACTTAGATTAATAACTCAGAAGTAGTTTTGGTCCCCTGATACCATGTTTCTTTTGTCCTCTGCCCCGCTCCAGAACTTCCTTTCCTGGACTTTGAACATGAATTCTAGAGAAAAACATCACTGTTTAACAGACTAGAGTGACAAAATCACTCCCAACTCCAGCTAGTCCTCTAAAGCCATCTACTTCGTCCTTCCTTGTTCAAATCTCTCTTTGATGTCTACATATTCCCAGCCTCCTGCTAACCAGGCTCAATTAATCCCCAGCTATCAACCACTCCTTTGAATTCACAAGAAATATGAGACACCCAGGCACCACCATTAACTTGGCTCTAGTACAGACCTTATATGGATAGTGTCATAGAGGTAGTATTTTGTGTGTGTGTAGGGATAAATATTGCATGGTGAGATGGGAAGCCAGAGAGAGAGAGAGAGAGAGAGAGAGAGAGAGAGAGAGAGAGAGGCTAGTATCAATCTTTTACTAGGCCACATCTCTTAAAAAAATCTCACCAGCTCAGCATGGGCAGAGTGGGGATGAAGAGTCTATCACAGGAAATGTTGAGAGTCAAGCATCTGAAACTAAACTGTACCCCGTTACATTTCTTTCTTTCTCTGACTATCAACCAGTATTAGTGAAATCTGTGGTGATGTGCAGTGAACATCTTGAAGGACAATGACCTCAATACTTGGCACATGAGTTCTGAGGCGGCATGAGTTCTGAGGAAGCTGTAAGAACCCATCAGATGGCAGCATTCCTAATTTCATGACTCCAGGACAGTGTGATCAAGCTCTGGTGTCAGCTTTCTCTTACTGGGACAAAATAACCCACTTGGAAGAAAGATTCTTTCAGCTCATGATTTCAATCTATAGTCACTTTGCCCCATTGCTTTCGGATCTGTTAACAAAACATGACATCACAGTCAGATCAGGTTACAGAAAAAGGTGCTCAATGCTTGGATTCCAGGAAGCAAAAAGAAAGAACGAGAAGGAAATTGCATCCAGGAATTTCTTTCCTTCCACCAGTCTCCACCTATTAAATGTACACTAATGTCAATAGCTTCATGGAAGGCTATGAACCAAGCCTTTAATTCCCAGGTCTGTAGGGGACTTTTAAGATCCCAACCATAACACTCTGTAGACTGATGTTCCATAGACACTGCATCACTGGGCATGCTGTGGGGATCCAGACTCACATAGAGGCTCCTCAACAAATGTTCCACACATGGAAACTGCTTCATTTATCTCAAATTCAATGATCCTCAGCTTAGAAAAAAAACCTAAGATCTACCTCTGCCTTGCCTTCCCGAGGGAGACGAGTTCCTGTGAGTCAGTGCTGTGTGTGACCAGACTCACAGGTCTCATCAAGGTGGATGATGAGCATCTGATTATCACCTGTCCTGTTCATGTGTCTACACGTTTCATCAGAAAAAAGGCTGAAATAAAAGCAAGAAATATAATAAAGACATAAGAAAATAGTATAATTAATGATGTATTCTTTTAAATTATCCTTGTTTGGAAACTATATCACCGGACACTGAGGCCCGACTTGTGTGTTTGGAGAGTGAAAGCAAATCATAGAGAAAATATGTCAGAGACAGTTAAAAACTAAATAAAAAGTGAGGCTCCAAGAAGTCTTGCAAGGAAAACTCATCCTGGAAGTTCTGGCCAGGAGCCAAGCAGTTGGGTTGTAAATAACAGGGACTAACTTAGTTTGAAATTAAAAATACGGCCCCAGAAGAGCAGAAAATGTGGAGGGCGAAGAGAAAAACACTCTGAAAATGCATTTGAACAGAGCTAAGAGCTGGGTAATCGAGCAAGGCTTGGTGCAGAACACGCCTGTCAGATTAACTGGGGAGAAGGCAGGGATGTGGGTGGCACTGTAATAACAAGATAATGGAGGCCTTCTGACACAATAGCTGGGATGTGCGCCGCTCGCAAGCTGCAAATGCGTGCTGAATGGGGAAGCTGCATCCAGAACACGTTTGTTCCTCGTGATCGATAATATGTAATACACTTATATCAAGCATAATGCCACCTCAATTATATTAAGGGCACAATGGGAGGGATAACAAGGACAGTGACTTGGTGCGGAAATGTGACTGGGTCTCCGCAACATGCTACCTAGCCTGTATGGACAGGTTTTTGTTTAACCTGGACCTCAGTTTATTTACCTGTATAATAAGCAGTGGACTAGAGTCAGGGAAGTTGGCTGGAGGTAGGTGTTCTAAGAATACCTAGCAATTGTATACAATAATTGTAATGTCAGTTACAGTTTTCAATCTTGGTTTGTTGATGTCCTTAGATTCCACAGGGATATAAGACTTGAAAGAGATTAAGCACCACTAAATCTGGTTATGTCTAAGCTGCCTTCTAAGCCATTAATACTAACCTTAATAGAAGACCATAGAAATGGAGTTCTTTAATACCCCCTTTTACATCAGATCCATAATAATTGGTTATTGACAGGCAAACTATGTAGGGAGTAAGCATTAAATTTTATGTTATTAATGTCTTAGTCTGTTTTCTGTTGTTATAACAGAATTCCAAAGACAAGGGAAGTTATAAGAAAAGGGGGTTTATTTAACCCATGGTGACCTTGACTTATAGCCACCTATTCTTGAGGATTAATTCAATTCCGAGAGATCTATTTCATCTACCCCATCTCTTGAGAGAGATATGAAGCCATTCCCATAGGTAGATCTTCTGCTCCCATAATTTTCTTTCGAAGCTCTCACCACTTCTCAACATGGGAATCAATTTCCAACCTGAATTTTGTGAATCACACTCAAGCTGTAGCATTTCTTATATTAGACTTCTTACATACTATGTATATAGAGATAGTTTCTTTGGAAGGAAGCCTAAGAAATAAAGTGGATGTGGGGCAGGCAAGATGAAAGAGGCGGTATTGGTGATTCCCACTGCTGTTGTGGTAAGCAGGACCCAACCCACTGAGACCTTCAGGACCCACACTTCAGAATCACCCCAGCATTTATTTATCTGAGAATGCTGGTCCCTCATCAGTTGAGCATGTCCCTTGGAGCATAAAATCCAGGGGTTCCCACTCGCCCTGGCCCTGGCAAGCTCCTGTGTGCTGGAGAAGCCTTTGGACAGAGAGGCAGGGAGGCATGAGGGTAGGGAGTGGTCAGCAGGCAGGGGACAGCCCATCAAAGGCCAAATGGAAAGCAAAAGAATTTCATCATTATAGCGATTCCTGAAAAACAAGGATACCAGTGTCCCCAGCCTGGTCTATGGGCACTGACATGAACACCAGATTTTAAAGAGAAAGAACAGAAGAGGAAGACAAGAAGTATGCCTCGTGAAACAGACTTGGCAAACTGTGGTCCGGCTGACCATATCCCATGATGCTTCAGGAAGGGCCTTGTCAGAGATAAGTTGCTGGTGTCTGGTACTTTCGTACCTGCATCAGACCTGTTGTTACTGGAATACAAGGTAACTGTGGGAGTGAATGACTCAGGAAAAGGAGACAGACACAAAAAGGAATAGAAACACCAAGCTTTTATTCTACTCTTAGTTTGATACTGGTTTCTTCCAGCCTCAAGGGAAGAGTTAATGCCTGATAACTAGAGAAGCTTCTAAGTCTTTGCTACATCCATCCCCAATTCATTTGCTCCCTGAGATCTTTGCTCATACCTCAAATCCTTAGACAAAGTCCTTATACACTGGGGACACTGATCAGAGAAGCGCAGTCTTCTCTGACTATAGCCCATGTTCCTTCCACAGGTCTTACCATCAAACAAAGAATGTGGGGTAATTGTCCATCCCTTTGGCTCTCTGTGTCCCCTTCCTAAAGCTACTATAATGGAGTATCACAGCAGCCCGTTTACAGCAGTAGGAACTCATTCTCTCACACTTGTAGAGACCAGAGTCCAAGATCAGGGAGTCACTAGAGTCATTCTCCCTACAAAGACCAGAGGGAGTTTTTTCCTTGCAGAGAACAACTTTTGGTAGATCCTGACACCCTCCATTTGTGTCCTCCTCAGTTTATGTCTCCTGTCATTTGCTTGAGATGGGTCTTACTATGTTCCTGATGGTGACCTTGAACTCCTGACTTAAGCCGTCTTCCTGCCTCAAGCTCCCAAGTAGCTAGGAATGCAGGTGAGTACTATGACTCTGGATTCCTCTCTTCTTTATAAGTGCTGTATCTAGTCACGTGATCCTGGAGGGGCATGTGAAGCTGACTGTTCCTGCCTGGTTGTGGTAGGTAGGGAGAGCCTCATCATAGAGCAACTGGCTTGGGAGGTTGGCATTCTTGGAAGGCTCAGGGCAATGACTTGAGACTTTCAGAGTCTGAAGCAGGGCACTATAAAATCTGACAACTGGAAATCTGTTGACAATATGTTAGTTATTTTGATCTTGGTGTCTGCAGCCTTAAAAAAGGAGAATGGTCAGCTTTAGATGAACATTCTTTAATGATCAACATGCCTATGTGCAGAATTGAGCAGAAATTGGACCCAAAGTTTAAGGCAAAGGAGTCAGGTCCAAAATAGAGGCAGAAATATCAGGCTTTATCTTGTTTCTAGTTACCCATTGAACATTCATGAACCCAAATAAAGAGACTGTGCTTTTAATGAGAACAGTCCCTACATCTTGCCGATTCCCCTTTCATCACCACTAGCATTGCTAGGAACCTTTCCCTTCAGGCACCAATGTTTTCCCTTCTTCTGGAGAAACAGTCCACTGCACTGGGCACTGTGTTGTCTATGAGGCACCTGCTAGATTTGGAAGACTGTCATGAAAATAAGCAAAAGAAAACAAAAATTCAGTTCAGAGCCTAAGAGTTCCAACTCCATCTGACAAGGGTCACCAGAATCATAGGAGGCAGCCCGCTGGCTTGGGACTAGGAGCTGGATCACAGTGGAAGGAACACATTTTGATGCTGTCCTGTCATGACAGTGGTGGTGCATCTACTAATGTGCACTCTCTGGGGCCATGAAGATGGCTCATTCCTCAGGAAACATTGTGAACTGGGAGTCTTGTACCCCTGCTAGTAAGAAACTCATTAGGCAATAGCTCGTCAAGTCAAGTACAAAAATGATGACTCTAGTAGAGAAGTGATCCAGAGTCACCAGGAAGACCCCTGTTTCCTGTCTGCTTCTGCCACAGGCTGCCACCACCATGATGTTCTCCTCAAGCACATGGTGCTGATCAACCATGGACTGAACACTCTCAGCCAACGTCAGTCCTTCCTCCTTCAGGTTGTTCTGTCAGATATTTTGATCACAATAACATAAAAGTCACTAATACACCTAAACTTTGGGAGTTGATATTGGAATTTAATAAAATGTAGTTTACAAAAAGATCCAACTGGTGCAATGAAAACGGCAGACGTGAACACTCTACCTTAAAGAGATCTTTAAGCCATGGGTCTAGGACCTCTTACCTAATTAGTGCTTTTAAACACATATTGTTCCTTAAGCTCTTAAAATATAAGGGTCTCTGGGTCACCTACATAGTTCCTCTTTTTAATATAAAGGGCAAATATATTTTTGATATTAAGAAATTAGAAAAATTCCTTCAAAGAACATCTGCAAAGATAAAGGAGAGGTTGTGCATAAAGTTCAGAGGTAGAGTGCACCCATAGCATGCATGTGGCCTTGGGTTCAATCCTTAGTGGAGAGAGAGAGAGAGAGAGAGAGAGAGAGAGAGAGAGGGAAAAGAAAAAAGAAAAGGGGAAAACAAGAAGATGAAAACCAGGTTGGTGCCAATTGCTCTGAGAGAAAAACAGCTGCTTTGGGGCTAATAGAGCTGGAAGATGAGGGTGGAGAACTTGGGACCCATATCCAGCAGTCCTGGCAACTCTGGGGAACTGAAATTTAGACCCACACATGTTTTAGTTTGCTTCTCTGTTGCTGTGACAAAACACTCTGACTAATATCAACTTGGGGAGGAAAGAGTTTATTTGGCTTACATCTCCTGGGTCACAGTTATCACTGATGGAGCCCAAGGTAGGAACTCAGGGCAGGAACCTGGAGGCAGGAGCTGAAGCACCGGCCATGGAGGAACTCTGCTTACTGGCTTGCTTTGCTGGCCTGTGTTCAGCCTGCTTTCTTATATAGTACAGGACCACCTACCCAAGGGTGGCATCAGTCACAGTGGGCTGCGTTCTCCCACATCAGTCAACAACCAAGAACATGCCCCACAGATATGGCCACAGGTCAACTCAAAATGGAGGCTCCCTCTACCCAGGAGTGTCAAGTTGACAACTGATGCTCTCTAGCACAAGAAGCAGCGCAACAGCTGCTAAGAGCCCCCCTTCCCAGCCTGGTTGTAAGAGTTCCACCAAAGGGATGTGAAAATGTCACAAGATACAGACAAGGAAAGAAACCAAAGTAGGTCACTATGACAATTACTGTTCATTACAGTAACTAATATTTCCCTGACGCTCTGTACTTTCCATGAATTTTTCACACCTTCCCTCCTTTGATCAGGATACTCTGTAATGATAACCCACACAGGTACGCCCACGGCTCCCGGGGCTCCACACACTCCCTCGCTCATCAGTCAGCATACTTGCTCTGGAGCAGATGGCTGGGACCTGATTGGCTGTGCTGCAAACAGAAGCTGGCTTTTCAGGAATGGGACCAAGAATGCAGAGGATATCAAAGAGTCAAGCCAAATGCACCCTTTGTTTTCATCCTACTCTTTAACCCTTTACTGTGCAGTGGCCAGTGGGCTAACCACTGCCCAGGAGAGGCTTTTTAAACTGAGCAGTGGCTTAGTGGAACTTTAACTAGGCAGCATCTTGGAAGCGCTGATTGCATTCAGTAGCTCATGGGGTTGCTGTTCCTGGCACTGAGCAGTGTCATGAAAGACAGGTTCATTATGGCAGATACTGGGACCACACTGAGTCCTCTTCATGGCCCTTTGGTTGTAAGAAGTTCTTCTCTATCAGTTCTGGGGTTGGGTGAAGAAGTCCACATATAGGAATATCCGATCCTTTACCGTAGTCCTTTACTGGCTTGGCCTAGACATGGGAAAGCAGTCAGAAGTCAGCTTGCTAGACGTGTGCCCTAAATAGCAAGGGGCAGTTGACCAACATCCCCCAAAAGTCCCCACCTCTTCAGGGCAAGATGCCACTATCCTCTTTAGAGTTTAGAAAAGTGCCGCTGTTGAGCGTCATGGGCTATATGTGGCTTCAAACCCCAGCTCTACCCCTGCCTACGGGGCCTTGTGAAGTACTTAAATTGGACTCTGGTCCCAGACTTCCACTTCTGTTTCTAACAATCACACAGGAAACTGGGTTAGCACAAGATAGGATGGGGCAAACGTCATTGGCTGTTCCAGGAATGCTGGCATCCAGGCAGGTAAGAGTGAAACGTTCATGCAGTCTACGTTCTGCGTTACTCACTTTGATTTACTCCCTGGCTGACTGTTTGAACCTGGGTGAGATGCTTTATATTCCTCCAGTGTAATTTCCCCAGTGATACTGAGCATCCATTGCCCAAGTTCCAACAATAGAGGATCCAGATGTGTAAATGAGTTCTTTGAGGTTCTGGGTAAAGCTGTTTATCGTGGAGATTACCCAAATTCCTGCTGAAGTCTCAGTGCCTGACTAAGGAGGCTGTGGAAGGTATATAGAAGGCAGGAAGCACACAGAGCCACTGCTCGCTCCTGGATACATGCTTCTTCCCAAACTGGCAGCCTACTCAGACTTGCTGCACTCTGGTAGAAGTTGCCCCTCCCAAGAGTCACCAAGTCACCAAGTGAGGCACAGACCTGGCTCCTGACCAGGGAGAAGCAAGTACCCACAGAGCACACCAGCAACTTTAAGTTTACACAGATCTTTTCCAGGCGTCACTGTCCCCAGTTCCCCTGTGCCTATGGACTCCATCTAAGGCACTCCTAAATGGGTCTGCTTTTATCCAGCACTTGGCACCGTCTACCCTCAGGTATTTCATGGTCAGTGCTGGGGGCCTTTTCTTGCCTACTCTCCCAGGCTCATCCAGCCCTCTCCTGATGTGAGGGTTGATGCTCTTTAAGTCAGCAGAGACTCACCTAGAGAGAGGAGGGAGTGTCACAGTCCTAAACTAGGTTGCATCTACAAGGGCCAATATCGGGATGCATCTGCAAATCCCTTGCTAGAGCTTCCTCCTAGGGTCTGTTCCAGTTGCTCCTTTTCCTTACCTAGCTGCTACAGGCTGAACTCCCACCACTGAAGGCAGACAGGTGAGCTTGGGCCCTGCAGACCTGAGACAAGAGTCTGCCTAAAGAAAGATGATAAATTAGTGTAACAAACTGAGAGACAAAATAGTCTGTTTCCCACCTTAGCAAATCCATCTTCAAATGTCCCAACAATGATTGCACTGTGGTATGGTATTGCAGAGAGCCACTCCCATTCCAGGGACTCTTTTCTTCCTGCTCCAGTTTTACCTGCATTATGAGTACTTTGTCTATGGGGGGGCACCCCACCCTGTGTTCCAGCTTTGGTGACCCTCCATCTTAGAGATGCATGTGACGTAGAGGCTCATGTGTTCTAGCCTGACTTGGGGTATTCTGGAAAACACCTGGAGAGTCTCAGGATGTCACTGTCCAGGCCTCATGACCCACACCCCACACCCCTTCCCAGAGCCAGCTCTTCTATCCCTGGGTAGCTTGTTGGCGAGGAGTCCTGCCATACACCTGTGGTTTTATCGTGCCCTTCGTTTTCTTCTCTCTGCATTCCTTTTGACTTCCACTTCCTACCTCAGGGAAGAGCTTGATTTTTCATGTATTTGGCTCTCACTCTGTGAATTCCACCCTTCATGGCCCTGGATGGGTAAATCATGGATACTCAGTGAATGTGATAGCATTAAGATCATTCACCAGTGAGCCATGTAATATACACAATTATCTTGATTTTTTGTGTAGTTTGAAAAATTTTGTCTCTATGGAGTCAAAAATTATCCTGGCTTTTTGTATGCCTGGGTTCCTACCAAATCACCAATAACTCATACCCTGACTCCATTCCCGTTGTCCAAAACAGAACTCGCCAAGCAATGACCTGTGGGTCAGAGCCGGCCTGCTTTTCACATAGCAGAGAGTTTTACTGGAAGACAGTTACCATCCATGTAAGGCTGATTTCCCTGGAATAGCAGAGTTGAGTGGCTATAAGAAAGACTGTCTACAAACCCCAAAATATTTTCTAGCTGAACCTTTGAAAAAATTGTTACCACAAAACTAAATCATGCAACAGCAACAAATACTACACCAATTCTATTTTTGTGTTTAGAAATGTATTCGCACTGACTAATTTTACGTATTTACTGGGTTCAGTGTGATGTTTGTGCATGGATGCAATGTTCACAGATCAAATCTGTGCTATCTTCCACCTCTCTACTCTGCTCTTTTTCTGGGGTTGGAGCACAGCTGCTGTCTCAGGCTCACCACTGCCTGTCTCTCAGGGTGCGGCTCCTTTTACGCTTTCTTGGTTTTGCCTCTTATTTTGGCGGAGCACATGCACCAGCAGCCTTCTACGAAAGGACAGATAGATGGTAGGCAGTTTTTGAGAGCTGTGTGCTGTACTTTTGTGTTTTGACTGGAAATCATTTCTTCCAAGAATTTGAAGGCAGTACGACATTTTTTCTGTCCTTCCACATTGCCGCTGACAGCCAAAGCTCCTCTGAGGCTCAGACCTTCACAGCTCCCTTCCCTTCCTGCTTCTCTTGAGACTCTTTGCTTGGCTCTGATTTCAGAGCTCTTCGTGCTCTTCCATTTTGTTTCTCTACTACCTGGAGAGTTTTCCGGATTTTTCTTTCCCAGTTCTCCCTACTTATACTGCTAGACTTTCACCTTTTGTTGGGTTGACTTGTGTCCTCTGCTCTCTACGTGACTGTTTCCTCAGGAAGTATTCTTTGTGCCCTTGCTCTTGACTTCCCCAGTGGTTGGTCTGTGTACTCTGTTCTGCCCTTTGCCCAGCTATGGCTACACAGGATAACAGCAAAGGGGCTTTGTTAGAGCCATTTACTACCTGGAGCTCTGAATTTTTTGCTTCCTCTATCAAACTCATTTGAGATACATGTGCCACCACTCAGCATAGGTAGGTAGTGCCTCAGGGATACCCTTGATGATTTGAGTGTGTGGTGGTGGTGGTATGTGGTGGTGGTGAAGGGGTGTTCCTCTTTCCTACTGTGGGCAATTCTGAGTCACATCCCACAGAATTTTCCAGAGGGAGCCCAGAAGAATAAGCTCCAGTTGCCCATAAGGCTGACCTACTAAGAAAGCAGGATCAAGAATCTATGCATGGTAGGGCATGCCTGAGTTCATAGCATTCAAAAGCCTGAAGCGGAAGAATCATAGTGTGAGGTCAGCCTGCCCTACATAGTGAGACTATGTTATTTTGTGTACTTTTCTCCTGTGGCAAAATAGCTAACAAAGCAACTTCAGGATGAAAGGACTCCTTTTGGGTTAAGATTTGAGGGACTATAACAGTCCACAGTAGTGGGGAGGTGTGGCAGACAGCAGGAGATAGAGGCTACCGGTCATGTCGTGTCCACACCAGGAACCAGAGAGAGATGAATTCTGATGCTGTGTTCACTTTCTCCTTTATGTTCAGTCAGGCACTCTAGCCCCTGGGATGGTGTGTCCCATATACAAGGTAGGTATTCCCTTCTCAGTTCATTTATTCGGAAACACCCATCCAGTCATGCCCAGAGATGTATCTCCTAGGTGATTCCAAGTCTGAGCAAGTTGACAACAAAAATGAGCCCTTACCCTGTACCACATTTCAAACATACCAAAGTGTGAAAATAACAAAGTACTAAGAAGCTGAATGGTTGGGCCTCAGCTTGCGAAGCCTAAGTTCATTTCTCCATTAATCAAAATTGATGTCACAGAGGGGCATGTCTGCACCAGGCTACATGTCAAAACACCTACTGCAGTGGCAGCCAGCATTTGAATCGTTTTTAACAATGACTTTGGCCCTTTGGGGAATCCATTGTGCAGGATGCGTAAAGAACAGAATTATATGGAGAATACGTCAGTTTGAAACAAAACTTTATTAGTTCTTCCACGCTTTGGAATGACAGCTCGATTCTGTTCCATTTGTGGAAATGACAATTGGTAACTTTAAAAGGAGGGAAAAAGCCTTCCAATGACAAAGTCAGGTGGAGCAAGGGATTTCTCCATTTTATTATGCCGCCTTGAAACATGGGCCCAAGGGAAAATGTCCCCCAATGAAGCCCGTATTGCAATATTGCATATCAAATCTCGTCTTGCAGAGGAAGTTCTCTTCAGCTACAATGTGAAACAGGGACTGTTGTGCAGAAAAATACCTGTCCTATAAGAAAGTTACCTGCCTTGTTCCTTGCTTCCTGGTTTGTTGGATTATCCTTTTGCAATGATCAGCTTGAATTACTTTTTCCTAAAAATGACAGAAAACATGGTGCGCTGCCCTGAGGCAATGCACGGTGCTCTAGACTGACATGTAACAAGGTAGAGGTAGGCAATTGTCATTCGTTCTGTGCCTTGGTAAAGTCAAAGTTGAAGCTTTTTATAGTCTCTTGATCCTTCCTTCAGGTTTGTGCAATGGCTACTGCAGCTCCAACCATTATAACTATATTCAAATAAAAAAGAGAGAGCATGTGAAAAAGAATTTATTGGGTACCAAGTAGGTCAGTATTCTTTCCATCAGTTTTTAAAATAAATGCTACTGAAGCCTGGTCAGCTTGTCCCAAAGAAATATGCATCTTACTTCTTGGAGTTCCTGTTCTAACCTTTATCTTCAGATAAGCACTTAGGTGTGATATTTCTGACCCTCTGCTCTGCTTTTGAACGATGTGGATTGAGTCTTCTTCTTAGACTTGCCCAAAGCAAAGGTAGTATCGGATAACTCATCTCTTAAGAGGGATGGATGAGATAGAATGCACATGTCCTATTCTTTAAAGCAGAAGGGCAACAGTGTCATCACTAGGGAAGAAACAAATCCATACTCTGCAAATCAGTAAGTCAGTCATCTCTTACCACCCCCATCACTGCAGACAGTGGACAAAGGGCTCTTCTGAAGGGTAACACTGCTGGCACCCTAGCAGATATGACAGCTATGGGGATCATGGTGGCTCTGCCAATTTCAAGGAAATGGGGTAGGAATGACAAAATCTACCACTGATGGATGGAGCCAGTCAGAGGGATTCTACTTTTTATGGCTTTCAGAATGGTGCATGGTCATGTGGAACAGGGGACAGAGGGAAAGCGTATTCTATGCAGAGATAGCATTCTCATGCTTATGTGCCTTAAGATTCAAGACCTCTCCATTTACAAAAGTTTGCTTGCCTTGTGGAAGGCCTCACAATGAGACATGATCAAATGAGCAAAGACGAAGGCTTGTTGCCATTGTGGGTTTGCTAGAGATGTTGGAGAAGTACTGAATATTTAGAGAAAGCTTTGCATCCCACCCGTGAGAGGGTGGAATGTGGTGGCTTAAATGAGAATGTCCCCTATAGGCTTCAAGTATTTGAACATTTTGTCTCCAGTTGGTGGTGCTGTTTTGGGAGGTCTTAGAAGGTATGGCCATGCTGGAGGAAACACGTCACTGGGGGTGGGCTTAGAGCGTTCTTAAGTCTTAACAAATCTTCAGTCATTCTGCTTCCTGTGTCTGCTTGAAGATGTGAAAGCTTAGCTTCTGCTCCTACTCCTCTGCCACCATGCCTCCCTGCCATAATGGACTCTTGCCCCTTTGGAACCATAAGCGAAATAAACTCTCTGTTTTGTAAGTTCCTTTGGTCACGGTGTTTCTATCACAGCAACAGAAAAGTAACTAATACACCCACAATGAGACAAGCTGTCTGCACGATCAAATGAGCAAAGACAAAGGTTGTTGCCACTGTGGGTTTGCTAGAGATATTGGAGAATTGCTGAATTTTTAGAGAAAGATTTGCATCCCACCTGTGAGAAATGGGAGTGATGAAGGGCAGGCAAGGAGAGCTGAAAGGGTAAGCAAGAAGTGTGAATGACTTGGGAGAGATTACAAATGAATTCACAATTACCAGTGATGAAGGGGGTGATGTATGAGGGATCCAGCTGTCAGTTCCCGCAGACCTGGCTGTGTAGGGTTGGTCACCAGCAACTCAGGATTCTGAGGGACTAGGGAGACTGCTCCCCTCTGCACGCCTCCCAGTCCTGCAATCTACAGATCCCCCTGATCATCCCTTTCTCTAGTGTTCTATGCCAGTCAGGCAGCAGGCACATCACTTGTCATCCATGAAGATCCCACTCTGCATACTAGAGAGAGATACTCCAGCTCCTGACTCGGGTTCTACGTGTTAGTTATGTAAAAATCCTTACAATGGCAACCCCAGTTTAAGAAAAAGGCATGAGTGTGATAGGTTATGGAAAAATGAAAGTTTAAGAAAAGACGGGTTAGGAGCTAGAAGGACGGTTCAGAGGTTAAGAGCACTGGCTGCTCTTGCAGAGGATCCTGGGTTTGATTCCCAGCACCCACATGGCAGCTAACAACCACTCATAACTCCAGCATCAGGGGTTCTGACACCATCTTCTGACCTCTGCTGGCATAGCATGACACAAGTGTACTCACATACATGCAGGCAATACACTTATACACATAAAATAAAAATAAATAAAAAGAAACAGGTGGGTTATGGCTTATGCTGAAATATAGTTTTTTAAATTTTCTTTTTATTGAATTTTTGTGTATTTCATACAGAACGCCTCAATTAGTCTTAATCATCTTTATATCCCTTTCCCCTCCAGCACCCTTCTATAGACCCCCCCCGGAATCCATATACTCTGTCATCCATGTTAAGGTCCACTGTGTCAAGTCAGTTTCCCCAAACATTTCTCCAGTGCAAGTCCATCCACTGATTCTAGTCAGCCTATCAAGAGTCCCTTGTTTTAGGAAGATCAGCTCTTCTTCACCTAGCAGCAATCAGCTGCCAATATTTCTCAGATAAGATTAGGGTCTGCTGTTCATTTTCCCAGTTCTATGCTGGGTTTTTGTCTGCCTGGGTTTGCATGGGACTTATGTATAATGACACCATTGCCATAGACTCATATGAGCAGGTTCCCAGGAGAATGTAGGATTCTGTTTCCATATGGTCCTGTGCCTCCTCCCTAGATCTTACAACCTTTCTGCCCCCTCTTCTGAGATGGTTCCTGAGCCTTGGGTGGATGAAGTTTAATAAACGAATCCTGTCCAAGGACCAGCATTCAGCAGACTCTTGATCTCTGTGCTTTGGCCATTTGTGACCTTTTGTTTTCCTGGCTCAAAGAAGCTCATTTTGCACCAGTTGGAAACTATTACCAAGTACCACAACTGGTCACACACGGACAGTCTATGAATTGCCCAGGCCTAAGTGACACATCTACATGGCAATCTCTACACCTAAGGTTCACGGAACATAGAACAGGGGTAACAAAAAGGACACTAATGAATCTCTCATTTATCATTAATGAAATATGGTTTTTAAAAATAATTGCAATCTACTTCAAAATAAATCAAATAATGTTTTAAGAATGGATGGAATAAGCTGAGGCAGGAGAATCACAAGTTCAAGGCCAGGCTAGGCAACCTAGTAAGATCCTATCTCAAAATGAAATCTTTTTTTTTTTTGGTCTTTATGAGTCAGGGTGTCTCTATAGCCCAGCTGTCCTGGAACTCACTATGTAGACCAGGCTGGCCTTGAACTCACAGAGATCTGCCTGCCTCTGCCTCCCAAGTGCTGGGATTAAAGGCTTGTGCCACCAAGCTCGGCTTCAAAATAAAATCTTAATCATACATTTTTACATTCAATTGAATGTCAAAAGCAGACTGAGGATGTAGCTCAATGGTATAGTAGTAGAGAGCACGACATACTACATAAAAGTTTCATCCCCAGTTCAGAAAAAGAATGGCAATCGAAGATCAAAAATAGCATGACTGCGACTGGAAAGATGACTCAATGGTTAACAGCACTGGCTACTCTTGCAGAGGACCCTGGTTTGGTTCCCAGCACCCACACGACAGCTCACAACCGTTTGAAACTTCAGTTCCAGGGAATCTGATGCCATCTTCTGGCTTCTATTGCCATTGCATGACATAGCTGCACTTATATATGTGCAGACAAAACATTCTTTCACATTAAAAAATAAATACATACATAACACACGTGTCTAGCATTAACACTCTACCTTATACTGAACTCTCGCAACCCTATGGAGAGAATAAGCTTTCGGGGTGGAAATGTCCTTAATCCACTCAGGTTCTGAAGACTGTCATCTCATCTGGTTTCCCTCCTTCCAAATCCATCTGGTCTAACCATGCTGGAGCCCGTGGCAAGCTCTTCCTCCTTAGCTCCCTAAAACTTGGCAGCTTCTTCAAAACAAACTTTTACATTTGCACATAAGTTGGACTTTCTTTGATTTATCCCAAGATAATGGATACTGACAAAAATCTTAGTAGGTAGATACAAGTGTTAATTAGGTAGATGGATTAATATAGGTAGATACAGGGGGCTTCAAAGAGAAAGTAACTGAGAGGAGATGGATTCTACAAGTGGCTGTCAGCTCATGGAGCTCAATATTTTCATGCCGCAATCTTTCCTTGTGAAACCACATAACTGGAACGTCAGAAAACGTTCCTTAGGCCTGCTGTCATGGCACATGCCTATAATCCTAGCACTCATGAGGCTGAAGCAGGAGGATCATGAGTTCATGGCCAATCTTGGTTATAGTGAGGTCAAGGCCAGCGTTTGCTACACAGTGAGACTTTGTCTCAAAAAAAAAAAAAAAAAAAAATAAACCCCATACACTTTGTGGAGTTAGCAATAGTCACGTGGCTTATACAATGGATTACAAAAATCTATAATTAAGAAGAGTCCAGCCACGCAGAAGTGTGGGCCACAGCTATGTAGTAAATGTCGGGGTATGTTGTGGGTATGTGAAGATTTGTTAAAAATTACCCAAAGGCTAGAAAATCTTTTACTGTCTCTGGACCCATTTACAGAGTGCGCAGAGATGGGGCATGGCCACTTTGCATAATAAAAGATGTTCCCCAGGCAGGGGAAGCTGAAAAGGGCTGGGAAATTGGTCCCATGGTAGGGTGTTTGCCTAGAATTTAAGAGGTTTGATTCCCATAACCAAAGCAAACAAACAGAACAAAACATGCCCTTTGGATACTAAAGGTTCTAGGAAGATGCAATTCAACACAGAGAAGAGTAAGCAGGATTCAGGCATCTATTGCCACCAACAGAGAGAAGTTGGAGGTTCAGAGGCAAAAATGTACTGTGAAGTTGTTTGCCAAAGTTTTCCCTGCTCACCAGGACACATGGCCAGAGTCTGAAATTCATCCTTTATGCCTGCACCACGCTAGGCCAGGCTTCTGTTGCTGAGCATCACGCCTGGGTGCTGGTGTCTCTCCTACATGCAAACGGCTCACTCGGCTACTCTTTATTGTATAGTTAACCTGCTGTTCTGTTTTCATTTCCGTTGCTGTGATAAAATATCCCAACAATAAACAACTTGGTAAGAAAGGAGTTTATTTTAGCTTACAGGTCCAGGTTAGGGTCCATCATTGCTGGAAACTGATGGCAGGGACTTCAAATAGCCACATCCTATCTACAGATCAAGAGAAAAGAGAAATGAATGTGTACATGTTCATTCGTTACCTAGTGCTCTCTCAAGTTTTCCACTCTTATACAGCTGAGTGCCTAGGGAATGGTGTTGCACATAATTGGCTGTCTTCGTGTATCAATTAACATACTTAATACAATCCCCTACAGACATGCCTACAGGCCAACCAAATGTACGCAGTCCCTCATTGAGACTCTTTCCCCCAAATGATTCTAGATTGTTTTGAGTTAACAATGAAAGCCAACCATCACAATGACCATTCCTAGATGCCTTCTGAAAGACTATCCCATGGGAATCCTGACACGCCACATATTATCCCAAACCACAAGTGTCCCAAATAACACACCATCCCCCTAAACTAAAGCACTACCAATGTGCTTCTTTCTCTTTAACCAAATATTCACCCAAAGCCTTCCTTGACATCTCCTGTGTCAGCCTACTTCATACCAAATATCGTAGTTGGATTAATACACTTTGTATTCATCTCTTCTCTCTCTTCAAACCTGATTCCATCCCCCTAATCCAAGCCAGTGCCATCTCTTAACTGGACATTGTGATGGACACATATAATTATTTAGCAGTTTTCCTATCAGCCAGCTTCCAGATCCTTCCTCATCCTGCCCAGTGACATAGCTGTCAGCTCTGCCCCTGCAACTCTCAGATGTGGCATTTCCTTTTAGAGTCTCTGCTTCCATGGTATAACTAAGCACACCTTCATTTCTAATCTAAAATCCGGTGACATTTGGATGTCACTTGGGTAAAGTTAAGGAAAGTCCATTCCTAGGAATAGTATTATTATTCATTCTTTCTTCCAAAAGTGTGGTCAGGATTACGCGTCCACCTGTATTCTGGTGTTTAATTTGCAAACTGAGGACCAGAGGAGCCCTGCAGCTGGGCTTGCTGTCTGCTTGATTTCTAATTTGAATCTATTTAAATCTTACACTGTCCTTCCCTTCCCATCATCTTCATTACTACCAGAACACCCTTTGTAAGGAAACAAAAAGAAATAAGAAACCAATCAAAGCTCCCCAGGTGCTATGAGCCTCCAGCCGTCACTATTAGTATGAGTCATTGTGCAACACTTGCATGTGCAAAGCTTATATGTGAAAACTCAGTGAATTCTCTGGACAACCTCCCTGAATAGCTGTTATGAACTCTGTGTTTTACATATGAGGAAACTAAAGCTTCATACCTTGCCCACCTCACATATTAATAGCCTCAGAAAAGGGCAACAGGCACTTTGACTACAGAGTTTCTGCCCCACCCATTCAGCACTCCACATCAGCAACTCCATAATGACAAGTTAGAACTAGCACCTGCCTCTTTTTTAGGCTATCATTATCATAGAACAGTTTCTGTTCTATTGACCCAAATACCTTACATTCCCAATGCCAGGCTCTTCAGTACAGTATTTTCTTTATTGACATGGTGTTTTCTCCATTCTAGCCTTGGTGAATGGCTACTTCTCTAACTCAGTGACTCAGGGCTGACCTCACCTCTCAGGGACAGCCCCTGCAGCCATGTCATAAGTATTTCCTTTGTTTCATTTCTATCAAGACCAAGGCTTCTCAGCCTTTAATGGGCACATGATCTACTGAGGAACCTGGTAAAATGAAGCTGATCCACTGGTCTTGAGAGCTAAGACTTCTGCATTGTAATGAGATCCCAGGAAAGACTACTGTGGCTGATCAGGGACTGCATCAACCTTCGGACCCCAGCACTTCTGCACCATGTCCCACCACAGCCCCTGGCTCTCCATAGAGAGCCTCTGCCTGCTTGTCTGTCCCTTTCTGTGCACAAGTGCCATTACCAATAAGAATCATGCACATTCTATGTCTTTTTACTACTTCTCTCAGTGGAGTAAAATATGTGCTTTAATTATATTTTCAATCAATTCTCAAATTCACCTCAATGCCAAAAGTTAAACATCATCTAAGTAAAATGTAAATAAGGGAGAAAGCATAAGCAATTTGCATTTCAGTCCATGATTTTAACGAGAATTCAAATCCTGTGAAGAGACAGATGCCTGTTAGGCACAATCAATCAAGAATCGAAGTTCTGGAAACAAACAGCAGATTTACAGATAAATAAAGTCCAAGCTCCACACATCTGCCCATAATTATCTTAGCTAGCAGCCCATGAAATAAAAATCCTGTGGTTGGTAATTTCTGCTATTTGTTTAACTTAGAGGCTTATATGCAGCCACAAAAATGAATGACATGCGGAACAGCCAGATAAAAGGACACACGAGCATTACAACTGCCAAGCTGAACCCAGTTGACAAATGGTCTTACTTGTTTCCTCTTGAGGTTTCCCCAAAATACACATTGGGTTGCAAAAGGAAGCTAGGGCCACCGTGGTCTGGAAGTGAGCCTGTTTCCAGTGAAAGACAAGAAAGAATATGCTGTGTCTTCATCCAGCGATTTCACCCATCTCCTGTTGTGAAGAATAAGAAGCAGAGTGCCTGGAAGTTCAAAGGCTCAGGGTCCCCAGTGTCCTCTGAGATGGGGGCAAGTGAGAAACTATGAGTTGGTGGTTCTGGGGGAGCAACAAGAGCCCATGAAATCAGAAGGAGCTTCCTTGAACACTGGTGTTTTGACAAATTACGCGCCTGTTACTTTTAGTGGGGATGAGTTTCTCCTAGTAAGAACCATAAACTTTTGTGTCTGATGCAGTGAGCAGCTGGGACCACATTTTAGCTTCCTGGAATGTTGGAAATAGAAACCACAATGTTTTCTTCAAATGAAAGAAAAAAAAAAAAAAGATCCTCAGAAGGATTAAATTCTATCCTTAAGGCCACAACATTAAGTAAAGGTAAAATTAAAAGGGGAACTGAATTCTAAATTAATCCCTATTATTCATGAGATACCCCAGGCTGTCAGCTATGGCACAAGATTGGGCTTATCAACACTCTATCATGAGGCTCACCCCTCTCTAAGCGACTTAATGGTTGTTGGGGAAGGTGGTGTAGCCAATGGTAAGTTGCCCTTGTTCCAATCCATAACTTCCCTTCACACTCAGACAACAAACTAATTAAACTCAATGGGCCCCACACAAAAGGAAGACATGAAAGTGGGAGGGGGATGTGTTGAGAAGAGAGGGAGGGGCATGAGAGAGGTAATGGGGGTGTGTGAAAAGGACTAAATTTAATCATATAAATGCATGAAATCCACAAGCAATATGAAAATTGGATAGCCTAAAACACTAGATTTTTAGAAACACAAAAAAATGATAAGGTAGGGAGTGTACTTTTCGTGAGTGCAACCCTGTTCTTTGCTGGCAGGCGGTCCTATCACTGCAGAACTCCATGGTGCAGTGCTACTTTGTCCTACATTCAGTATAAGAAGATTCTAATGACCCCAACACACACACACACACACACACACACACCTCATAAGGAAGGTGCCCATGAGGTGTCACTCACGTAAAACTTAGGGCCTTGCCATAAATGGTAACAGAATATTAGGAAAATTAAACTAGTTTGGCTGACTTGATTAAAGAATGTTAAATTCCATTCCAAACTTGTATTGGAATGATATTTTGCTTCATGAGGAATAAATCTGAATGGCTAAAAGAAGGACACGGGTATTGTGTGTGTGTGTATGTGTGTGTGTGTGTGTGTGTGTGTGTTTATAACAGTAGAGGCAGGAGTGGGAGTGAGCATGTATTTTAGTCAACTTTCCATGAGTGTGACAAAATTCCTGAGGCAATCAACTTAAAGGACTAAAGGCTTTTTTGACTCGTGGTTTCAAAGGGTTCAGTCCATAGTTACTTAAGTCCATTGTGCCTGGCCTGTGTTGAGGCTGAACATCAAGGCAGGAAGCATGTGGGGGAGCAGAACTTTTCACCTTCTGATAGCCAGGTAGCAAAGACAGAGAAAATAAGGGACCAGTACCTGGACCATGCTTCAAGGGCCCACCTTCACTGACCTAAATTCCTTCCACTAGTACCCACCTCCTATGGGTTCCATCAACTCCCAGTTGTCCCACAGTCTGGAGACCAAGCTTTCAACATGTGGGCCATTGGGGACATTTCTGGGCACACTTAACAGTGGATACGACAGGGATGTAGACTGTGGGCAGTACAAGCATAGCTTTTCCTTTTCCCCTAACCCTTCTTAAAGCAATTCTGGACTGCATCAGAAAACTGAATTTACTAAATGTATAAGCTGTGACAAGTCAGTTTCCTCCTTTCATCTAATCTTCCTTCCAGCATCGCAGAAATCAATAGTGTGTTTGGAGCATTACACTGTCCCCTGGCTTGTTCCAGGAAAAAAACAGTTGAATTTCCCCAGAAATGATATTCCTGTATTTTCTCTAAATAATATTTTAAGTTTTTGAGAATTCCATACAATGTATTTTGATCATATTGAGTCCCATTTCTCAAATACACCACCACATCCTGCCCCCTATATTTGTGTCCCCTTTTTGTAAAGCCCACTGGATCCAGTTTGCTCAAATACACTTAGATATGGTTCCATCCCATGAAGAATGGTCAGCCTATCAAGGATCACACCCTTAAAGAAAACTGACTCTCTCCACCAGAAGTCAATTGCCAATAATTCCTTATCTAGGGGTGAACATTTTTGCCCAACTCCTTCCTCCATGCTGGGGTTCTGTCTGACTTAAGCTTGCATAGGCCTTATGAATGCTGTCACAAATGCTCTCAGCTCATACATGCAACTGCCCTGTTGTGTTCAGAAAAAAAGTTTCTTTGTAGTCATCTATTGCCTCTGGCTCTTATAATCTTTGCAGTTCCTCTTTCAAGATGATCTCTTGGGGAAAGGGTAATGATATAGATGTGCCATTTGGGGCTGAGCACTCCACAGTCCCTTATTCTCTGCTTATTGACCAGTTGTGGGTCACTACGTTAATTACCAGATGAAGTCCAAGAAGTTTCTCTGGCGAAAGTTGAGAGATGCACTAATCGAAGGGTATAAGAATAAGGCATTAGGAGTCAGTTTAGTACAATGTCTGTTTAACCTAATAATAGTAGTATGATTTCCCCTAGAGTCTATGACCTATTTAGCTACAGTTCTTAGCCTTGATAATGGTGTTGGGTAGGTTCCATCTTGTGAAGCAAGCCTTAGATCCAATCAGAAAGTGTTTGGATACTCCCTTAACATTCATGCCATGATTGTATCAATGGGTATATCTTGCCAGGCCAGTTGTTACTGTAGCTCACAGAGTTTACAGTTGGCTAAGATTGATGATTACTTTCCTCTTCTGGTAGCATGCATAACACCTTCCAGCACTATGAAATCTAACCAGAAAGGATGAAGCTTTGAGATCAGTACTAGCTTGGTTTCTCCATGTTCTACAAATCATGTATGTAGTTGTCTTTCCATCAAGTTCTGGAGGTTACTAAGAGCAATGTAAATAACCAGCAAGGTTTCAGGGTCTGTGGGACCCCTTTGTCCAACTACTACAAAAGAGGAAGCCCATTTCTGGTACGGGGCTTTTTATTTCCTAGCCTGCGGTGTCTGCTACGTGCATGTCCCCCTTTTTAGGGTAGCTCCATTTAAAATATTTATTATTTTTATTTTATGTGTATGAATGTATCGCCTGCATGTAGGTAAGTGCACCCATGTCATGCAAAGCCCTCGGAGGACAGAAGAGGCCGTCAGATGCCCTGGAACTGGAGTTATGGACAGTTGTTAGCTGCAATGTGGGTGTCTGGATTCGAACCCTGGTCTTCTGCAAGAACGGTCAGTGCTCTTAACTGCTGAGCCATCTCTCCAGCCCCCACAGGTGTCTTTTGTATCACTCTCCACTTTACTTTTTGAGACAGAGTGTCTCACTGAACCTGGAATTCATTAGTTCAGCTGCACTGACCTGCCAACAAGTCACAGATCTGCTTGTCTCCATCACATAGCACTGGGGTACCGGCTGTGCACCACTATGTCCAGCTTTTATGTGCATGCCAAAGATCAGAACTCAGGTGCCCACGCTTGCATGGCAAGCACTTTATTGACTGAGCATTATCCCAGCCCCACAGGAGTTTATTTTCAATTATTTTATCCATGATACAGATGGAAACTCCAGTGTTAGGATACGCACTAATAAAACAAGATCTACTGTTGACACTGAGCCCTTGATGCTTTAAAAATGTGACAGGCTGTGTGAAGTGGGCCCCTTCCTGAAGCACCATCTAAACAGCACTATATCACCTCAGCTAGTGCTAAAATGTCATGCGTAGCTGAGGCAAAAATCTTTTCTTTAGTTCAGAACAACCAGTGTTCTTAACTGCTGAGCCATCTCTCCAGCCCCCATTTAAAATATTTTTATGTATGTATATGTTTTAGGGAGTTTCTACAGTAGTAGGTTTCCATATGACCTTTTACAAAGGCCTTTAGTGTTAATGTTCCTTCCCCATATTCCTTCCTCTACCCAGCATATCACCCCACACCCCATTTAATCCTTCCTGTTCCATTATTCTCCCTTTTCCCTTTGTCACTGTAGAAACAAACATGGCTTAGCTTCAATAAATGAAATATTTCAGAGCTCGTTCTTTATTATTAGCAACGATGGCAAGCTTCCATACAGTGTGTATTACACACTACGATAATCTCCTCTATTCTTTCTATGGGACCAAATCACTCATTGATCTGCACTAGGATATAAAGATGTAGGCTGTCAAGAAACCAAGCTGATTCTAAAACCTTTGAAAACTACTAGCATAGTGGACACAGTTGAACAGACCTGAAATTAAACCCTGGTTCCCTTGAGTCCACAATCTGCTTAGCAAAGTGCTTTCAGGGAAATGACAGAAGCTTCTTTGAGCTCTAGACTCATGACTGTGAAAATCAGCCAACTCTAAGTATCTTCACATTGGCACATGCTAGAATCAGTAGAGGAGTTTCATTCCTGGAGACAAAACCTTCAACACATGGCCTTTGGGAAATACTTCACACCTATATAAGCATGGAGGACATGGACAGAGAGAGGGCATATGTCTTTTGTCTTTCCAATTCCCTACTTGAAGCAATCATGGGATTCTCCTTGCCTCCTTGGCATGTAGGTTTGAGGCAACTGTACAGGTGACCTGGTCACAGAGCACAGCTGGGAATGACTGATTCATACCAGAGGCCCATGTGACTTACCAACTTGGGCAACCTGACAATCACCAGTCCTTCCTGTGCAGCAGCCTGAGAATGTATGTTCAATGAGCCTACCAGCCCTACTGCTGATTTGGAGACAATCGGTGTTTTGTGAGGCTTACATAGTAAAAGACAAGTATAGGTAGAATATATCTCATCTGAAAAGCTTAGGACCAGGAGTGTTGGGCTCTTTTTAGGATTTAGGGATAGCATAATGAGATATCATGGGGATGAGAGCCAAATCCCAACATGAAAATCATTTGGGATTCATATGTATCTCATAACACAGTCTGAACAAAATTTTGTACATCTTGAATAAATTTGTGCTCTCCCCCCAAACTTTCATGCTTTAGAATTTTCACTTGTGGCATTGTATTAGCACTCAAAAAGTTTCAGATTTTGGAGCATTTTGAATTAATAATGCTCAACCTATACAGTCAAGCCAGAGTCCGCAGGAAGCAAGTCTTCAGTGAATATGTCAGTGATGCCCTTGGAGACTGGCCCCACCCTGGGAGAGGTGGCCACTCTTCCACTCAAACTTACTCAGCTCTGAGCCCTTGTCTCTCCTCCATACTGAAGAATTTCAGCCATTGGTTCACTCAGAAGATGGTATGAATGTTTCAGATCATAGAATATCTGTGCTCAACACATCAGGTTTGCTTGTTTTTGTTTGAACAATTCAATTGTTTTACAGATCAGTAAAGTCTGAGATAAAGTGACTTGAGTGAAACTGGACGGCTGGTTATCATGAAGGTAATAAGCAGGATCCAGCCCTCCTAGTTTCCATTTCCCGGTTCAGTGCCTGATGTAAGGTACCTAATCCCTCCAACCTGTGTGCTTGGCTGAGTGAACATAGGCAGAAGAGTGGCCCTGTCCTGCTGCAGATGGCCAGGGCTCAGAGCTGGCACCCCGGCAAGCATGTGCTTTCCACTCATGTAGGGAGGAGGGGTATAAGCACCACATGCAGACTTGGGTGACTCGGGATCAGGGGGAGCATTCTCATTCTCTCTCTCCCTCCTTCTCCCCTCCAGTTTTTCCCTTTTCTCCTTCCTCTTTCCCCTCTCTCTTCTCTCCTTTCTCTATCTCAGCAGCTCAGTTTTGAATCCCTCCCTCCTGTCTGCACTAACATCTCTTGAGGTCTTGCTGGGCCAGGGTGGACTACCAAGTCACATATGAGTCATATGTTCGTGACAAGGCTGTCTCCAAGCTTCTTAATTTACTTCCCAGCCTCCCTCCCTGTGACAGCCCCTCTCCTTCCCTCCATCCATCTTTGCTCACACTTTAATCAAACTGACCTTCAGTGTCTTGTTTGAGCCTGTCTGGCAATTTGCTAGTGATTACTTCTACCTCCTAATCCACTGACCATGTGGACCGGAAACCTTTTAGACTGATTAGCAAAAGGCTGCTGCAGAGCTCAACTTCGGAAAGAGATTTCAGGTTTCTATACAAAACCTCCAGGAGGCAACTAGGCCCATGAATAGGGCAGCTGGGGGTGGGAGATAGGTACCACTGAAGCCCTGGGAGAGTAAATGGAAGGAAAGCTCGAATATTTCAAGGATGAATGCCCAAGTTTGCTACCTTGTCTCTGAAGCCACCACTAAATGACCCTATAGGATACATTATTGGGTTTGGTCGCCTCAGGGAGCTTCCCTACTGAAAGTTGGATTCTTGATGGCAAAGCTATGCACCTCTTTTACAGGACCAGGGTGGGCTTGAAGGTACACACTCAAGGAGTGCTGTAGCTCTGCATCACATCAATGCCTTCACCTGCCCCATTGACTCTCTGAGCTAGTTTCCCCATCTGCTCAATGAGTTGCTGTGAGGTCTCAGTGCAGTTTTACAAAGTTAGACAGAGGGCTAGGAGGTGTAGAATATTTCCAGATAAAAGGGTCAGCACTAGGCAGGGCAATTCCATCACCTGTCCTACTTTCTCAGCGCATGTTTATAAAGATAGATTGCACAGGCTAAGTCCCAGTGAACATCAGATGAACATCCCTTAAAGAAGGGCCTGTGGGAAGAAAGGGGGGCAAAATGCAGCAAACTTAGCTCTCCTCTAGAAATGGGACCAGGACCCTTGACTGGGTTTCCGTACTTCATTTCCTTCTTACAATACCCTAGTGAACATGGAGTCACTTCCACTGTGTGAACAAAGAAGCTGAAGTGGGAGGAGTTAAGCAGTGTGCCCAGGGTACCTAGCTAAGGCCCAGTTCTTTTCTGCACAGTGGCATAGTTGTAGTAAGGAAGGAATGAGGGTCTCTTGATCCCTTAGTTCTGAGAAAATGTTTTGTTTAAGACTGAGCACAGAGGAGGCTGATCTGCTCTTAACTAGTTCAAAACAGACAGCACTCTCCCTGGAAGCAAAGTCATAGCCAGAATAATGAGATGGATTGTTGTAGATACCTAATCTCTACCACATGTGTTCCTGTGTAACTGAGATGGAAAGGAGGCCTCTCTTCAGCCCAGGATATGCAGCAATATCCAAGGGGTGATGAGATGAGAGGTCAGGTGTTTTCCACCAGGACACGCATGAAGGCTTGGGGCTGTTGAGGTACACCTTTGCTGTGGGGAACCAGAGAGAAACCTGCTCTCTCTTATCCTTCTAGACACATCAAAACCCATATATTCCAAGACCCATGAAGAACCATGCTGAAGCTTTTGTTCTAGTGTGTTTCTGCACTTCTCTATGATCTTTACAGTAATTTTCAATAGAATAGCATATACTTTCATGCTAAGGTTTTACATTTAAGAAATTTTATTCCTAGCTTTCTTATGTTTGTGAGCTATTTTAATTAAGATACTTTAATTACTTTTCCTAGTGATTGTTCAATTGCAGAATGCCATAGACGTCACCCTACAGATGCCCTTAACTTATGGCATTAAGTTCTGCTGTTTCTTGTAATTTGTCTTCAGAGTATTTGAATTTTCTCCACGAACAACTGTATCTTCCAAGAGTGGTAGTTGGTTCTTGCCCTTTTGAGAGTGTATGTGTATTTGGCCATTGTTCTGACAGTTTCCAAGGAAAAGCCTTCATCAGTGGGTGGTGTGGGCTGGTCCATGGCTCTCCACCATCACCTTCTTGCTTTCCACCTACTTTCTCTTTCCCCAGTTCTGCTGCCTGGCTCATCTTCCTGCCCTGCTTCCACATCTGAGAGCAGGCATATGGTTGGCTCATTGGGCACCATCCACATGCTGTAACTGGACAGTACCTTTGTAACAAGCCATCTTATCAGAAGCTAATGTCCCTTCGATCTCACCAAGGATAAATTGTGATCCTACCTACAACACTAGGAAGGATTTTCCCTCAGTCACAAAACACAAATCCATTACCAATTTCTTGGCTTGTTACAGACTTCAATGTACCCTGGCCATGATCAGTCAATCAGATCAGTGAGGTCAGATGTGATCTGGTTTGATGTCTGCTGCCTTGGACACTACAAAACTTTGAGATGACTGGATACAAGTGCCTTTTCCAACCTCCCTGGCTTCTACAAGAAGCTGAACTGTCAGAGTATAAGGCACACAGCAACGCAAAGACTCTGGATCCCTGCCAGGGAGGGATCCTCACCTTCTCAAAGGTGCTCAAATTCCTATTCTTATGTCAGAGAAGAAAGTATTTCAGCTGGACACTGACTGGGGTGTTTTGGTTTTCCAGTATGGTGAGAAAGAATCAAACAGCCAGAGCTTTAGGGTTCCTTTTAGTAGAAATATAGACCCTCTCCACTTACCAATCTAGTTCCCTGTCCTTTTTCCAATGCTGCCTCTAGGAGTGGACACATGTCCAGGAGAGTGTGCGGCTGCAGCTGCTGCCCATCAGCAGCAGGGGCTTCTTTCCCTTCTATTGACTGGTGTTTTCACAGGTAGTGAGTGCCTGCTGGGGCAATTCAATTTTGGAAGCTGGAAATTGACATCCCAGTGCCACTTGCCATCAGAATCAAACAGGAACAAAGGACACTGTCTGTTTTAAGAAAACAAAATCCCCACTGTGATATGAGCCTGACCTTTCATCTTGAAGGAAAATTGTGGACTCCTTGGAAGAAGTAGTGTGAGAGGGAGGGGCTGATTCACTTCTCCAGAGATCTAGCTTTCCCTCTGCTTTGTTCAGGGTGGACCGGCCTTAGACAAAAGTTAACAAGATGCCATTTACGGGCTGAAATGACATGGTGGGAGGCACCACTGGTCAGTCACCAATCATAGTGTGAATAAAAACTTTTCTTGGGAAAGTTATTTTCCTTCCTATATTTTGTTATATTGCTTCTTTATGACCCCAAATGTTTGCTACAGTTTTACATTTCCTTCCTGCACTTTCTGAGACAAACTAACAAGGAAGAGAGATTTTTCTCTTGTGTTCACACCTAGGGAAGTATCTAGTAATCATTTACTGATTGTTTTATGAAACTGTTGCTAGTCATATACTTAAAGAGGCAAGTGCTGTGTTCCATCCCACTAATGTTGACAGATTATTCCCACACAGAATAACTGTATGTGTGGTTAATCTCTAAAAGCATGCATTTCAAATGACATTATTTCTATCAACTTTGGGGAAAAGTGTCCTCTGTCTTTGGGTTGACAGAGAGAACAGAAATGCCAGTGGCATTTTCTTATCAGGAACAATATCTTCTGGGGACTGAGCAGAAGTAAACTTGGTAACAATCAATATTTCAACTCAGGATGAGACTAGGTCTGATTTAATCACTGTGGAATTATTTGATCATCACTGACATCTAACAGAGAAGACCTAATCCCATTAGGAAAGTGCTTTCTGCCTGAGAGGAGCAGGAAGCTGAGCTGAAGTGGGAGCACAGTGAACCTCAATGCCTAATTAAGAAAAGTGGAGATACAACCCTGACCAGCACCTTTGCTCTCTCACCCATTGATCAGAGCTCTGCAGTGCAGGGATACCAATGGCGTCTTATTTTTTACTTAACAGTAATTAATTTTCAAATGTCTCTTAGAGAGCTTTAAAAATCAATGTGATTGATGGAATACATACATACAATCAAATGCATCCATTTTAAGGACAGAATTTGATGGATTTTAATATACATGGAGACTGAGAGCTAATACTGAGGTTTCAGGCTTCCAGGATCTCTCTTAGCCACCAATTCCCTGCTGCTGTTTGTAAATGGAACCTCTCCAGCCTAGGTGACTGCTAATCCCCTTCTGTCATGATACACTAGATTTGCATTTAGAATTTTACATAGTCACTCTTGAGTCTGACTTTTGCTCTAGATATTTAAGATTCATCATGTTGTATGAAGTCATAGTTATTTATGTTTCTTTACAAGTGGGCACTTCATTGTTTCCTAATTCCTTATCTGTTGTGAATAGAGTTAATGCGAACGTCTGTGCACATGTCTCTACGTAGGCATATGCTTTCATTTGCCTCTCTGTGCAAGTCACTCTTGGAAAAAGCTGAAGTCTGGGCAAATGGGAAACGAAAATTTTGTTCTGCAGACAGGCCTTCCTCACAGCTGTGAGGTCTGTCTACCTCACCTACCTAAGCCAAGGCAAGAAGTCTCCTTCTGCCTTCCCTTGTAGCTGGTTCTTCACTGATTAAAACTGAGGCTTTTGTTTTGAGGCTTTCATTTTTTGTTTGTTTTGGCTTTGACTTTTTTTATGACAGGGTCTTACTCTATAGCCTAGTTTGTCCTGGAACTTGTTATATTGTCCAGGCTGCACTCAAAGTCTTAATTCTCCTGCCTCAGCTAGCTGAGTGTTGGACCAACAGGCCTCTACCACTATGCTCAGCTTAATCTTGCCTCACTACGTCCATAGTCACTCAAGAATGCTGCGCCTAGATCAACAGTCTGTTGAACCTCTGTTCCACCCCTTAGCAGTCTTCTACTTGGAAATGTACAGGTTCTATCCAAGTAACACCTGCTGTGGTTTCAATATCTACTCCAACATATGTGTTTGGAGACTTAATTCTCAAACCCTTATGTTGGTGGTAATGGAGGGAGTGAGAGATAAATAGGGTTAAATGAAGCCAAGAGGCTATGGTTCCCATGATGGGACTGGTGACTTTATCAGAAAAGAGAGAAACCAGAGCTTGCCAGTTCTTACCCTCTCTTTCTTTGTGATGCTCTGTACCATGTTAAAACGCAGCACAAAGGCCCTCAACAATGTAGTCTGGTCTTCAAAATTGAGAGGTGTGCATTTTTCCCCAAATAAATTACCAGTCCAATAGCCTGTTGCCGGAACACAAAATGGTCTCAATCAGTGCCTCGTGAACTAATCAAGAAGCATCAGAAGGATGACTTGACTACCTTCCAATCACCACAATCTCCAAAGCAACAGCAGAGCTCCTACAAATCCTTCCTGAATGGAGAGCTTGGGATGTAGGGTCTGAAGTGCTGCTCTCTGCTCACCCAATACAGCACGACAGCACCACCAGGCCACTCAATAGCACAGGGTCCCCAGTGCTGACAACATGGCTTCCTAAAAGGATCTGGTTTGCTTTAAGACTGATCTAGCTTTCTAGGGTGAGACTGTGCATGCTTTTTGATGTGAAAGGCTGTCTCTTCATGCAAAATACTATATTTCTATTAGGGATATGTGTGCATTGGGGAGGGTAGGCACCACGAATGAGTTACTAGGGAAAACCAACAGCCATTCTTGTAATCCTATAGTCTTTCTAAGTGATATTTATTATACTGTTTCCTGGACAGATTCTCATCCACCCTGAGAGGGACAGCTCAGAATATGGAATCATATGCCTGCCCTATTGTGACGGCACACAACCATCAGTCACTCAAAGAAAGCTCCTCTTGCTCAGTACTCTGAGCTCTCTGTACTCAGGAAGACGTCTTACACCATCAACTTGAAAATCATGGGCATTTAAGGTATAGGCAACTAGATTCCTGCTGCTTCTAAAATCTTAAAGTCTCTCTCTCTCTCTCTCTCTCTCTCTCTCTCTCTCTGATACATGATGCATGTGTTATGAGTATTCACTGCTGAAATACATTGGACAGGAAGTATGTCTCCTAGCCAATGGCCCCATACATAGATCTACAGAGAAGCTTTCTCTTTCGTAACAACTGTGGATGGTGATGGCCTTTTTGCTAACAAAGTCCTAAGCTAACACAGGGTATTATATAGCAACAGAAAAGATCTTGAATGGATGGGGGGGCGTGGGTTCTGCCCTTTTAACTGAGCCACCAAGATTCAATTAGAAATTCCACCCTAATAACCTAATCCTAATCACTTTTCAAGACCACCTCCCTTGACCCTCCAATAGTATCATAGTGGGATAAAGTTTACACTCTTATTTATTGTGTGTATGTGTTGTATGTATAAAACAAATGATCTTTTGATACTATAAGTCCCTTAGTGATGTTGTAATGCTGAGTTTCCAGGCCCTTTAGAGCCTGTGAGGATTAGCTAAAATCAGTCTCTCCTTGTGGACATGCCACACCCTGCTACCAACCCCACTAGTAGACTGAAGCAGGGTATTAATTTATAGTCCACAATCATTCTCCTTGTAAACTCCTATACAAAGTAAGATTTGACTTGGAAACTGGGTTGACGACCCAGGGGATGCCCGGATGTCCCACTGCACTAATGCAACTATTAGTTCTGATTATCCCAGTGTGGTTGAAGCCAGAGATCATCCCACTTGGTGCCAGTCAACAGCCCTCAATGGCATTTTAGTTTTGTTTTCCTCTTGACTGGCAGGAATCTTGTGGTAAAATCAAGTATATTTCAACTTCAACAAGGCTCTGGCACCAGGCTTCTGCCTTACTCAGAGAAGCTTCCATCACTGCAGTGTGTACTGCACACTGGGAACATCATAGCTCCCTGGATCCATGTTGTCTATAACAAGCACAACTACCCACAACAGCCTTGTTAACATCTGCCATTCCTCTTTTGAATTCAAACCCTAACTTGTCCCTTATAACTTCATAGAAAGTCCTTTCCCTTTGGCTGATTCCTGAGTACTTGACTCTGGCTTTGGTTTCTTGCTGCTTATTCTGTGAGCTTCATAGTCTTTTGATGCCCAGAAGATCTGGAAGCCAAGCAGACTCTTTCATCTGTCACTCTGCCTGGATGATGCTGTGCCTAGACACTCAGCTGCTTTTATTCACTTACCCTAAAGTGCTTAGACAGCTCCCCCCAAGCTCTGAAATTCAGACTCATTTAGACCTCAGTGGCTGTGAGCAGGTCCTACTGATCAGGTCTGGATACTCAGGTAGAAACCAAGCATTGATCATTAAAAGGACATCACTCTCAGCATTCTGAATAACCCCTCCTACATTTTGGGAACATCGAAGATTTGGCTCAAGTCAAATGGATGGATTTGCAACTATGTAAACTGTGTAAATGTTGTTATAATAGACAAATCAATGATTAAACAATTAGTGTGCCATGCTAAGGATTCATGTGCTCAGAGCAAAATGTCACAGAATTGATACTGAAAGTAAAAGATAACTTGAAAATAACATGGTGGCGTGGTTCCATTTCCGTAAGATTTGTGGAATAATGTCACTTTAGAACTTAGAGAATAGATTAGAGACTTCCAGAGACTAGGCTAGCGGTGAGAGGAGAGGGTGGTATGACTGTCTAGAGTAGCCAGAGAGGTCTGTGAGCTGATAACAAAGTTCCGTGTCTTGATTGCAGTGGTATTTACACATATGATTTGCATAAGGCTATACACCAACATACATATTCACATGTGAATGAGCAACTAGTAAAATATGAATAAATTCTGTTGACTGTCTCAGGGCCAATTTGGCAGTACATCTCTGTGCCTCTGTTTCTTCACACGATATCAATATGCCAACTTTAGAGAGGCTTAATATATCATAACGTGATAAATAACAAGGCTGTCAGCACCAAGTATGGCACACTTTATGCATCATAATAGGTCTGTTGATCCATTCATCCATCCATCAGTCCATCCTTGATGTAGATCCATTCATCCATCCATGAATCCATCCTTGCAGCCACATACCTATCCATTTGTATATCTGTCCATCCATCAGTCCATCCATCTACCACCCAGGGTTTGAAAATCCTCAACCATTCTCCCTTTACCAAGCTCCCATACCAGAACAGATTTGACTCTAGTCACAGTCCTAAACTTGGGTCAAATATCCAGGGGAACTCCAAACCCCAAGTCTCTCTTCCAGTTGACCCACCCAACTCATGAAAATGGTGAGTGATGGTTAACCCAGAGTTCCCATTACCGGGTATGGCTGAGGTCATATACCTTCCCTACTTGGTGCTGGTTGTTATCCCTCGTCTGCTCCCTCCCTCTATCTTTCCTTCTTTTTGCCTTCTGTTCATCCCTCTGTCCCTCTCTCCCTCCTTTCCTTCCTTCCTTTAATCCCTCTGCCCTTCATTCAGTCATTCATGTATCTTTTCCTCTGTTTAGTCATCTATCCCTTGGGGAGGCGTTGATTACCAAAGTCATAACATAAATTAGTCAGAACATCAAAGGAATAGGAACAACACTGACCTTCTAACTCTCCATGCAGCTCCTTTTATCCTTCTTTATTTCACATGAAATTTCTGCCCCGTTCACAGAATGTCCCAGATTTATGTTTACCCTTTGGTTCCACACAGCTCAACACTTAGAAATAAAAACCACTCGATCATATTCTCTAGGCCTTTTGATTCAGGATCCCTGTTATTTCTGTTCTCAGTTATTCTTATCAACACCCTTTCACCTGCTTCACAAAATTTTCATGAAAATCTGCCTTTGAATCCCCTGGGGAAGGGCTGGGATGCCGTAGAATGTTTCACTGACAACTTTAAAGGTGATGCCTTCCCCATATTATAGAACAGAATACCAAACTAAGTCAGGGGGCTTGCTGTGTATTTTAAAAATCTCTCTTTAATTCTTTCATTTCATAAGGAAGATTCTAAGAATCACTCAAATTTAGACTAGAAGAAGTGAATTAGAGTTGAGAATCAGAAGTGGCAGAGAGTTTCCCTAGCATGTACAAGGGCCTACGTTTCATCCCTGGCACTGAAAAAAAAAGTCAAATCAAAACAAAACAAACAAAACCCAAGAGTAATAGCTACACAATGCAGAGCAATGGAAAGTTCATTTCAGGGAGCGAAGCTAAATTAAGCAGAACAGAAAAGGCCAGTGTGGGTGATGTCACCTGTGAAGCAAGGAAACTGTTTTACTGGTGCTTCCTCCCTTCCCTGCCCCCTCCACTAAAGCTTGAAGTGATGGTTCCCATGATCAGTCACTCTTCACTATTGCAGCTCAGTCTGGAATGGTAGTCACCCAGCCAGGTAGCTCTGACATCTCACTTTAGTTTTCTTTTTCTTTTATCTGAATAATGATACAACCAGTTGACATGCCACTGTGAATGGAGGAAATTTCATGGGTTCCAACCTCTCGATGTAGAGCTATGCACAAACAGTGGATGCTGAGGCATAGAGGATCAGTTTCCATCGAGGACTGGCTAGTTCCTTCGTAGATTGTGTAATCCTACGTGGGGAGCCCAAACACATACACATAAGCAGCACTAAATGGACTCACTGTGTTTATATATACACATATACACACATATTTATCAATGTATGTGTATATATATATCAGTAAAAATCAATGAGAGAACAAGAAATTTAGAGGGAGTGGGGGATATGGGCTATGGAAGAGAGGCCTGGAAGTGGTGGAAATCATGGAAATACAATGTTCTTGTATGAAATTCTCAGGAAAATACATAAAAATTTTTGTTTTTCCATTCTTCTGTGAGACAAGGTTCTTGTTCAGACTCCCAAGAGCTGGTATTACATGTGTGTTACCATTCCCACCTCTCACCCACATTTCTTTACACCTCTCTTCCCTAAAACATCTTCACCCTGCAGATTCCTTTGTTCTTTTATTCATTATAGCCCATTAACTGCTCTCTCATTTGTAAATAGAGAATTAGATAGACAGATTCATGGACTTCATAATGACATCTCAATGATGGACATGTACGCAGGGATGATCCCAAAACATCATATAGCCTAGTGCCGTTGTAGCTACCTTAGTGTAAATTGACTGCATGGTGTTCACACAGTGACAGAATCAGTAAAGAGTGAGTTTCTCAGGATATATGATACGTTGCTGTCATTAAGTGATACGTGGCATTAATTTGACTCGCTCTTACAGAGGCACATATGTAGTCATTTTGCTGAACATAGAGGCAGATTACTCCACAGTTTGGTAGCCAACACACAGTGGAGTTGAATGACTCCCAAATGCCATCCAGGCAGCCATTGACAGACAGACACAGGTCCAATTCGCCCACACTCTGGCCTCTCGTGCAGCCCTTACACACACATTTCCACCACTCTGCTCTTACTGTTCCCAACACAAATACTGTGAATTCCCCCTCTCAATTTCCATCCAGGTCTTTTTTTCCCAATACAGCTGGTCTCCACTAGAGTCACTTAGACAATCATTTTTCCTAGCTGCGTCGCTCTTGACTTCAGGTTTCTATTCTGACACAATCTTATCAAAAGTGTTCTCCTTTGCCTACTGTTCTCATTTCGCAAGCACCTTGACCACAGGAAACAACAGTCACGTCAGTGTAGTGCCCAGCGGCTTCTTGTGACTTGTTAGATGAAGACCACTCTCTAGCATAGAAATAAGGCTTTTGCTAGTTTCTCTTCCACGTTTTCCTTTCTATTTACTCTAGAGACTCAGACTTCATTCTACTCGCCCTCAATCACTCATCTGTCTTTTAGTGTCCCATTCACATCTATGGCTCTAACTTGGATGAGCGGGTGGATAAATGGGTTGACTAATTGGTGATGGTGTAGACAATGGATGCATGGGTGGAGGGATGTATTATTGGATGGTGATAGTAGGTGGATGATGTGCTGATAGTAAATGGTAGGATGAATGATTTAGAGGTGAAAACAGCTTAATGCTGGAAGATGGAAGGAGGGATAGAATTGTTTGAGATATGAAATTAACAGATATTCAGAAACTACTCTAGAGGCTGGAGAGATGGCTTAGCAATTAAGAGCAGTTGCTGCTTTTGCAGAAGACCAGAGTTTGCTTCTCAGTACCCATATGGCTAGTTTGTGGCTAGTTGCCTGTAACTTCAGCTCCAGGGGACCCAACTCTCTCTTTTAGCCTCTTGGCCAAGTGTACACCAACAACAAAACAGCAAGCAAATTCACCACCCATAAACTAGGAAAAAATGTGAAAAAAGAAGAAAATGGCAACTGCATGTGCACACATACACACACACACACACACACACACACACACAGTAAAATAAAACTTAAAAAAGAAATGACTCTACACCAATCACTACAAGCAAGGCCTCATTGTACCCACATAAAATATCTTAAAGAAACAATATTATCCCTTTGTGTGAAGAAAGAACTGGGGCTCAAAGACCATAGCAGCTTGTTCAAGTGAATATGATGTCAGAACTGGAATTCAACCCCAAGTGAGATGTATCACAAATCCATGCCCTGGGAATTAGTCCGCTTGGGCGGCTTTCAGTGTGGAGCATAAAGACTAATGAATGCTTTACTAATTTCTGAGTGATGTCTATAAAATGGATAAATATTCAAGTTCAGTGCTCAGAAACAAAGGGTCTTTCAGTGTGATTCGGGACCCAGAGCAAGTAGGCAGAGGTTAAGTACATGCAACCTCCTAGTTCACCCTCTAACAGGTAGGCCATAGGTCAGACACTCCTGAGTAGTGAGCCCCTACACAGCACAGAGGGGGAACAAAGGGAAGAGTGGGAGTTGGGATTACTCTACTGAGCAATGGATAGATCTGATAGCATGAAATGGTCAAAGCAAACAAAATACCAAAGTCTAAGAATCTGGAGAGGACCTCCAGCATGTTCCAGCAGAAGGGAGGGCAGAGAGAATGTCTTCCACTTGGGGTTCCTCTGAGATGTGGAAGGCACGAGGTTGGGGAGGCTTGTCCGGTTAGACTTGAGGGGAAAAGCCTAGCTGTCCCTGAGAATGGTTGCAGAGTTATCCCTGTGAAGAGATTTGAGCTTTTCTCTTGGAATGTGGGGGAGTCTTAAAGGGTTTCATGTAGGCAGCTTGTGGCAATGAGGTCTGCCTTTGTTCCAGTGTGCTCTGCAGAGTTGCAGACCAGCTAGGGATCTGCAGTCCAGGGTAGCAAGTGGCCACAGGAAGCAAAGTGGAGAAAGGGCGTGGTGCCTCCCATCCTGCTGGTTCTGCAGATTAGGTTGTCTGCTCTGTGTCTGGCCTGATAATATACCTTGTAACAGAAGAGTGGAATCTTTACTTCATTTGCCAGAAGCTCCATAGTTCTGCCTTAGAAGAGAAAGACTATTTTCCCTTAGCAGTTTCAGCAGGGCTCACCCTTCAGGACATAAAACCAAATCCTTTCTCCACTGCAACTGGAGCAGTAAGATGGCACCTAGTGACTCCCAGATGTGAGTGTCCAGCAGGTAGAGACTAGGGCACGAAGGGCTGTATGACTGGCTCCCTGGGTCTTCATCAGTCCTCCCTCAATCTGTGGCTCTAGTCCTTTCAGCTAAGGCCAGTCAGCCAACCCCAGCTGTGAGCAAAGACTCACTGTCTTCATGAAAGCCCTAGCAAAGCAGGCTTTATCCCAATTAATTTGTGCTCCCTTGGGTCCTTGAATATCTAAATACAGACTGATGATAACTGAGTAGCCAGCACCCACACAAGATGGTGACGTCTTTTAGATACTTAGTCTCTAAACCCAGGCCTTTGGATACCACGTTTTCAATCCAAATCACAGATTATTTTGCATTGAGAGTATATTTAAAAGACTGATTTTAGTAAACAAAAATCAGAAAGAGTGGAACAGGAGAATGGAGAAATTCAATGGCATGGGCACAATGCTCTCAGGCTTGTGAACCAGACTGTAGCCTGTGGCACCAGCAGAGAAATCAGGACAGTGTCTCTACTGTCATGAACATGTTGCTGTGTGTGATAGTGCATGCCTTTAATCCCAGCACTCTGGAGACAGAGGCAGGCAATCTCTGTTGGACTAAGGCCAGCCTGGTCTACATGGCGAGTTCCAGGTCTCCTGGGGCTAAACACACACACACACACACACACACACACACACACACACACACACACACACACACAAGAACACAAAGCTAGTGTGGTTTGGGAAGTTCACCTAACACTCAGATTTGGAATTTCCTGCCTGTGTTTACTATTTGAAAGTACACCGACAGCAAATTCATCACCACCCATAAATTAGGAAGAAAACGTGGAGAGCCATTATCTGTCAAGGCCTATCTTGAAGGCACAAATATTTTCAGCAGAACCAGTTGAAGAGAGAGGCATTTCAGTCTAAAATTCAGACTTTCCTTCTTGAGTAGTTAAATGACTGATACTCTCACCAAGTTGAAGATTTTGAGACATGCTATAAAATGTGGAATATTGTAAAAATAAAAGTAATAGTATTATGACACAGACTCCTAAAGATCTGACAAGTGCTGGAGTCATTGTTTTTAGAGGAGGCAGAATTGGGGCTGCTGTCCATCTGTGGGCTGGAGACACAGCTTCCTTTATACAGAGAAGGGGACCGCCTTCCCCTGGGGATGGTTCTCTGTCACTGGGTCCTAGCAGGATATGTGGCATGCCGAGTCTGTGATCATAGCTTAGAGAAACAAATTGTCAAGGACAGAAGAGATAGTTTGGCTTAGAACACCTTGAAGAGATAGATGATTGCACAGTTCCACAGGGTCTTCCCCTATTGATGGCCAGTCTTGGTTCTCAACCTGACTTGTCTGCACACAGGAAACTTCAGTTGAGGAATTCACTTGATCTGATTGACTGGTGGCATGTCTTTGGAGGCATTTTCTTGAGTGCTAATTGGTGTGGGAGTGCTTAGCCCACTGTTGGTAGTACCATCCCTGGGCAGATAGACATGGACTATGTAATAAGCCAGTAAGCACCTTATCCTTTGGGAAAGAACTGTTTTCCTTTTTCTAACTTCTTACTTGAAATGGTGATAGAGCCCATCTGTTTTCTGTTTCAAGGCTGTGACATATTGTTCCAATACTTAGGTGTTTTAAAAAAAAATTTCTTCCCTCCCCTACCAAAAAAAAAAAAAGACTTCGTAGGGTGTGAATATGATTGTCATGGACTGAACATGTTTGAGTTAATCTCTTCATGTGCCAAATACCATAGAAAAACCTCAGTGCTGTTTCTATTGTCAATCAACCTGGAGAACGTCATGTTATATCCTAATAGAATGACTTCATTGTCAAGCCGGTACATATCCTGGTAACTAGCCAAACCTGCATCTTGGTACTAGTGGACAGGGACCAATGGGATTTTGGAAGGTGACTGTCTTGCTGGGTTTGGTTATTTGTAGTATTATGTTGATGGTAGACTCTCCAAGCTAAGGTCACACTTCCAACATGCAAATGTAAATTGCCCAGCTCTGTGTAAGGAAGAGAATCCAGGAGATGTCTGTTTTCCAAACTGTGACATTCTTTTGTTAAAAATAAATGTCCTTGGCAATATTTCATGAAACACAAATGGTCAACAAATATGAAATGCTACTCAATCTTATGAGTAGTCAAAGAAGGATACCAGATAGATATCTGCCAAACTGTGAAGACTCTAAGGGTGTAATGACTTACAACTATGACATTCTTAACATTCCTTTTTGACAAAAGATCTCATGCAGCTCAGGCTAGCCTCAAACTCCTGATCTTCCAGCCCCATCTCCTGAGTGCTGTGATTACAGGCATGTCTCATCATGCTGGGTCTATGTGATGCTGTGGATTGAATCCAGGGCTTCCTGTGTGCTAGACAAGAGCTCTATCCAGTGAACTACAACCCCAGCTCCCAAACAGTGACATTCTCAGTGTGTAGACTTTTTACAAGTCATCCACAAAACTGTTCATTACCCATGGGTCCCACAGGTGAAAACAGGTGCTAGATGAGTGGGTGTCTGTGTCATATTCCTCACTATTCTAATGACTTGTATCTCACATGGCTAAGCCATGTGTTTGACCTCCAGCACTGCATTTTTTTCTTTTGATTACATGTGGATTCTATGGAAAAATATATTCAGTTATTTAATTCATGAAGATAAAAGAATTCCCCAAAGATGGCTTTCACCCATCAAAGTCTCCCTAAGGAAAAATGCTAGGAGTACTTCTTTAGAGAACTGTGTCATGAAGAGGTTTGTAAGTCCCAAAGAAGTTAATCTAGCCACACATTTATTGGATTGATTGTTTGGATTCTCTTTACTGGTTTTCGGGAATGTAAATAAAGTTCCAGTGAGGACGGTACTTCCTAGCATTTGTAATCTCTTTCACTTCCAAAGTACTCTGCTATTAGAGAACAACAAGCTCCGCAGCTCTAGACCTAGAAGATAGTCACTCATGTGTTGTGGCTAGGATGTGGCCATCAAGGTACTCCGGTTACCTTTCTCCCCACTAAAGCCAGGATCTGTACCACAGATGAGTAATGTCCTTGCTGATCACTATTTTATAATAAACATTTAGGAGTATGATGCATTTATTGAACATTCTCCATAACAAGCATTATCTTAGTCACTATACAAATATCCAGTTGTTGCATGCTTCCAGTAACCCTTGAAGCACTGAGGCCCATAAACTCACCCCATCCCACAGCTGGAGAGCTGAGAACCTGGCTCACGAGTCTGTGCCCTCCACCATCATCTTCTGTGTCATGGACACTGTGATGCCACAGCTCTGTAGTTGTAGATGTTATCCTAATGGAGTCACAACTTACACAAAACATACCACTGTAAAGTCAAGCTATACCAAAGGCAAATTGTCCTATCTCTTAGTTTTTCCTGAAAGTGAACTAGAGTATATGCATGGACACTGGACAAGAAAAGATAGGAACTGGGGGTTCACAGCTTGGTTTTATTTCTGTCCAAATGGTCGGTGTCATTTTCTTTCCTCTGTAAAGTTATATAGATTTCTTTCTAAGCCCCTTCTCCAACTACAAAACTCTGAATCTAGTAATTAACATCTTCTTTGTTTTCTAAGCATTTTCTACTTATTTTTATTCTCTGTTCTTTGTGATGTTCTATAAAAATGAATTTCAGGGACACTATAGGAATATTAATCTCTCTTTGATAATTCAGAAAGCTCTTTAGAGTTCTCTAGCCCTCTGGGTTATCATTTAAACATCAATTATCTTTGCTTGGTTGCTAAGAAGAAGACTTCATTAACGGAAAGCTCTGTTTAATAGATGCCAAATGGCAGAGTTTTCTATAATTGAATGGGCCACAAGTAGCAAGTTTTGAATTATGCGTACCTGATGGATATTTATTTGGTCCATTGCAGTCAGGGCAGGAGAAGGCCCAGAGGGAGAAGCACACTGGTAGGAACTGGTTCTTGCCACCACATAGGGCAGTATTGTTCCTGAGAAATCTGTTCATCTCGAGGTGCAGCAGGTAACGAACCCCCCAGGTCTTCCCTCAGCCCTTTCAGCACGGGCCAGAACACACAGTGAGCCCTTCGTGTCATGACTATCACCATTCGGTGTGCAAGTGAGAGGTCTGTGTGCGGATGTACATCCTTGGTAGTAAAGGGAAGGCAGGAGCAAGGCTGGGAGGAGGCCCATTCAAATCAGGTTTGCTGTAGCCCTTGGCAAAGAAAAGGCCTCTGCCACAGAGAATGTTTGTTTTTTAAAACAATCACTGAGCTTTTAAAAATTCAAACCTGCTCCATGTCTCCCCCATACTCCCACCGAACCCTATGCACTCTGCCATACATGCTGAGTCCTATTCATTCAGGTGTTTGTACCCAAATGTCCTTCAGTGGAAATGCATCCACTGGAGTCTAGTCAGCCCATCCAGTGGTCATATGTAAGTCATACTCTCTCTCACCCAGCAGCAATCAGTCTCAAATAATTCTCAATCTAGTGCTGGCCCACCACCTATTTCTCACCTCCCCTTTAGGCCCTTGTTTAATTGAGCTGATATGGGTCCTATGCTCAACACCACCACTGCCACAGGCTCACATGAGCAAGACTCCAGTGGCTTGGAAGCCTCCACCTCCCTGTGTTTGTGAACCAGCCTTGGCTCTTACAATCTTTCTGCTCCTCTTCTGCAATGGTCCCTGAGCTGTGGGTGGGTGAGGTTCTATATAGGAGTCCCATCCTATACTCTAGAGTCTCTTATTCTCCAAAACTTGGCCAGTTGTGGCCTTCTGTGTGCATTGCACTCTGATGAACATGGAAACCTCCACAGTGAGTACTTTGTGTCATACCCTGTCTGCAGATGTCGTCTTCTGGGTGTGTCCAGTGTGGTTAAGACTGAAAAATGACTAATGATAGCACTGTAGAACAGAGGTACTGGCCAGGGCTTTCAGTGCCACCCAATGTCGGCTCTCAGACAGTGAAAAGAGATTAGCCACAGAGCACTTGGACCCTTGAACCCTTCAGGGCCAAGCCAAGCATGATGGGAAATAGGAAGTAGTCCTAGGTCAGAGAATATATCAGGCAGGGGATAAAGGAACCTGTCATCCTCTGTCCTGATTTGTCTGAATGCCAAAAGTTACCAAGAATGTGAATATTCCCAGACCTCAAAGATCTGTGGGAAAAATGCCAAGTGTACACCCAAATGCTGTTTAACTGCAGCAAAGAGGCAAAGAAAAGAGTTATTCCTTGCCTCTAGAAAGAGATATTATTTGCCTGAGAACCTGCCTGAAAACCCCAGCTGTGTAACCCATCATCACCTGCCATAACATGACTCCAACACAGTGTGTGCTGAGGAGCACACTTACCAAGACAGCTCAGAGAGCAGAGAGTTTATCTTCTTCAAATCCAAAGACAGGCCTGCGATCAATGTTCACTGTTTTAGCTTCGTGTGGCTTATTAATCACATCTCCTCCCAGTTCTGCAGACATATCATAGATACAGATAAAATGTTCTCCAGAGCAAGGAATCTCGGGAGTAGCCAACAACAGTTCAGCAATCATCCATTCTCTCAGCTGAACTGAGCCTCCTGTTTGATAGGGACACCTGTCACATCCATTACCTGCCCAACCAGTCAGTTCTAATGATGAACCAATTTTACCCAACACTGGGGTGGGAGCTGGGGAAAAAGAAATAGATGCTAGGGTAAACATTTTGCAGAACAAACACCGTACCATGTAGAGCTGCACCAATGAATAACAATCACAGTGGAAAACACAGCTTGATTCTGCAAAGGTAGACAGTCTATGAAAGGCTTGGGGAGATAGCTCAGTAGGTAAGGCACTCTCCATGGTAGCATGAGGGCTTGAGTCTGATCCCCAGCACCTGTGAAAAACAAATGGGCGTGGCGACACACATTGTAATTCGTGCACTGTGGAGGCAGAAACAAGGAGCCCTGGAGTTCACCGGAAGTCAGCCTAACCTATTTGGTGAATTTCAGGACAAGCGAGAGACTCTGTCTCATAAAATAAAGTGCGCAGTAACTGAGCAAGGACACCTGATATTGAGCTCTGACCTCCACACATAGGTGCATACATGTGTATATCCCTCTCACATACACACACACACACACACACACACACGCAGGTGAATAGTCTGTGAGAGGGAAACAGAAAGTAAACCATAATTCAGTAGGAAGACCTAGAGCAATTGCACAGGTGTGAGTAAACTAAGGAAACTGACACTAAATTCTGATGCCAAGGGTGTAAGTAGCATTTGGGTGTGCTGGAGCTTAGTTTGACTTTGGAATTAGAGGGATTTGAATGCTGGGGTAGACACTGAGACATACTAACACATTCCCATCAGCGGATGCTGTTGCCACCTGCCAAGAGCCAGCCATTGCAGAGATGGCCAGACTTGCTTGCAGCCCTCATCCAAGGGCCCCCACAGGTGTGCAGCTGTGAATACCTGGTCACTGGGCCCAACTGCAAGGACTCAGTGATGCAGGAATTCGCAGGGGCCAACTGCTTAATCCCTGCATGGCCTGACTACAAAGGGCTTGTGTAGCTCTATAGTTTCCTGTGACATCATCAGGCCTCACTTCCTCTGGCGGTCCAGCTTCTTCCCAATCCCTTCCACACGAGCCAGTCTTTCTGTTGTTCCTGAATTACTGCAGCAACAATAGAGCCAAGGTTGACAGCCCTTAACTGGGACCAGGAAAGGTAGACTACAGACTAGGAGAAGACACATTTACATGATGAAAGGGGCCCACCAAACACTCAAAGTGGGTATGATTCCCCTCCACTTCTCTGTTCCACAGTTTCCCAAGTCAAATCCATCTTTACCATCATCTGGGGGAATTTCCACCAGTCTAGATTTTAGAGATGCTTGTGACCTGCTTTGACCCATAGATCTTTTCTTTTGAGTTTAGTGGACTCATTATTTGCTCAGTGTTATTTTGTGATTCATTGTTTCCTCCCAAGGGCTCCTTTCCATATTGAGCCCATTACCTGTCAGTTCTCTTGATCTGGACCCTGGATGACTCCTTCACTGGGGTATTGTGAAAGCCAGCTCCATTCTCCAAAGGGCCAGTCATCATGGCTAAATTGCTTTTCCCTAAAAATTTCATAAGGCTATTTCTACTTTATTGTTCAAACCATTCATCAAAACACACAGTTATAACCCAGTTATATACAGAAAATTTCCCAAAGCAAATCTAACATGACATTGTATTTCTAAGGATTAATCTCCATTTGAGACGTGCTCAATATAATTTAAGTCACATTGTTACTTGCTAATTTCAAACTTTTCTTGGAATTTTAACAAACCTGTCTTTGAGTTGACATATATATCTGCCATCAATTCAAAAATATTTATCTGGAAAATGTAGTTTTCACACTTCCTTATTGTAGACAAATTAGATTTAATCTTTACCTAAATTTTTTTTACGATATTCATCTAGATAATTTAGCATTTCCTATACTTTCCTAAACTTGAGACTAAAAATTGTTAGTATAATCCCTCATTTCTCAAAATGTATAATACTGCTCAGGTTTTTATAAATTCCTGACAGAGTCCTTAGACCAATTTTACCTGATCCCTCTGAAGCCCCTCCTATCAAAGCCTTGGTGTTCTGAGCTCTGCAAATGGCAAGGAATTATCTTAAGTTATTTTATCCAGAATTTCCCACCCCTTGGTATCTGATCAAATTCCTCAGTGCCCATCTTTGATATTCAAGCCTTTGACCTGTTGCTAGTAAGAATTCTGTAGTTAGGTAAGCAAGACTTGTAGATCAATAGAACAAAACAGAAGACTCAAACATGGAGTGCATGTGATAACAGCCACCTGATACTTGACAAATATACCAAGAATACACATGGGGAAAAGACAGCATCTTCAACATGTGGTACTGGGAAAACTGGATCTCCACATGTAGAATGATGAATGGCCCATATATATCACTCTATACCAAAACAAACTCCCAATGGATCAAAGATCCCGATGTGAAACCTGAAACTCTGAAACTGTTAGAAGAAAACATGGGCAGCACCTTATAACACATAGGTATAGGAAAGGATTTTCTAAATCAGACTTCAGTTACTCAGGAAATAAGGTCAACAATTCACAAAAGGGACTTTATTAAGCCAGGAAGTAAAAAAAAAAAAAAAAAACAAAAACAAAAACCAGTTGAGACAAGAAGGTCACAGAATGGGAGAATATTTTGCCAGTTACATATCTGCTAGAGGACTAATTTACAGAATACACAAAGAACTTAAAAAACAAAGAATCAAGAAGATATACGACCCAGTTTAAAAATCAGCTACAGAGTTGAACATAGAGTTCTCAAAAGAAGAAATAAAAATGGCGAAGAAATATCTTTAAAAGTATTCATATGGGCTCCAGTGGGGTGGGGGAAGCTATGGGAGGGTGCCATTTGGGAAGTGGGTGTATAGATGAATAAGATTGTTTGGGATGTTCTGTATTATACACACACAAAAAAATCAACAAATTTTAAAAAAGAGTTATATTTGAGGAGGAAGCATAAAAATTTGCTTGTTAATTAGTAGAGGTGAAACACATTACCATTGAAATCTACCTGATGATTTTATATCCATGCTCAGGTGTCAAGGATCCAAGTGCAACCAATTATAACTAGTAATAATCAGATACATACAGATTAGAGAGGCATATACCAACATCTCTAGCAAAAACAATGAATCTTT
>NW_008335361.1:936286-938301 GCF_000622305.1 Nannospalax galili
TCATTCAATTTTATGTCTTATAAGGGTTATACTGAGTTCAATATTGTATAACTGTATTAATTTAACTGTGAACCTCAAAATTTACAGCTACTTTTGAAAGAGATGTATCTTTGCTCTGGAAATTGTTGTTGAATATCTTAAAGCTGCAGTGAAATACTTCTTCTAATCATGTGGTTATTAAATGAATAAAAGAGGGAAAAAGTATACAACATTCTTATCAATTATGGAAATACATAAATGTGACGTTAAGATTTCATAGACCTCTTAAAATGGCGTTAAGATTTCATAGAACTGGGGAACTGAACAGTAGACCCCAATCTTGCCTGAAGAAATATTGGTTGCTGCTAGATGAAGAAAATAACTATTAGCTGTTAGGTGAAGAAAAGCTGATCTTCCTAAAACAAGGGACTCTAGATAAGCTGACTAGACTTCAGTGGATGGACTTGCACTGGGGAACAACTGGGGACACTGATAACATGGTGGGCCTTAACAGGGATGACAAAATATATGGACTCCGGTGGGGGGTGGGGGGGCTATGAGAGGTTGCCAGTGGGGACAGGGGTATAAAGATAATTAAGATTGTTTAAGATGTTCTGTATGAAATACACCAAAAAAAAATCAGTAAAAACAAATTTAAAAAATAAAAAAGATTTCATCCCATCTCAGTCAAAAGGGCTAAGATAAAAGAAAAAAAAGACAAGAAATGCTGGCAAGGATGTGCAGCAAGGGGAAGACTCATTCACTTTTGGTGGGATTGCAGACTGGTGCAGCCTTTGTAGAATTCAGTGTGGAAAACTCTTAAAAATCTAAGATCTGGTTGATTTTGTAGAAGGTTCCATGGGGTGCTGAGTAGAAAGTGTGTCCATTGGTGCTGGGGTGGAATACTCGGTAGATGTCTGTTAAGACCATTTGATATATGGTATTGTTTAATTCAGATGTCTCTGTTAACTCTCTTCCCTGTTGATCTATCTAATGGAGCAGTGGGGTATTGAAGTCCCCTACTATTAATGAGTTGGGGTTAATCTGGGTCTTAAAGTCCTGTAGTATTGTTTTTATGAAGTTGGGTTCACCAGAGTTTGGTGAATATATGTTCATGATTGTAATATCTTCTTGATTCATTGTTCCTTTGATCAAAATGAAGTGGCCCTCTTTGTCTCTTCTGATTAGTTTTAGTTTAAAGTCTATTTTGTCAGATTTTAGAATTGGTGCACCTGCTTTATTCTTAGTGCCATTTGCTTGGTAAATTTTTTTCCATCCTTTCACTTTGAGATAATCTCTGTCCCTGAAAGTGAGATGAGTTTCTTGCAGACAAAAAAAGATGGGTTTTGATTCTTAATCCATTCACATAGTCTATGTCTTTTGACTGGGGAGCTCAGTCCATTGATATTTAAAGTTATTAATGAGAGATGGGTATTGAATCCTGTCATTCTTATTTCTCTTTACATTCTTGATATAGCTGTACTTTTCCACAGTTATACCTTTATTGGATTTCTTTCCACAATCCCATGGGTATAGTCATCCATTTCTTCAGTTCTTTGTATTGCTTCTAGAACTCTCTGAAGGGCTGGTTTTGTGGACATGAATTCCTTCAGCCTATTTACGTCATGGAAGATTTTTCTTTCCCCTTCAACTATAATAGACATTTTGTACGGGCATAGTAATCTGGGTTGGCATCTGTAGTCATTTAAAACTGGGAATACTTTGGTCCAGGCTCTTCTGGCTTTCATAGTTTGCATTGAAAAGTCAGCTGTGATCCTAATGGGTTTTCCTTTATATGTGACTTGTTGTTTCTCTTTTGCAGCTTTCAGAATTTTCTCTTTGTTTTGTGCATGTAGTGTTTTTACTACGATGTGCCGTGGAGAGTTCCTGTTCTGGTCATGTCTGTTTGGTGTTCTGTATGCTTATTGTATTTGTATGGGCCTTTTGTATATGTCTTTCTTTATGTTTGGGAAATTTTCTTCCACAATTCTGTTGAAGATCTGGTCCATGCCATTGTCTTGGGATTCTTCTCCTTC
>NW_008335361.1:938510-939059 GCF_000622305.1 Nannospalax galili
GGAATAAACCTGACCAAAGACATTAAAGAGCTCTACAATGAAAATTTTAAATCTTTAAAGAAAGAGATTCAGGAAGACATCAGAAGATGGAAGGACTTAACATTGCAACTCAAGACTCTTGAAAAGCAACAACAAATGAAACCCAAACACAGCAGACAAGAAGAAATAACAAAAATCAGGGCAGAAATTAATGAAATTGAAACAAAGAAGACAATAAAAGAATCAACAAATCCTGGAGCTGTTTCTTTGAAAAGATAAACACGATTGACAGACCACTAGCCCAGTTAACCAAAAGAAAGAAAGAGCACTTCCAAATCAACAAAATCAGAGATGAAAGGGGAAACAATTCACAACGAACATCAGAAAGATACAGAACATCATAAGGGAATACTTTAAAAACCTATATACTGCTAAATTTGAAAACCTAGAAGAAATGGATGGATATCTAAATGCATGGGAACCATCAAAATTAAACCAAGAAGAGATTAACAGCTTAAACAGACCCATAACACAAAAAGAAATTGAAACAGTAATACAAAACCACCCATC
>NW_008335361.1:939716-940035 GCF_000622305.1 Nannospalax galili
GCTATCCGCACCTCTCTTTAACATAGTACTTGAAACTCTTGCAAGAACAATAAGACAAGAGAAGGAAAGTAAGGAGTAATAATTGGAAAAGAAGAGATCAAATCATCCCTTTTTGCAGATGATATGATGTTATTTCTAAGGGACACTGAAAATTCCACCTGAAAACTCCTCGAAATTATTAACACATTCAGTAAAGTGGAAGGTTACAAAATTAACCTACAAAGGTCTATAGCCTTTCTATATACCAATGATAAGCAGTCAGAGAAAGAGCACAGGGAAACCCTCCCATTCACAATAGCCACAAAAAAATAAACTACCT
>NW_008335361.1:940315-940670 GCF_000622305.1 Nannospalax galili
ATTCCCGGGAACAAAGAGCTATGCCAGGGGATTATTACACCAGACCTCAAGAAAGATTACAGAGCTATAGTCATAAAAGCAACATGGTATTGGCACAAAAATAGACCCACAGACTAATGGAACAAAATTGAAGACCCAAACATGAGTAAATACAATTTCAGCCACCTGATATTTGACAAAGGGGCCAGAACATAAACTGGAGGAAAGACAGCATGTTCAGCAAATGGTGCTGGCAAAACTGGGTCTCCACTTGTAGACGAATGAAACTAAACCCCTATCTTTCACTATGCACAAAACTCAGTGCCAAATGGATCAAAGACCTCAATGTGAAGCCTGAAACTCTAAAACTCTTAGA
>NW_008335361.1:941661-942357 GCF_000622305.1 Nannospalax galili
GACATAGCTACAGGAACCAGGATAATAGAAAGGAAACAGGGAGATAAAGGAAAAGAAAGAACCTGAAAGAGGAGAACAGTAGGAAACAGGCCTTAATAAGGATAAAAATTGGGTTAGTTTAAGGGAGAGGGGAGGGAAAGGTATACAAGGAACCTAGGGGATAAAGGGAAAGAAGGAGCTCAAGAGAGGTGAACCGTAGGAGAAGGGTATTAGTAAGGGAAAAAGGGGGGTGGAAATCAGGGCACCTTAAGAGGGAAAACCATGATGGAGGGGTGAGACAATGTCAGAGATAAAGAATGTCTAGCTAGTTGTGAAAAACAGAGAGAACCATATTACTACTACAACCCACTGACAAATTGTACATAGCAGATCAAGAAATATATGTCTAGGTAACCGTAGGAGAAGGGTATTAGTAAGGGAAAAAGGGGGGTGGAAATCAGGGCACCTTAAGAGGGAAAACCATGATGGAGGGGTGAGACAATGTCAGAGATAAAGAATGTCTAGCTAGTTGTGAAAAACAGAGAGAACCATATTACTACTACAACCCACTGACAAATTGTACATAGCAGATCAAGAAATATATGTCTAGGTAAGGTTTATCTGAGAACAACTTGTCTTTGCCTAAGATTTACCTACATGAAACACAGTAATTAAAAATACCAGACTGGTGGAACTAACCTTCTTGGGTGTTTAACA
>NW_008335361.1:942961-975679 GCF_000622305.1 Nannospalax galili
TAAAACAAAGAGCTCTATATAGGTTGACTAGATTCACCATAAGGGCAAGTAGTGGTGAATGTCTGAGTGTGCCAACAACACAGCAGACAGTAGCAGGGATATCAGAGTATAATGGCTCTAGTGGGAGGAGGGAGGCTATGGGAGGGTGCTACCTGGGAAGTGGATATATAAAAAAAAATTCTTCAAAGCATAAAAATTTGTTCCTTAATAATTAGTAGATGTGAAAAACATTACCATTGAAATCTACCTGACAACTTTATATCCATGCTCAGATGCCAAGGAGCTCAGAAAGTAACTGACTGTGACTAGTAATAATCAGATATATAGAGATTAGAAACACATATGCATCTTAGTGTCAATTGTATTAAAAATGAATTTTTCTGTATGAAACTGTGTATTTTAATAATGAAATGGAGATTTTTTCCTAAGTTTAAAACTTCATTAATTTTATGTCTTATAGGGTTTATACGGAGTACAATATTGTATAACTGTATTAATTCAACTGTAGACCTAAAAATTTACAGCCAATTTTCAAAGAGAAGCATCTTAGCTCTGGAAATTGTTATTGAATATGTCAATGCTGTTCTAATGAAATGCCTCTTCTAATTATATGGTTATTAAATAAATAATTTTTAAAAAGTCTAAAATCCGCCATATGATCCAGATTGGAATATACTCAAATGACTCAGTATCCTACTACAGGGAAATGTAGTATTTGATAAACCTACCGAAAAATACATATTATAATATAAATGTGAATGCATGTGTATAGTTGATGGCTATATAACAAAAATCACAGTGCCAGGCAAGGCAAACTTCCCTTTGAGTTGTTGGTCAGGGTAGTCCAAATAATTCTACAATAGTACAGGCTACTGTCACAGCCCTTGATTGCCTCTTAGAACTTGAAGGTAAGACCCTATTGCTGAAGACAGTACATACTTTAGGAGCAAGTAAGCTGGAACTGACCTAGAAGCCTCCTCCTTGAAGACTAACTTTCATACTATCAGAAGATACTATTCAACCTACCAAGGGAGAAAGCCAATCAATGATGCTAACCAATCTGTGAATTGAATGAGCCCCAACGATGGCTGTCCCAGCAAACTAGCTCTATTGATGCAATAGTAGTACAAGTATCTTGGGAGTAATCAACAGCTGTTTAATTGGACTTAAGGTTCACTCAATGGGAGGGAAATCACACATGATACTGTAAACACAGCCAAATACAAATGGCTAGAGAGGTCATAGACCCTGGAGAAAACCTACTTGTGTCACTTTCCTAGACCAGTATAATTCCTCACTGTATTCTAAATATATATCCTTATATTCAAAACTCATCAAAGAAACTTTTTTTTGCAAGACATGGAGACCATTAAAAAGTTCAACTGCTGTTCAAAAGCAGAGAATAAGTATGAGGCACCCAGCCCAAAGTGAGACAATGCAACATCTAGCCCTAAGGTTCAAGGAACATATCAGAAGAGAGGTCAGAAAAACGTAAGAGCCAGAGGGACAAGATACCTGCAGCTTGTTAATACATTCTAGATATGATAGCGATGCTGCACCACTGAAATTCCCACAGTGTGATAGTCTAACAAGATCTTCATAATGACAAAACCAGTTGAGATGCCAAGGTGGTAGGGGAAATGCCACGTGTTCCACCTCGAGATGAAGAACTACAGGCAATCAGTGGAAAATGGACAGACACTGAAGGAGGGAGAATCAGTTTTCTCCAGGGACTAGCTCCCTGAGACATTATCTAATATCTGATCCCAAATGGGCAGCCCTTAACACAGGTACAAAGGAGCACCACTCGATGGACTCTGTGTGTGTATATGTGTGTGTGTGTGTGTGTGTAAATGTATGTATGTATATGTAAAAATGATATTCAAATAAAAGGACAAGACATTGAGAAGAAGTGAGGGAACATGGGAGGAATTGGTGGGGGGCTAGGAGGAATGGAAATAATGCAAAGACAACACTCATATATGAAATTCTCAAGCATAAAATTGTCAAAAGAATCTGCTAACATTAATATTTAAGTATGTTCTTCTTACTAATTTCTACCCTTTCGTTCTACTCATTGATACAAATTTCCCTGTGTCTTTACTCTCTCAAGTGCTGACTTCAACCACTTTGCCCTATTGTGTTAGTCTTGAACCTCATCTCCTTTGTCATTTTGTCTGTTTGGATTTTCTTTGTTTAGGCAGGATCTCACTATAATCCCAGATGGCCTCAAACTTGCTTTGTAGAGAAGACTGGCCTTGATCTTACAGAGATGAGCCTGCCTTTACTTCCCTAGTGCTATGACTAAAGGCATGTGCCACCATGCATGGCTTCTTTGTCAGTTTTAGCCAATGTCTGATGAATAATTTTTCTGACACTATCTCAGTTTGGTGGCTCTCAATCTGTTAGAGATACAGATTACGTGCAGATGCATTTTGTTTGTCCATGTATCTCCATGAGTGCCCCAGGGTGTCCATGAAAATGACTCACACACCTGCAATGACTCCATTTACACATTAAATCTTTAGAAAAACATGAAGCCAAGGTGAGGGGTGAGAAAATGGCTCTTTTGACATATACAAAAGTGTATCCTGGCATAACAAGGCCCAGGAAACGTCGTAGTGTATGACTACAATCCAGTCTACTTTCCTGTACTCAGTGGCATTGGGTCGCTTTGAACTCCTTCTGTCTGCTTGTCAACATCTGTTGGGCTGCACACAGGCATACCTGAAGGACATCTTTTCTCTAGTTTGGGGTCATGATCCTTCCCTGACAGAGGGGCAAGTTAAGAAGAAATCCATGCATGCGATAGGATTTTGAGTGTATGCTGGGATCCTATGCACATTCAAATGAGTAATACACAAGCATCAGACGAGTTTCCCAGGTCATTCGATCAAGAAACATAGCATGTGGTACACTAACAGTTGAAATCTCTGGCCTGGACCAACAGTATCTCTCCTAGCATTTAGGAGAAAATGTACATTATTGGTTGCTAGCCTACCCTGGGCAGAGCATCAATCAAAGAAGCCCCAAGGGATTCTCATGCTCACCAAAATTTGAGCCCCTCAGTATGTGCTCATGTGGCATTGCCATAGTGTTGGCCCATGGGAAACAGTCATTCCCCTGTCTCTTGCTCCATGCTTTCCTCTGTAGAAGTGTTATGGTCTTGTCATAGTTCCTTTGCATAATATGTTCTGTGATGAGGTCATAAAGGCGAATAATTAAGAAGCCTTCCTTAGACCAAAGATATCTTTAGGGAAGGGACAGGTTATTGACCCTTTCCTGCTGATGTAAGCAAATAGGATGACCACTCAGAATCCAATACCACCAATGGTCACTAAGATGCTGCACAGCAAATTGGCCCTCAGGTGGGAAGGGAGGAGCCACTATTGGTACATTCTACATGACTTCAAACCATGTTCTATTCTAACCACTGACATGTTTCTACAGAAATTTTTTACTGGCCATAAGTACAAATAAAAATAGACCGAACTCAAGGACAAAGTTGTCCTTAAAGAGCCTAAGAAAGAAGAAATAAGACTCATGAAGGAGCTTGACACAAAGATAGAGATTGTTGCCCATCTCCCCTTCTCCTAGGACTTACCTGTGCCAAGAAGTTTGAAGGCAGGTGTCTTAACAGTCACAATGACTACTTTAATGCCAAAAATATTTTCTTCAACATTTTCTTTAAATTTTTTGTGTTTATATATTTGTTTCTGTGCATGAGTGTGTGTGTGTGTGTGTGTGTGTGTGTGTGTGTGCACTTGCCATGATGACCATGTAGAGGTCAGAGGACAACTTGCAGAAGTTGGTTTTCTCTTTCCACCACATGGTTCCAGATAGTCCACTCAGGTGATTAGGCTTGGCATAGAGCACCCTTACCCACTGAACTATCTAAATGGTGTTCTTCACATCTGTTTTGGTGTGTGTGTGTGTGTGTGTGTGTGTGTGTGTGTGTGTGTACGAATTCACACACATACATGTATGTGAGCACACGTGCACATGGAGGCCTCCTTTTGTTTAAATGGCACTCTCTCACTGGTCTAGAACTCATGAGGTAGATTAGGCTGGCATTAGTGAGCCCCAAGAATCTGCCTGCCTCCATCCCTCCAGCTCTGGGTCAGTAAGTATGAGCCAAAAGCCTGGTCTGGATTGTGGTGGTTGAAATTGGGTCCTTGTGTTTACATAGCAAGTATATTACCAACTATGCTATGTCCCTTTCCCACATTTTTTCCCTTTTGATGACTGAAGAAATGATCTCTTTATCATCACTAAAGTGATATCCTGGCCTAAAAAAAAATGCTGCAAATAGAATTCCTTGACTGGCTGCTTGGATGACATAGATAGATATCGGCCTAAGCACATGAGTCTTCTTTGGTTTCATTTTAACTTGAATGGTGTGGTGAAGGGCCCTCTACTCATGCTCCCAAACAGAAGGAGCTACCTGGAGCCTGCTGTGCAGTGTGGAACAAGAACATAACATGGATGATGTTTCTAGAGAACAGATATGAACCCCCATCCCACACCCCAGGAGAACAGTGGAGAAGATCACAGGAATAAATGCCAAGTTGTTCAAAGACATAGACACTTGAAAGCACAGAAATAAAATGATTCATCATACAGAAAGATCCTGAGTAAGATTAATAGCTGAATTTATAAGAGAAATCATGGGGGCTACACAGTAGTCAAGTGACATTTTCAGTATGCTTAGATAGAAAAACAGAAATCAAAACTGTGTCTACCAAAATTTCTATAAACAGGACAACTATCCTTCAAAAATGAGTGAGAAGCTGACATGCCTAGGTTATTTTAAAATCAGAATTGTCAGTAGCAGAGCTTTCTTACAAGAAATGTCATACAAGGATGCTCATCCTGAAGTTAAATGCACTGGTCAGTAACTAAACCCCATATGAAGAAAAGTGACATGCATGTAAAGGCAAAATTGGATAAAAGTAAGACAGTATTAAAGTAATCATGCTCATAACGTCTTTTCTCCTAGTTGATTTAAAATACAGCATATAAGACAATAATTACAAACTAATAGGTTTAAATCATATAATGCTGTAATTTCTATTCTAACTGGACAAGTAGAGGAGAGGAATTGGAGCTGTAGGAGAGAAGTTGTGGTGGTGTTATAGCACAGTAGTAGAGAACCTGCCTAGCGTGCCTAAGGTCTTAGGTTCAACACCCAGCACTACAAAAAAATGAGTAAAGTTTTAATATATTTTAAAACTAATTTGATATTGGTCTGGAGATTTAGCTCAGTGCTAGAAAACTTGCCTAGCATGTGTTAGGCCCTAGGCTTAATAATAATAATAGTAATTAATAACAACAACAACAACAACAATGGTGATGCTGGTATTAATCCAAGCTATATTGTTATAAAATCAGAAGTTAATTGTAGTCTCCAGGGGAAACATTAGGAAATTGATTCAGAGTAAAGTAAAAGAGAATTGAAATTGTACACAATAATATTTGCTTAATTCAAAAGAAGGCAGCAACAGATGCGCAGAGAAACAAAAACACATGAGACAAGTAGAAAGCGAACTGGAAAATGGCAAGTGTTTATCTCACCTTGTCAGTAATCACTTTAAATCTAAATGATTAAACTTCCTAATAAGAATATGATATCTGAAAAAATAAAAATTTAAAAATGACTCAACTACATGTTGTCTACACAAGACGCACTTTGACTTCAAATGAACAAACTGTGTGAAAATGAAAGCTTCGCTGTATATTCAGAAAGTAAGAAAAACAGGGAAACATACGCTAGTATGCAAAATTAAGACAAAAACTGTTACCAGAGTTCAGAAAAGCTGAACATTTTATAAAGATAAAAGTGTCAACTCATCATGAAGACATAGCGATCATCATAACATATGTACAAGCAACACAAGCCCCTGACTGAAAGCAAATATGGATTTGGTATAAGAGAAAAACAGACAATTTAAAGTCAACAGCTACAGAATTCAATATGCACCTGCTGTGATGGATTTAATATAATAACACGGGAGAAGAAAAAAGTTACATAAGTCACCGCTCAACTTCAACAGAATACAAAGTTACAGGGAGCAACACAGTGTGGTGCCGCCTTAAGTACAGTCATATAGCACAATAAAATAAAGCTGATAGTCTAGAAATAAACCCTTACATTTACAATTACTCAATTTTTAACTAGGGTGCCAAGACTACTCAACAGAGTAAGAAGCCGGTTTTTTTCGTTGTTGTTGTTGTTGTTGTTGTAAATGATGACCATCAGTAACTGAATGACCACATAGAGAAGTCCTATCTCACACCAACGAAAATGAACTCAAATGGTTAAAGAGCCAAACGTAAATACTAAAATAAAGAACCTAAAAGAAATAGAGGAAATCTAGGTATAATGCCCCATGACTTTTTTTGTCTACATTTCCTGATGTATGACACAAAACCATAAGAGGCAAAAGAAAAGTCAGGGGAATTGACCTACACTTTTTCAAAACTTACAGTTCTCAGTATTTCACCAGGAAAGTAAAAGTGTAGCCCGAAGAAAAATATGCAAACTATATACCTTAAAAGGCTTGTATGCAAACTAATGAATATAACTCTATCAAAAGTGCAAATAATTTAGAACTGAGCAAAGAATTTAAATAGATATTTCCCCAAAAGAATGTATGCAAATGACAAATAAGCCCATGGAAACATAAACATCACTAGACATTGAGCTAGGCAAGTCAAAGCCACAGTAAAATAATACATCAGAGCCAGTAGCACAGAGGAGGCGAGAAGGGACTGGAGCTACAAGACAGTCAAAGCTCAGGAAATTGTTAAAATAAGGTTGGTATCAATTTAAACTGGATTGTTGTAAATTTGAATTATAAAACTGGGTGTGAAAAAAAGATATGGAAAGCTATTAGCTAGAATTAATGTGGAGAAATCGAAAGCCTTCTACATTGTGGGTGGAAAGTAAAATGTTGCAGATGCATTTGAAAACAGCTTATGAGTTCTTTAAAAAGTTATACATCAAGCTATATTGTGATTTGGCAATTCCACTCTTAGGTATATGCAGAGGCAAATTGAAATATGCCACCAGAAAGACAAATACACAAATGCTCATAGATAATTTCATAATGGTGCCAAATCAGGAAAAAAAAAATCACAAACAGTTATTAACTGGTAAACAAAACAAAACGTTGTTTACCTGTCTTGGATAGCTTCTGCTGTAACTTGACACACCTTGGAAGAGGAACTCTCGATTGGGGAATTTCCTCTAGTGGATAGACTTTGGGAGATGTCTGTGAGTTATTTTCTTTATTGTTGAGTGATGTGGGATGGCTCAGCCCATTGTGGTTGATGCCACCCCTGGGCAGGTGGTCCTGGGTTGTATAAAAAGCAGGCTGGGCAGAGGGGCAAGTTAGTAAGCAATAGTCCTCTGTGGTCTCTACTTCAGTTCCTTCCTCTAGATTCCTACTTTAGTTCCTGCCCTGTCTTCCCTTAATGATGCACTGTGATCAGAACATGTAAGCCAAATAAACCCTTTCTTCTCGTTAGTTTTTGTCAGAGTATTTTATCATAGCAATAGAAAACAAACTAATGCATAAATTAGTACCAGAGAGTTGGGGTATTGCTGTGACAGATGTGACCATGTTGTTTTTGAGAGGTTTGGGAAAGCATTTGAAGCATTAGGCTGGAAAAGCCATTGAGTGCTTGGAGCTTAGTGACACTTCTGTGAGAACTTGGAGTCATATAGATGATGGAAGCCTGGCTTGTGAAGTTTCAAAGAAAGCAGAGATTCTATCAAGGCTTTTCCTGTAATATATTTGACTTAAGAATTTGTGGAAGTAAGAGCCTGAGAAGGTGGATTCCGACATCTACTGGTGTAGTGCCTGTGATCTCAGCAGACTGCCAGAAAGTGCTGGGTTCTGGCCTCCCTCTGGCCTAGGGGCTGAGAACGCAGGGGACTTCCTGATAGCAACCAGATCCTGCCTCCACATGGTGATAAGAGTTATGCAATTTGGGAGTCTTTTAGATAGATCCACTGAAGGGGTACTCCAATTGCCTCACCCTGCATTCCTGTTCAGCATGGAAGAAGCCAGAGTGGTCTGCATCCAGATTCCCTATCCACAAGTTGGGTAACCTCTTCAGGGGATGATATGATAAGAATAGGAGGTATGAATTGGCTAAGCAGTCAGGGTAAAAAGACCCCCAAAAAAAGTAGCCACTTTCTTGGCTAAAATTCACAGTGTCCTTGGGCCTTTTAGCAACATACTCCTTTCTGAAGGCCAACTATGTCGAAAATATTTGGGAGCTTTTATCTAATCCTTAAAAGATTTTAGGGTTACCTCTTCCGGGGGGGAGATGTTAGAGTAGCCAAAATCCCCTTTAAATTTTTTTTAAAAAAAACATGAAGTTATCAGAAAAAAGTGATGGGGAGATATGGGAGGAGTTGGAGGGAAGGGAGTGGGCATGGATTTGATCAAAACACCTTATATGCATGTATGAAATTCTCAACAAATTGTTTACAAAAAAGAATTTGTGGAAGTAAAACCTTTCTTTTACTGGAAAAGTTGATGCTGGCTGGCTGGGGCTGAAAAATCAGCTGCGATTAAGAGGAGACCAACATCACCAAGGTGAAATCTTCTGGGAATTATTTCCTCAGAATCACCACATAGAAACTATGGTCCAGAGGAGGCCAAGCCTGCATCTAAAGCTGGAAGCTGAACTTGATAATATGGAAGAGTCTCCCACATTATGGTAATACTTTTGTAGAACTGAAGGGGTCATGGAGAGGAGCTGAGGCTTTGCATCATGAGAGGCCAGGAAAGGCCATGGTAAAGGTGTACCCTCAGTTGCAATGTAAAGTTCACTGTGCAAAGAAACTTCTCCGATGAGGTCTGAGAGCTGTAATAATCTATAGATTCAAATTTAAAAGACAGCTTGATACTATGTCAAGTTAGGAAAATAATAGTAGTAGGCTCATCCCTGGGGGGTGTGAGCTCCCCAACCATGGGTTACTGGCCAGATTTATAGTATCAATCATGCATTTTCTCCTATGGAGCAGGCCTCAAATTCAATCAAAAAGTGATTGTTTTCTCCCATAATAGTCATGCTACTATTGCACCCGTGGTCATTATTGTAGCTCACAGAATACACAGTTGGGTAAGACTATTGACAGCTATCCTCACCCAGTAGCCTGTAAAACACTTTCTGGTACTATGAAAACTAATCAGTAGGCAGGAAACTTCGTGGCCAACACCAACCTTATTTCTCTGTCCTATGATCAAAGTGGATAGTACCTTCAACAATTGGATCTTGTCATCTCTAGTTATGATGGGCAGCCAAGAACAACAGCAATGGCCTGCATCATTTGAGGGGGTCTTCAGAACACCCCTGACCACCAACTCAAAGGAGGGGCTTATCCCACACTTGGCACTGGGCTTTTTATTTGGCAGCCTATGGCTTCTGGGGGGAACATTATCTGCTCTGTAGTATAGCTCCAGTGAAACATTTTTTACATGAATATATACACATACATATATATTCATATAGATAGACATATACACAGGAAGCTTATAACAATTATTTTTAAAATATTTTATTTAGTGTTTTCATTTTATGTGTATAAGTGTATTGCCTGCATGTATGTGAGTGCACCCGTGTCGTGCAATGCCATGGAGGTCAGAAGAGGGCTTTGGATTCCCCTGGAACTGGAGTCAAGGATGATTTGTAGCTTCCATGTGGGTGCTAGGAATCAAACCTGGCTCCTCTGCAAGAGCAGTCAGTGTTCTTAACCACTGAGCCATCTCTCCAGCCCCATAACATAATAGTTTTTATGGCTTTTTCAAACATCCTTAGTTTAATATCCCTTCCCATCTCTCTCCCAACTTAAACCTCCTTCCCATGATTCCCTTTCCCTTGTGAAACACAACTTTTTGAGTATATTAAAACCTATTGAATTGTATACTTTAAAAGATATATATGTATATGTATGCATATATATGATGTAAGGATATTTTGAATTTTTTTAAAGTGAATAAAAATTGTATTAATTGTTGGGCAAAATTCAGCAGTAAGGCTATGGAGCATTCCTAAATGAATATTATGTATAATATGTACATGTATATATATTATATACAATACAAAATTTAGTCTGACACATCATATTTTTAGCATTTATACGAGCTTAAGCTTATTAAGAGGACATCATATATAATGTGTTTTACTTAATTTCATGATTATAAGCCAATGAATGACACTCACTGTTTCCCAGAAATTGACCCGACAGAATTTGAGTTGCAAGGAATTTCAGTCAGCTGCCCAGGGTTACTGAGGGCCACTTCTCTACTGCCAGTTGAAGAAGTTTAAAAATAAAGAAAATCTGCAGAGCTTATATTCTAAGATCCCCAGGCCAATGTACCTTTTTATTGCTATTTCCTTTAAATTTTAAAAATATTTTATTGATTTGAAAATTTTATACAATGTAATTTTATCATGTTTAGACCTCTTCCCTGCTCAACACCTCCAACTTCCTACCCTCACCCCAGATTTCATGTCCTCTATTATTATTTGTCTTCTTTTTAAAAAGCCTATTCACAGGTAAGTGGGTAGAAATGAAAACACACATCCCAACTGAGGTAACCCAGATCCAGAAAGACAAATGTCACATGTTCACTTTCATAAGTGAGTGTCAACTTTGAATCTTTAGGTAAGTGTGTTTCAATAAGAAAATTCTTAGAGATCAGGTAGCTACTTATGGGCCATGGAGGGTGGTTCTAGGCAGGGAGGTAGAAAGCACTGAAATAAATGGGAAAGGGAAATAGTGTATAGGATGGATATAATGGGATGGGGAATGGGAGGGCAGGGCAAAACAGGGAGTTGGGAGAGGGACAACTAACAGTAAAGGCCTTTGACACAATTACATGGAAACCTACTATAAAAGTGTCTTCATTTACTGAATTTAACTGTCTGCTTCCAAAGATACATGTTTTCACTCCCATTTTTCAGAGTAGGAAAGAATCAGTGAAAAGTTATTTAGAGCAGAAGTAAATGCCCAAAGATGCCTGGTTGCTGTGTGATTAAACTGGGTAAATCTGTTCAAAATAAAAGGATGTTTTTGAAGGATCAGCTCACAGACACAGCAGTCAAGAAGCCCCATGTTGCTACTCCTGTGGAAATATTATTAAGAAAGCAGAGACAGACATTGTGTGATAGTTATTAAGTCATTTGGTTTGAAATTCCTAAAACATATGTATATGGCATTCTGGAGAAGACAAAACTACAAGCAAAGAAATCACACCCATAGTCACCAGCTTGGGGTAGAGGTGGGAAGACAAACTGTATTCATCAAGTATGAGACAGCTCTCTAGGTGACAGAATGCTCTGTGTCTGATTGTGGTGAATAGAGGACAGTGTGCATTAATCTGAACGCAGAACTGTGTACCAGAAAAGGGCAATGTTACTGTGTATGAATTACAACTCAAGACCATGACACTAAAATCAACTTAGATCAGTGACATCCTAATCTCACTTGTGAGATAATTGGAACCCAGGTCAGCTATGACAATAAAATATGCAAGGTCCCAAAGTCCAGACCTCACTACCATATGCATGTCCTCCCCAAGCATAGCAGAGCCACACCTCTCCTCTGGACAGAAACTTTTATTACCACGTGCTGGAATTCGACAGAAAAATCTGCTATCTTAATCTTATTTTTCTGGCAAACATGTAAAAAACTCCCTTTAGAAACTATGTCTTTTAGTGACCCTACTTCAGGAGGAGAAAAGAGCTCTAAAGACTGATGCAGTAATAGCCACATTCTATGTAGCACTGATAATCAAGAAGACAAGAAACGGAGAGGAGTGGGTGACATGGAAGGAGTTGGTGGGGATGGGGAGGGATGGAAATGATGCAAAGACAATACTCATATATGAAGATCTCAAAAATAAAAATTAAAAATAGCCACATTTTTTAGCAAGAAATGCCATATAGATGCTTGGTGGAGAGACTAGAGAATCACAACGGTTAGCCTGTACATAGGAAGCTCCACCTTTCCTTAATCTGAGTTCCAAAGAACAGTTTATAGAGTCAGCAGATCCAGAACAACAGGAAGGAGACTGCTGCGTCATCAGACCTCATCTCACAGGACTCAGACATTAGATCTTGACTGATGGCCTCAGACTTGGAGCTCTTTGGAGTCCCCAGAGGCTCAGCCTGCAGTCGCCGTAGGTGATGAGTCAGTCTTTAGGCTGTTTTCTTTCCTCCAATAAAGGACACATCCTTCTATGTAGCCACGGCCAACCAGATATGAATAACAATGAGTGAGGAGCTGAAAAAAGGCAGATAATCCAAACAGGCAGGTTGTCAACATGTCATGACTCTGTACGTCTCAACAGGATTTTTAAAAAATTATTATTGTATGTGTGCAAATGTGTGTGTGTGTGTGTCTGTGTGTGTATGCAGGTGCACAGGTGTCACACAGCACTCATGTGGGACAACTTTATGAAGTCAGTTCTGTCCTTATATGATTGTGTAACTTCCAAGGATGCAACTCAGGTCACCAGGCTTGTGCAATCACTGCCTTTTCCCACTGAGCCATTTGATGGCTCTAAAAGGAAGATTTTTAAATAAGTGTTCTTGATATATGCCTGATATCATTCTGTGTTTACAGCTATTAAACCTCAGTCTGTTGAAAATAATAACCAGGGAGTACTTATCTCTATAATGAAAATCGTAGAAACTGAAGTAAAGGTTGAGTATGTGACTTTTCCTGAGTTGCAATGTAGTAACAGCCATGTCAGGATTTGAATACTCTAGTCTACCTCCAGCACCCTGCTCTTTGGTCCCATGCTGCCTGTTCTAAATTGCTTCCTGTTGCCGTGATAAAACACTCATCAAATGCAAGTTGGGGAAGAAAGGGCTTATTTTGCTTACAGGTTACAGCACATCAACAGAAGCCAAGGCAGAACTTTAAGGTAGCAATTTGGAGACAGGAACTGAAGCAAAAGCCACGGAGGAACACTGCTTACTAGCTGCCCCCGCTGAACTTCTCAGTTACCTTTCTTATATTATGTAGGCCCGTGTGCCTAGGGATAGCATCACCCACAGTGGGCTGGGCCCTTCTAAATCAATTAGCAATTAAGAAAATGCCTACAGACATGGCCACAGTCAAATCTAATCTGGGCAATTCTTCAGTTAAGGTTCCCTCTTATCAAGTGACTAGATTCATGTCAAATGGACAGCAGATGCTAACTATGACACTGCCTTCACGTGTTTATCTTAAAGTACCTAAGATAGATAAAGGCACTAATAATCAAGATCTATAAAGAGAAGGCTAGAGATGGAGGATGGATAAACGAATGGAGGGGAAGAGGGCAAAGAGGGGTAAAAGCAATGAATGGATGGGTGAAAGGAAGGAGGGAAGCAGAAGTGGATGAGTGAATAGATGTACAATGGAGGAAGAGAGGGAGTGTGAAGGGAAAAGATGAATGTATGCACGAATGCATGGGCTGGTGAGTGTTTGTAGATGAATGGAGACAGACAGAGGCTTTATAAAAAGAGGTAGAGGAAGGGATGCATGGAAGAATGGTGGGAAGAGGTGAGAACTGAATGGATGATAGAGAATGGAAAGACCGTAGAAGAAAACAGGGAAGGAGAAATTGAGAGAAGAGTGGATAGGCCTGAGGCAGGAGGGTCTGTATGAATGTGTGGTGGGTGGAAGGAGAGGTGGGTGAGCTAAATATTTAATTCTGAGGAGTTTTTGCTTCAAGGTGTTGGAACACAAGAATAATACAACAAATAAAAACTAGAGAACTAGATTTGCTGCAATTAGCAGCATTAAGTATTTAAAAACAAGACCTCCCTCCTCACAGGACTGTAAACTAAGCGTTTGTGGGTGTCACATTTGCTAATATCTCATTGGTCAAAGCAGGTCACATAGCCAACCCACACTGAAAAGAGAAATAGAGCTGCCAAATCACATCACTGAAGAGAGTCTGCAGGTGTCTTTCTAATCTGCTACACATACCAGTGATATGGTGCCATTTGTAAGTACAGACAAGCTAGCTGGTGTACAAGAGGGAGCAGAACCACCTCTCTGTTCTAATGGGTTTTAAGTTTGGAAACATAGAGCATGTCTAAGAAGGCGTTGGACTCCTTTTACCTTCCCTGTTAAAGATGAACACACACATTAGCAAACTTGTTCCTCAAATTCAGATGCAGAGAGTGAGAAACATGTTTTGAAACAACTGATCCTAGCTCCTCAAAAATCTAAGTTTGGGCATGATGGCAATCACTTTCAGTCTTAACAGCCATGATAGTCCCAGAATAATTCTAATTTCTTCTTCATAAATTTTTCCAGTGAAGCATAAATATCCAAAGTCACCAGGGCAAAGTAGAACTTTATAGCTGGACCCAGGCTCCTGGGATGTGCCTGACTCTGCCATTAAGATGTCACATACATTCCAGCCAGAGCGAAGATACTTTTCTCTGAATCCATCAACATGCCCCTTATGTTAGGTACTTTTCTCCTTTCTGTGACAGAATACCTCAGAGATGTAATTTAAGAGAGGAAGTAGTTATTTTGGCTCATAGTTCAGAAGACACAGTCCATAAAGGCAGGAGTGTATGATGGCCAGGATGACTCTGTCCATAGCACAAGGAACTTGCAGCTGCTGATTCTCCCATCTTGGGAGATCAGGAAACAGAGATCAGAAATGGGGTTGGGCCATAATCCTCAAGACTCACCTCCAGTAGTCTCCCAGTCCTCAAGGACCTCTTAAAGTTTAGCTGAAGACCAAGTATTCAAATACATGAGTCTTTGTGGATAACATTTCATATTTAAACCACTTCACCTACTTTCTGATCCAGATTGTGACATACTATACATCTGTCAGTAAATTTCCCAACAAATCACACTGTGTGATCCTAGGTTCATCTGCCCTTTCCTGTCCAATTTTGGGACACCATAGGCCAGTCCTCATATACTTGAACTGGGTTGTGCTGGAACAAATTTCGAAGTTGTAAGACAGAAAGACAAACAAACTGTTCCAGATAAAGAGACTTGTCTCACTTGCAGAGATCTTGGGTGAGATCCTCAACACTACAAAGTGGGAGGGAAAGGTCAGAAAGGATACTGTGGTAAGCTGAATAATGGCCCCACAAGTCTTTACAACCTCATCCCAGGATACGTGACTATGCCACCTTAAAGGGCAAAGAGGGGGCTGAAGGGATGGCTCAGTGGTTAAGAACAGTGGTTGTTCTTGCAGAAGACCTGGGTTTGAATCCCAGCACCCACATGGCAGCTAACAACTGTCCTAATTCCAGTTCCAGGGGATCCTACAGCCTCTTCTGTCCTCTGCCAGCATTGCACAACATAGGTGCACTTACCTACATGCAGGCAATACATGTATATACATAAAATAAAAATAATAAACAAAATATTTTTAAAAGGCTAAGAGATTTTGAAGATATGATTAAATGTAGGCTCATGGCACATTATTTGGGGTTATTTAGGAGAGTCAAAAGTGTAATCACAGGAATCCTTGTAGGAAGGAGACACAGAGCTGACGAGATGGTGATGGGATGAAGAAACGAGACTGGTGTGTTGTGAGGATGAGGACGGTTGCCAAGGTGTACCAAAGGTGCTCTGTTCAGGGCTGAACAGAGAAGCAAAGATTCTCCTGAGTCTGCAAGAGGAATCCAAACTTGCCAGCATAAGAAGTCTGGGACTATGACTTGCCATAACAGGGTAAGTGTGTGTCACTTTAAACAACTCTACTGGCACAGGGAAAGTGTTGCAGGTGCTAATGACAGCTGGCAAGATGTGCAGATGAGCTGTGGAGGAGAGCATGGCACCAATATTATATTTTACAGTTTTGATGACTATTACACATGAGGGAAAGCCTTTGTGTTTAGGAGCTGCACTTAGAAGTCAGTACAGGGATATAGGTACTAAGTCTCTATCATGCTCCAATAGTTCATGGAAAACATTCATGTGTGCAAATACAAGTTATATGCAATACATAAGATTTATATGTATATACAAATAATGTAACAAATATATGTACATATAATAAAACATAATGTATGTAATATTCATCTGTATGCAATATAACAATATATAGCTACATCTTCATGAGATATAGTCATATTTCTTCTATTGATATGTATAAATATGTAAATATTTATACCTCATACATAAAATACACATTGCGCCATGTACAAGATATGTAAATCTAAAGTCTAAACTGTATTTACATATTTATTGAGAGAAAATGATAAAATAAATGGAGCAAAATATAAACAAACCGCTGATGAGCCTGGATAAAGCAGGAAATAGAAGTGCTTTTTATTATCCTTAAAATATTAATGGAAATTTCAGTTATATGAAGAATAAAATATAACAAATAATAAAATATAATAAAGAAATGATCAAGTCAACCTTGAATCCCAAGTCAAGAACACCTGGCCTTCATATCTCACACAGAAGTGAAAAGCATGAACCTGTTTAATGCCTGAGACCCTGAAAGACAAACGTCACATGTGCTCTCTTGTAGCTGGATGCTAGCTTTGAAATCTTAGAAATGTGGGTCTCAATTTGAAAATTCAGAAAAGTCAGGCCAATAAATGGCCATGAGGATGTGCTTCTGGATGGGTGGTAGAATGTAGTGATATAAAGGAGGAAAAAGGAATAATACAGTAAGAAGGGTTAAATGGGGTGAGGAATGGGATGGCAGGGCAGAGGAGAAGTGCGGAGAAGGAGAACCAACTCTAAAGGCCTTTAGGAAAGGGCATATGGAAACCGGCCACTGTAGAAGATTCTTAAGGTATACATACATATATACATATATATGCATTATAAATAGAGATTAAAAGTTGTTGCCTTATAACAGGGGGACATTGTCCCTACCAGACACAATAGGCTAAAAAAATAAAACCCCAATGCCAGGAACAGACCCCCGCTCTTGAAATTGTTGATGAGGCATCCCACAGACCCTCAAATATTATTGTCCATTGCCCCTGCTCTTGGTTTCCCACCAGAACTTGACAGTAAGATCCTATTGCTGAAGACACTACATACATGAGCTGTAGGACAAACAAGGGAAAATCAAGCTCATGCTGACTTCAAAGTCTGATCTCTATTGGTCAGCTTCCAAAGTGCTGGAATGTACTATGCAAGCTACCTGAAGAGAAAATTGATCAGCAGCCTTACAGACCTATGAATCCTATGAGCTACAACAACAATTGGCCTGACTAGATATGCCCACTGGTAAAATATTGGCACAAATATTATGGGAGTAACCAATTACTATCTAATTGGGTTTAAGGTTTACTTCATAGAATAGAGCCCATACTGACATTGATATCAGGCCTAGGAACCTAATGCTAGATAGGTCATAGGACATAGGGAGAGCCTAATACTAGTTTTCTGCTAAATAGATATAGCATTAAGCTGATTCTTAAAGATTTATTGTTATACCCATAGATTAATACACCTCTCAACTCTCAGCAAAGAAGTTTCCTCATACAGCAGATGGTGATTAATGTCGAGGTCTACAACTGGCCATCATGCAGAGAACAAGAGGATTTCAGAGTGCTTATCCCTGCAGAGGACACCTATGTCAAACTTCTACCTCCTAAGGCTCAGGGATCATTGCAAAAGAGGGGCTAGAAAATTTTAAGAGCCAGAGGTGGAAGATGGCCACAAGGAAGCAAAGTTTTCCAGACAGTCGATATGATAATTACTCACATGAACTCACAGCAATGGTGACAGCATGCACAAATCCCATGTAATCTCAAAGCAGACAGAATCAGCGTAGAAATGTGGAAGTTGGTAAGAAACTCCAGTCCTACCTGAGGAACTATTGGCAACCCACAGCTGCTGAGAAGGGGAGAGTCGATTTCTTTCTAGGGTATGACTTTTGGTAGGTTACCAGGTTCCAGTGTATGGAAGCACAAGGAAGGAAATTTGGGAACACAAATTAGACACTACAGGCATATATATGACATCAAATTGGGCAGGAGATAATAATGGGATGTGTGAATAAGGGAGGTGATCTAAATTTGATCAAAATATATTGTATGAAAATTATGAAATTTCGGTTTAAAAGTGATAAAATCACAGAAAAACAGAACTGGTTTATCTGGTACAATCTATGCATTTACTTTTGTAGACTGAAGGGGGATTATTACATCTGGATGCACAGTTATATGGATATGCTTCAGTATTTATTGTGATTTACTCTAAAGCTAATTCATACCAAGGAATTTTCCAAGTCCATTTTTCAGAGGGTAAGGTGTGACTTTTAAGCAGAGAGAAATAGGTTGTTTTCATCTCATACCCCAGGCACTGATATCTCTGGATACATCAGCTACTGAGGCCTCCCCCTGGTTGAGGTTATGTGTGTCTGCTATCACATCAGGGCTAGTTGGAACCCAAGGAAGAGCTGATGTGCCAGTGTACAATAACTGGGGTGGGGACAATGTGTAATTCAATTGATTAAACCTTAGAAAATTGCTCGATTTTGCTTGTATTTTTCCTCTTAACAATGAACAAAACACATTCCCAAACATTCTATGTATCTATCATAGCAATCAATGTGATGTAAAATATCAGCAAATATTTGTGTGTGAAGTTATAAACATAAGCGATCATGATTCATAAATTGGCAGAGCCTTAAAATTCATACAAGATAAAAATAGTGTCATCCTGTAGCAAAATTAATGATATATCTTGCTTACTACTTGCAATAACAAGAGACTGCCTCTGAAAACACTATCACGAAATGTGACTCTTTCTTGGTTATAATTTTTTAATTTATTTTTAGAATTGAGTCATTCAGATCAAATATACACTGTCTTGGTTTCCAGGTAATCACTAGCTCTACATTCTCAAATCGTAGCCTCTTCCTTATATGCCATCCTCTTTCATATCCCTGCAGATCTATATCTCCATTATGCATGAACACATTTTATAATTAGAGAGAACTGTTCTAAATGGTGTTGCCCGTAGAAAGGACAAAGCAATGGCACAAAGAAATAAAATGCTTGTTAAAAATAAGTAAATATTTAAAAATGATTTCCCTCAGAGTATAGATGTTTTCTGTTTTGTCTATACTATTTAAAATCCTTGGCACACTGAAAGTCAGTTTAAATCAGGAAGCTGGCGCACCACTTTCCCCACTTGTTCCCTGCTTTCATGGATGCTCTGTGTTCTGTGGATCATAAGGACTGTTTCTATACAGTTTTCCACTGTGTGTTCTCATTCATTATAGTCCCTTCACCAGGAACACGTGTTCTGGACCCTGGTCTTTGTGCTGTTATTATTTAAGTGATTTACCCTGGAACTCAGTCTGCACACGTCCATATGCAGATTGTGGTCTATCCAATTGCAATCTCATTCCTTTCTGCTATCTCCCACAACTGTGGTCAGCCTTGACCTTCTTCCTGGATTTCAGCACAGAAGGTTGGTTTTATCAGAATGAGTTCCTGCATAGATATGATCCTGCAAACATGCTCCCTTTATGAGCTATCTCTCATTTTACTTAACAGAGGTGTGTTAGTCAGCTTTCCAATAGGAAAGTCAATTTAAGAAGAGGAAAGGTTTAACCTGGCTTGTGGTTTCACAGGTTCCAGTTCATGGTAATTCAGTCATATTGCCTTTGGGTCTGTGATACAAACATGGGAGCCTCCTTATATCACCTAGATTTGACTGCACTTTCCACTCAGGCTATATTAAATACGGTATCTATCTACAGAACTCAATAGTGAATATCTACTCTTTTATTCTCCAGGAGCCCAGCCTGTGGCCAAGTATGCAAGATAAAACAAACAAGTCCTCTCAGAAACCCCTTTACTGGGTGTACTGGTTGGCTTCAGTTTTCAACTTGACATACCTAAGAAGAGGTAGCCTTGGTTAAGGAGTTTCCACCATCAAATTGGCCTTCAGTATATCTGTGGGGAATTTTCTTGATTGTTGGTTGATATAGGAAAGCCAAGCAAACTGTGGACAGTGCCATTCCTGGGTGGGTGGGCCTGGACTCTATAGGAAATGTGGCTTAGTAAGACAGTAAGCAGTATTCTTCCATGGTCTCTGCCTCAGCTTCTGCTTCTGGGTTTCTGCTTTGAGTTCTTGCCATTACTTCCTTCTATGATGGACTATCACTTGGAAATGTAAGGTGCAATATACTCATTCCCCCCCCCCCAAGTTATTTTTGGTCAGAGTATTTTGTGGCAGCAACAGAAAGCAAACTAAGACAGAATTTGGTACTAGAACATGGGATATTGTTACGATGAGCCTGACCAAGTTGGTTTAGGGGAGGATTGTGGAAGCTTTTGGAACTTTGGGCTAGAAAAGGCTATTGAGTGCTTAGACCTTGATGGCCTGTTGTATGGAAGTTTGGAAGGTGAGAAAGTTGAGAGATATACAGATAATTGTGATTTGGCTTGCAAAGTTTCAGAGGGAAGCAAAGACCTTATAAGGGAAGTTACTGTTGCATATTTGAATTGAAAATCCATGGTTTATGATAGGCTGGAGCTGAAGAATCAGGTGTGATTAATAAAAGACCAGCATCACTGAAGTATAACTTTTGCTTTATTAAAACATTAAATGCTGATTATCTGGGGCTGAAAAATGAGCTGTGATTAAGAAGAGACCAGCATCATTGAGGCAAAATCTTCCGAGAAGTATTTCCTCAGGGTCAGCACACAGAACTTATGGTCCAGAGGAGGCCAAGGCTGCATTACAAGCTGAAAAGCTGAGCCTGGCAATGTGTAGGAATCTCCCATGCAGTACTGACTTTGAAGGCATGAAGGGATTGTGGAGAGTAGCTGAGGCTTAGTACCAATTGGCAGGGTTAGAGTCACTGCAGGGAGGCCAGGAAGCCATTGGTGTCGATGCAGTCTCAGCTGGAGTGGAAACTCCATTACTGGAAATGACAGGACAGTAGAACAATCACCATTGTCTCTGCCTCACCACCAGCAGCGAGAAGAGTAGAGTGGAGCTGGTCTGAGGCTACCAGGCAATCTATGTGTACTGTGAATGGCAGATCCAGAGAACTATAACTGCCTATGGAGCCAGAAGATAGTGAATGAATTACAGATGTCCAACCCTGAGCTACACTGCTGGACTTTGTTTTTGTTTAAGTGTGTATATAAGAAAGTACTTAGCGTTTTATTTTATAGGAGCAGATAGTTAAGGGACTTTGGATATTTTAAGGAAACTGAAATTTTAAAGCATTTAGATTTTTTTAAAAAAATGGTATTTTTCAAGATGTACTATGTTTTATTTTGTGATATTAATGAGATCTTGTGAATAAACAAGAAAGCAAAACTTATGTATATAGTTATATGTTAGTATACTAGGTTGATAAGGGGATCAGTTGTGCTGGTTGGCTTCAGTTGTCAGCCCAACATACCTGGGAAGAGGGAGCCTTGTTTGGGGAGTATTCTTTACTGGATTGGCCTATAGCGTATCTGTGGGCATTTTCTTGATTCTTGATTGATGTAGGAAGGCCCAGCCCATTGTGGGCAGTGCCATCCCTGGGATGGTAGACCGGGATTATATAGGAGAGGTGGCTAAGAAGGCCAGTAGGCAACATTCCTCCATGGTCTCTGCCTCAGCTCCTGCCTCTGGGTTTCTGCCTTGAGTTCCTGCCCTGACTCCCTGAATGATGAGCTATCACTTGGTAGTATAAGATGCAATAAAACATGTCCTCCCTGGGTTATTTTTGATCAGAGGGCTTTGTTACCATAAGAGAAAGCGAACTAAGACACTCAGCCAAGAAAATTCTATCCACAGTCCAAGAAGGAAAATCAACTCTTGATGGTTTGCAAACATGCCTTATCATCAAAACTTATCATTAAAATACAAATGTTTCTTATTTGATATTTTAAATTATGAGATTAATTTTTATTTTTCTTTAAATATATATTTTATTGAATTTTTGTGCATTTTATACACCTTAATCATATTTAGACCCTCTCTTCTATCTGTAACCCCTAAAGCCCCCCAACTGGATTTCATGCATTCTGTCATATATGTTAAGTCGCGTGTGTCCCCAGATGTCACAAGTTCATTCACTGGAGCCTGTTTAGCCTATCTAGCATCACTTTCTGTAAGAAAACCAACTCTCCATCACCCAGCAGCGATCAGCTACCAAGAGTTTCTTGGAGAAAGCTGAGGCTTCTTGCCCATTTTTCCAGGACTATGCTGGGTTTTTGTCTGGGTTGAATTTGCATAGGTCTTACGTATGCTATCACAGTTGCTGTAAGTTCATATGAGCAAGTTCCCAGCTGTCTGGAAAACTCTGTTTCCTTGTGGTCATCTACTATCCTGGTTCTTAAATCTTTCCACCCCCTCTTCCACAATGGTCGCTAACCCTGGGTTGGTGAGGTTTATTATAAGAGTCCTATCTAGGGACAAGTATTCTGCAGTCTCTTATTCTCTACATTTGATCAGTTGTGACATTCTGTGTTCATTGCCTTCTGTTAGATAAGAAAGCTTCAATGGTGAGAGTTGAGAGATGTATTAGTATTCCCTCTACAACTCAGTAAAAGGCAGCTTTAATACCCCACTTTCTCCAATAGACAGATCATTTGGCAAAAGAATAAACAAAGAAACATCTGAATTAAATGATCTCATTTACCAAATGGACATAACAGACATCTTACAGAATATTTCACCCAGTACCAAAGAATACACACTCCACTCAGCAGTCCATGGAAGTTGCTCTAAAATATCCCACATCCTGGGACACAAAACATACCTCAACAAATACCAAAAACTGAAATAATTCTATGTATTCTAACAGAATACAAAGCAATAAAACTTAAAATCAATTTACTGAATAGACTCTTGTAACTACATGAACTCATTGAGATTTAAAAAAACACACAGACTCCTGAATGAGGAATGGGTCAGAGAAGAAATAAAGAAAGAAAGAAAAGTATTCCTAGAACTGAATGAAAATTATAACACAACAACAAAATCTCTGGGACACATTGAAAGCAGTTTTAAATGGAAAATTTATAACGCTATGCACTTACATAGAATAATCAGAAAGATCACACATAAATTACTTAATAGTACAGTTCAAGAAATTGTAAAGGCAAGAAGAAACTGAACCAAACCCAATGGATGAGAAGAAATAATTGATTTGTATTTTAACAGCAAATATAGCAAAACTAACATTTTGTTTAAAACATGCCTCCCGTTAGGCACTTTATCTCTTCCCAAGTCCCTTTCCTGATTCAATCACACCTTTTTGAGCCTATATACACATCTCTCGGCCAATGACCATTTATATTCCTGTGGTAAATTATACATGACACAAAAATTTCCATTTTAAACACTTAAAATATTTTTATTATTTTTATGTGTATAAGTGTCTTGCCTGCATGTATCTAAGTGCATCACATGTGTGCAATACCCAAAGAGGCCAGAAGAGAGTGTTGGATAGCCTGGAACTGGAGTTACAGACATTTATGAGCCACCATGTAGCTGCTGGGAACTGAACCCAGGTCCTCTGGAAGAACAGCAAGTGCTCTTAATTGCTGAGCCATCTCTTCATCCACTTAAACATTTTTAAGTGTCACAAAGTACATCCACATTGTTGTGCAATCATCACCACCATCCATGTCTAGAACTTTTCCGTTGTCCCAGATGACACTGTACATCAATAAGCAATAACTCCCATTTGCCCTCCATCCCCCCCTACGGTAACTATGGTTATTATTTTTACATTTTGTCTCAGAATTTGGATAATCTAGGTGGCTCATATTAGCAAAACCCTCTAATTTCAATCTTCTTTTTTTATGTTTTGAGACAGGATCTCCCTGTAGCCCCAGTTGACCTGGAACTCACTTTGGAGACCAGGTTGGTCTCGATCTCACAGAGATCTAGCCACCTGCCTCTGTCTCCTGGACAAAGGTGTGTGCCACCACACCTGGCTTAATTTCCATCTTTTTGAGAACTTATTTCACATAACTTATAATGTCTTCAAGGATTCCTCTGTGTTGTAGCATGTCTCATAACCACATTTCTTTTTAAGTCACAATGGTAGTTACATCACAATTTAAGGAGCCATTCATTCATTCATTAAAGGACACATTTAAGACAATTCCATATTTAGGCTATTGTGAATAATGCTGGTAGGAACATGGTGTATAAATATCTGACTCTGCTTTCAATTCTTTTCTATATATATATTCAAAAATGGAATAGCTGGACTGCATGGTAATTGCACACTTTGTTTTCTGAGGAACCAGGACACTGTTTTCCACAGCAGCCATCTTTTTAACTCCCACAAGCAGTGCCCAAGCGCTCCAGTGTCTCATCACTCCCAAGGCTTGTGATTTTCCCACTGACAGTAGCTATCCCATTAGGTAGGAAGTGGGATCCTGTGGTTTTGACTTGCACTTCCCCACTGATTTGGGATTCATCTTATGCTTCTTGGCTCACTGTGCATCTTCACTGGGAAATGATGACCCACATCTCTTGTACACTTTTGGTTAGATTGTTTGGTTTTGTTGCTGCTTTATAGGAGTTGTTCATCTGTTGTAGATGGTCAGATGAGTGACTGGACAGAGCTTCCTCACGTTTATAGGTTTTCCCCTTTCACATTCTTGAGAAGGTCCTTTGATGCTCAAAATGTTTTAATTTTTATGAAGTCTAATTTAGCTATTATTTTTCTTTTGCATTTGTGCTGTCATGTTCTGGAATGAATGGTCAAAGCGTTGTCATAAACCTTTCCTCAACATTTTCTTCTTACAGTTTCACAGTTTTAGCCCTGAGTTTGATCCGTTTTGAGTTAATTTTTGTGTCTATGGGGTAAAGCTAGACTCTAATTTCATTCTTTCACAAGTGAACATTCAATTTTCCTAAAAGATTTGTTTAAAAGACATTGTTCTCCCTGCAAAGTAGTCTTGGCACTGTGGTTGAAAAGCCATTTGTCCATACAAGTGAGGGCTCATTTTTCTCTCTGTGCCATTGGCCTATGCATGTCTTTATGCTGGTACCGCTGTTTTGTTTATTATAACTTTGTATTAACTCTTAAAATCCAGAAATTATGAGACCTCCACTTTTGTTTGTCTTTCTCAAGTTTTTGTTGTTTCTGACTCAGCTTTGTCCCTACTTATACCTCACATGCTCTGAATGCCCTCTGTTTATACCTCACACAGTATGAATGCCCCCTCCTGTGCTCACACATGAAAACTATATGCCTGTTTTCATGTTGTCTGTCTATTGTCACTATTTTATGGATTAAATTTACCAAAGCTTCAGGGGAAGAGTAAATTTAAAGCTTTCCTACAGTGGTTATGGTTGTGATTATTTTTTACATACGTGTGATTTTACCAAAACAGACCATGGCATAAATGCTAGCTTTATTAAATATCAGTCTTCTGAGGACTCATTTCTATTCCCTCTTCCATCTGTCCTCCCTTATTTTCTCTTTCTCTGTTCTTATTCTCCAATCCCACATGGCTCTTATAGAACTTTCCAAGCTCCTGGGATCAAAGTGCATATAAACCTACTTATAAAATGGTACAAAATCTGCCTTCATAGTTACTTGCACATAAGTAGGGCCTTGGCTGTGTAGGAGAGTTTCAGTTGTCAATGTGACACACCTGTGAAGAGGGAACCTCAGCTGGGGAATTTCCTCTATCAGAGTGGCCTGTGGGCATGTCTATGAGGCATTTTTTTTATTGTTGAGTGCTTTTCTTAATTTTTAATTTTAAATGGGAGGGCCCAGCCAACTGTGGGCAGTGCCACCCCTGGGCAGGTGTTCCTGGGTTGTATAAGCAGGCTGAGCACAGGCCAGGGAAGCCAGTAAGAAGTATTCCTCCATGGCCTGTGTTTCAGTTCCCGCCTCCAGGTTCCTGCCTGGCTTTCCCCAGGGATGAACCGTGATCAGGACATGTAAGCCAACTAACCCTTTCCTCCCCAGGTCATATTTGATTGGAGATGTTTTACACTCTGCCTAACTGTAGTGCAGCTTCCCCATGGATTCTGATGCTTCTTATCCTGTCTTCCTTGTCTATCAACAACCCTGAGTGGTTGCTCTGTGTGAATGAAATTGCTCTGTGCTTGTTTCATTTCAATGACTCTAGAATACTGCAGTGTGGCTAAAGCATTATTTATTCATGTAATTTCCCCTGATAATGGATTTATTGCTATACTGCCTTGTTTCCAGGTGTGTGTGTGTGTGTGTGTGTGTGTGTGCGCGTGCGCGTGTGTGTGATAAGTGCTGAGGATAAATGCTTGCACATGCTAGGCATGTACTCTGCTGCTGGGTTGCATCTCCAGCTCTTGCTCTTTTGAGATGGCATCTCACATTACAGCCCAGGCTGACCTCAATTTCTAGATTCTCCTATCTCCGCCTCCAGAGTGCTGGGGCTACAGGTGTGATTCACTATGCCTGTCTTCCCTCCCACTATTTATCACTAAATAATAAAGTCTACAAGAACACATCCTTAAGATAATACTTCTTAAATAAAATATTTGCTATCTGGTAGTATCATTTCTGTGATATGGACTCCTGGGAGTAGAATTTCTGAGTAATAATTTCTTTAAATTCTTTTAAAGAAACCAATAAAACCACCTACATCACATGTCTATCAAAAAATGAGATCATCACAGCTCAAACTTCAATTTGGGTAAGCTGGAAGACACTGAGACACTGTGAGCTGGGCATGGCTCTTTCTGCTGAGAGGCTGGCAGACACAATGTTCATAGTGCGATTGTTCCAACAGGCTTCCTTTTCATGTTTCCAAGTTCTTTGAGCAGCTGGCTGGGGTTCTATGTGACCCGAGATCATCTTGTTTAGAAGCACACGCGTCTTTTCTTATAGTGTAATTTAAAATTTAAAAATATGCAAAATGGCAGAGATAATATATTCCTGACTCACACATTTTATACATTTTCTCTCAAGTGGGTCTAATATGTAGGATACTATCTGTAATTATTTACCTTGCATGCAGGTTTTCTTTTAATCTGGATGAACTCGGTATATCATTTCTACATTCCCTAATCTACAGTCTTGTCACACACACACACACACACACACACACCCCAGATCTGCTTTTCTTAAATCAATCCAGGTTCCAACTAAATGCTATAGCTGTATGTTTTGCTACTGTGGAAAATGAACAAATAAATATCTTTTCTGAAACTTTGTTGTCATAAACAGTGATATTCACCAGCCTTTCATATTTCTATCAGATATTGTCAGAGAGAATGAATTCAGATCAATGGTTTTGAAATATGACATTCAAATTTTGCTTTACAATCGATAAGACCAGAGAAGAACAATTTCTTTATTTACTTTTGAATTTATTTTATAATCTTGACATCTTGATACTTCGCCAGAAATGACCCAATTTAAAATCAGATTTCCATTAAATATTGATTTTGGGAGGTCTATAGAAAATGTTAGAACTCGTGCTCTGAACCATCTCAGATATGTTTTATGTCTCTGAGTCAAATTCTTATTTGTTCATGTGATGATGAACATAGCAGATTTAAAAGTAATCATCCAGCTTGCTTGACTGATAGAGTTCTTAAATCTGACTGTGTAGAGCATTGCCATGATAGTTTCTGTTTACAAGCTCTCAGTGCTCTGCCTCATGCCTGGAGCCCTACTTCTGCCCTGTCCTGTCTATGTAGATGAAGAGCCCAATGTGTGATGTGTAGCAGGTCTGACATTCATGAGTGACGGTGAAACAAAATAGGGTGACTAATTTTGGAAGGTCAGACCACATAGATTAGAAGTTATCCTGATGGTCCACATGGGGACAGGAAAGAGGTTCTGAGGGCACTAAAGATGCTGGAGGTGAGATGCTGGCTGACCAAAGGTGATATGGGGAAGGAAGTGGGTGGTAGCTTAAAACTGTCACTTTGCTGTGAGTGCATTGTAGACTTTCGTTATGGCAGGGAGAGGACTTGTCTCCCATTTGATTTATACTTAGGTTAAAGTGTAGAACATAATACAGTATGTATCTTGATCTGAAGATAGAAAAGTCTTTCACTGAATCTCCCAGCCCACTGCTTATAGGGGCTGATGCTACTTAGAGTGACACATTCCATGAAGTAGTGAGACTCACATTCAGATTTCTAAAGTCCAGCTATTGCTCATCTCTGACCTCTGTACAGCAGGGTACTACTAAGAAGAAGTTGAGTTCTAGGTTCCAGAACAAAGCCCATGATTCTGCGGCTGCTGAGAAGAAGGCACACACAGTCAGGACAGTGCCCTTTATTCACACCCACAGCTGCTGTTATTTTCATACCTAATTCCCAGTCTCTCCATTTTGCCTGACTCATAATGGGTTGCTGAATGAATGTAAACAGTAAACTCTACACATGTCCTCAGAGAGACCAGTTCCCTCTGTAAAAGTGGGACTTGTGACTTCCGAACCAAACTGAGCTGCTCCTCTAAGGTCCAATTCACAGCAACTGAGGGTGTGAGAATTGGTCTGAAGCCAGAGACTTCCAAGGCAGAGCTTTGGATAGAGTGGGCCAAGCAAGGGAAAGAGATGCCTTCTTGCCCCCAGTCCATTAGCTCTCTAAGAATGCTTTGAGGGGAAACTGTCAATCTTCCTGTTTGATAGAACCAAAGAATTTAGATGATCGGTTACCCCCTTCTTGCCATCCCACACAGAAAAGAGGGCCCAAACATATGGCAAAACCCCAGGGAACATGTTTGTGTTCTAACCTCCTCACACATCAGATACCTTCAGTACAGTAGGAACAGAGCAGCACCTGTGTGATGTCATGGCAATCAGACACAGGCGTGCAGGCTGATTGCAGTCTTTGAAGTTACCTCATCTCCTCTCGCTGTGATTTGCTCAGATTACCCTCCAGGATTAAGATTCAATTCTTGAATTATTTTGTTTTTCTTTTTTGAATGTATGAATCATCATATTTAATAGTGTTTTTCTCCACAAATTAAGAGATTATAAAACCTTAAGCTTACTTAAGCTGCATATCTTTTGGTTGGTCCACTTCCACTCAGGTAGAGTTCACAGATATCATATTTTATGCATTAACTCTGTAGCTTTGTTTTCCTTAATTTTTATTCTTAATCATTCTGCATGATAATTTAATTTTTAAATATTATTGATCTGAATATACTTTTGAAACTTACCTCATGTCTTCTTTGGAAACAGTGTAAGTACAAAGATATGCTAGGTCAGCACTGCTATGAATTGGATTTGAAGACATGAAACTAGCTCAATAGAGTAAGGTCTTGCAATATTGTTTTAAACAATAACCCATGAAGTACAAGTGCTTGCCACAGTCAGGTACTGATCTGAGCAGGGACATCAGCTAGCACCACACAGCAAGGAGTTCTACATGAGCAGGAAGAAGCCATCCCTTCTCAATGTGAGTTCATCCACTGAAGCCTGTTCAGCCTGTCTAGCATCATTCTCTAAAAGAAGACCAACTTTCCATCATCCAGCAGTGATCAGCTGCCAATAGTTCCTCAGATAAGGTTGGGGCTTTTTGCCTATTTCTCCAGTTCTATGCTGGGTTTTTGTCTGGGTTGAGTTTGCATGGGTCTTGTGCATGCCATCATCATTGCTGTGAATTCGTATGAGCAAGTTCTCAGAAGCCTAGAAAACTCTCTTTCCTTGTGGTCTTCTACTGCCCTGGCTCTTACCATCTTTCCACTCCTCTTCCACAATGGTCCCTGAGCCTTGAGTGGGTGCCTTAACATATATGATAGAATGCATGAAATTCACTGGGGGGCACTGGGGGGCAGATATGGGAAGGGACCTGACTAAGATTATGATGTATGAAATGCACAAAAATTCAATAAAAGATATATAGTGAAAAAAGAAGCCATCCCTTCTTATGCAACTCAGTCTGCGGGCCACCTTGTATAGGTCTAAAAGTGAGGTTTCCGCATGAGCATGAGGAGACTGCCACCCAGTGGACCCAGAAAAGCAAACACCTTCTTCCAAGACAGGTGTTTAGTCATAACCAGAGGCTTTGTATTTATTTCTTTAAAAAAATGGGTAGCGTGTATATAATTTGCCAGGTCTCGTGGTCTTTCAACACATTTTCTTTCAATAGTTTCAGTTCCTAGGGGCACAAATGTACTTAATTTGGAATACAGAGCGACTGCTGCTTTCTCTGTGCTTGCGGCGAATCTGTGTCAAGAACCCCCCAATCCCCAGGCTAGAATCTACAGATTTAATCTTAGTACTGACTTTGATTCTTTGGCAATTTCTACAACTGCTTGAACTCTCGTCTTTCCAAAGCATTTTTCACCATAGTGTGATGCTGAGATGTTAACGGGATCAAACTTTGCTTCATTGTTTTCCAAGGTTCTATACCCAGCAGGTTGCCCAACTTGCTTTCACTCTGATAGGTCATTTCTCTTCAGAGGACTAATGTGCCTCATGACCATAGGACCATCCCCAAGTCAGATCACCCAGCCACTGATACCCTGAAAGACGCTGTAGTTTTCTTAAATCTTTAATTCTTCACAAGTTACTCACAATTCTGCTGTACTGCTATCTGTTTTTCTTGTTAGAATTTCTTTTATGAAAAGATTGTAGCTTTATATCTACCTGTCTAAATAACATCCCTCTGTAATCTCTGTTGAGATAAGTCAACTCACACTGACTTTTAAACAATCAGATTGTTTCAGTTTCAGAATGAATTTGAAAAAGACCCATGCTGGTTCTGTCAAGGGTAAGACAGAACCAGAGGACACACAGGGGATGGTTGTCCTGAGCTGCTCCCATCTTTTCTCCAGCTCAGCTTTACTACCACATGATCACAGTACAATCATCCAAAGAAGAATGGACATCAGTTCTAGACACTGCATAAAACCTAAATCATGTTTGTAGATGTGTCTGTTCAAGAAAGTAGGGATGACTTCTTTTGAACTTTCAAAGTGTGTGTGGTTGACCAACCAGGAGCTAAGCTGATACCTAGGAGCAGAAGACTAGGGTCATCCCTGGTGAAAGGAGAACTTCTGTCAAGCTCATCTCATCCGTCCTCTGTCTGAGAACCACACACTCATCACTGGGCACTAGGACTACTGGATTGCTGAGTCACATGGTTGCTCAGGCGGAGGGTAAAAATGAATGGATTCATAAGAGTCCTGTTTCAACCACAGTGGAGAGTGAGACAGGGAAAGACAATGACATACTGAGAGAGACAGGCAGGGAGACAGCAAGAGTGAGAGACAAAGACAGCAGGGAAGGAAGGACAGGACGGAGAAGGGGATGGATGGAAGAGACACAAAGATAGGAGGGGGCAAAAAAAGAAGCAGAGGAAGGGAGGGATCAGTTGGGATAGAGGCCTTGAAATCCTTTCTACCCTGAGCTCTTGGTTTGCACCTGGGTTCTGTCAAGGTAATCTAGAACTTCTGTTCAAATTCCAGACTTTCCATGGTTGGTACTCCAGCCTGTCCTGCAGAGACCTCAGTGAGAACCACACAGACACAGCAAAGCTAGCACTTCCTCATTCCTCCTCCTGACAGTCTAGGCACCAGCAAGGGCCCTGTCAGGACTCGAGTCTTCCAAGGGACTCCACAGCAGATTCTGAGCTAGGATGTTAGTGTGGGGCCAAACCAATTCAGCTGACATCCTTATCAAGCATAGTTACTTGCTTGATGGTTACTCCCCATTGGGAAGAGAGAGAGAGAGAGAGAGGGAGAGAGAGAGAGAGAGAGAGAGAGAGGAGAACAAATATTCCTTCTTATACTAAGACACAGTAAGAGAATCAGCTTCTTCATCCATTATTCCCTATAAGTCACTGAGTGATGGCTCCTTCCCATTCTGTCCCTTTCTCCCCCTAGTTGCCTTCACTTGCCCTTGGGTGGACAGTTTCCTGTGAGGGAAACTGAATATTACATAGTGTGTGTAGACTGCATCAGCTAATGCCAAAGGCTTATGAGTGGCACATCAAGAAAGCCTACAGCAAGGAACAGGATCCAGTGTGTGCAACACAAGTAATTTTTCTGGTACTTAGGGCGATGTTTCAAATTTGAGTCCACAGGGCATGCACTAGTCATGCCTTAACAGATGATGCAAATGGTACTTGTTTGGATCTCTTCAACTGGATAGTATTTATGGTTCAGTAAGGTATCATCTCCCACTTGTCAGGTACAGGGTAAAGGGATGAAATGGAAAGACACTAGCTTATTTTGAGCTACCAGACACCATGAAGAGGCTCAGAAGTAAAGTGCTGGGGTCAAGTATCTCTGGTGTAGATGCTTGTCTCTGTTTCTTCTTAGCTATTGTGCTTTGGGCAAATCAAGCCTTCACGGTTTTATTTGAAAGCTATCACAGGCATTTTCAAGAGGAAGCTGAGCCTAGAACTAGGCACAAATTGTCACACAGTGGAGGCATCTTTCCCCTGATGTTTATATGCCCAGAGAGATGGATAATGGAGATATTTGTGACAGTGTATAAGAATGTGTGTATCAACAGAAGAAATCTTTTCCCATTATCTGAGAAGCTCAAATATCTCTCTTGATCACTGATCAATGTTACTGAGCTCCTGCAACGCCTGCTACACCAACCCATGATAACAACAGTGCAAAAGGAAGTGTGAAAAGTTACAGGAATCAGATTCATCCTTTCACTTCAAGAAGTTGATAGTGCAGCTGATACAATGATTCATCCTGATAGCTGGTCGATGGTGCTAAATGAGCTGTGTACATTAAATGTCACTAAGGGTGAAGAAAATAAGATTCATGAGTCTTCAGAACTGGGGAAAAAGTGCTG
>NW_008335361.1:978179-997430 GCF_000622305.1 Nannospalax galili
TGGCTTTTGTGTGTGAATATGGAAGATGCACTGGCCATTAATCCTTTGTTTCCCTCCAGTTTGAGGTCAGGTTTCTCAGAAGAAGCTACTAAAATGAATACTGGTTTGCGATCAATTATCACAGAAAACCCCTGTGAGAATCTGGGAAGAGATGGGTAGAAATGCAGGAAAGATAGGAAGGTGATGTTGGGTAGAGTTGCAGAGTCACCCTGCTAGAGTAGGCACTCCGGAGCATTCTCAGGCCTCAGGCTATCCCAAAGAATGGCCTTCCTATTTTGGTACCCTCAGACAACGCTGCTGGCCACCTCGGGTGATGTGAGCTCTAAGTAGCTTTTGATTCTTTGATCATATGGGATCCAGCAGGCTGGTGGCAAACCTCCCATGGGGCTGTGATGCAGCTGTTAGAACAGAGTTGGGCCATAGGTACACAGGCTGTCAGAGAGGTCCCAGGAGATACAGTGAGACATGGCCAGATTTAGTCACCTGCTGTACTGGACTAGTGAGTTGTGACTCTTCTGCAGCACTATTACTGGCAGAGTGTCCCCAGTACGCAGTTAGTCTGGCTCTCCTGTCATATCCCAGGGAGTACACATATATGAAGGAGGGAAAACAGGAATATCAGTCCAGCTCATGCCTTATTATAAACCTGAAGGAAAACAATTTATATCCAGAACCTGAAGATAAGTAAATTCTGTAGATGATATAAATGTGGTTTTAGTGTTGGTTCTGCTCATTCATTAAAGGAGGGTCAAGCAGGGTCACTGGACCCTCACTGGAGTATCCAGCCACTCTTCCCAGCCAACTATATGTAATTTGCCCCTAATCACATGTGGTCTCCTGGATTTGGAGATGACTAAAGTATACAATCTGGGAAAGGCTAGGATGAGAAGGCATGACCCATGCTGGGTGAAGGCTTTCCAGTGTGCATACCCACAGGTCATACACAAACCTCAGCAACCCCCAGTTATCTCAATAAGTAAGCTCAGTAAATTCAAAGTAAAACTTTAATCAAACATTGACTTGACAGTACAACCTTAAAAGGGAATAACCATTGCTTAGTATCCCCAGGAAAAGAATTCTTACAACAGATGGAAAATTTATTTGTTAATGCTATTATGTCTTATAACTATTTAAAAAAATAAGAGTGTAAAAGATGTTAAAAGGATATGGGAATGGAGATATTTTCCAAAATAGACAGAAAAAATGAGAAAAACTAAGTAAGTGATGAAGGTCTGTGTATGTTATTATATATAAAGAATGAGAGAAAAATAATACACATAATCTTAAATTTTCTAAGGTCATAGTTTAGTCAACTAGTATAAGGAACAAAATATATATCTAGTCAAGGTTTATCTGAGTATATTTGATTTTTCACCCAAGCTCTATCTTCATAGTACACTATAATTAAAAGTACCAGACTGGTGGAACTAACCTTATTGGATGTTTAATAGACATACTTTGAGGCCTATAGTAATCTGGTCAGAGGTACTTAAAGGACAGTTTTTGCCCCTTGCCCTCCAAGGTCGACTAAGTTCCAGGGGACTATGGAACATCCCTCAAAATGCCCTGTAACTGTGGTGAGTCACCTGTCCTTTTATTCAGGGAGACCATGGAGACCCCACGAGATGGACTTGAACCAGTGTCCAGTCTACAAAGAGGAGAGCCAACTCAGAGGAAACATATCCTCCATGCTTCCAAGTGAAGCCAGACATGGTCAAGCAGGACCTTTGAATTGTCTTCACATAGATGGAACTGGTAAAAGAAAGGAGCCAGGAGCTCCTCCTAAGCCCTCGTGACCCCTGAGGAACAGATGCTCAAATGACCTTAAGTATAAAAATAAATTGATTTATTTGGGCCAACTGTATGGTCTTAAACACCCAAAAGGAAAGTATAACCAAAGAGTAAAGTCATTAGTATATTTCTTTAAGAGTTCAAGGGATTACACTTCCCAAACATTAAGCTTAAGTCTATTTAAAAAGTTATTCAGACAATTATTTCTCATTGATGATTTTGTTCCTAATCAGAAAGTGCCCTGATGTAAGACTTCAAATCTTGGTTTACAATACTGTAGTGCCCACCTATAGGCAGGGGAGACAACCCTCTATTGTTTTAAAATGATGAATAAATTTGTTTTCTTCCCCTCTCTAGAAGCCTTTGAGAGGGAACTGACATTAATTCTAACCACTCCAACAGCTATCAAAATACCTGAAAGCAAATCCTGAATCCATCACTCTAGAGTCCAGTCTTGGCAGACAAAAGAAAAATGAGGAGGAACCCAATAGAGGGATGCTTTTGGAAGTCCTTGTCAAGAAATTCCAGTGGACTTTCTTAGGAACATTTGAAAATTGCCCTGTTCTGACTTTTTTCTAGTTCCCTGTCTAGAACTTGTAATGCTACTTAGTCTTGCCTTTACTTCTCCTTCATATCCCTTATTCACCAGTCAAGGAGTTTCTTTTCTCCCTACAGATAAGAGTTATGCAATTTGGGAGTCTTTTAGATAGACCCAGTAAAGGGGTACTCCAATTGCCTCACCCTGCATCCCTGTTCACCATAGAAGCCAGAGCAGTCTGCATCCCTATTCCGTATCTCAAGTTGGGTAATGTCTTCAGAGAATGGTGTGATAAGAATAGGAGGTAGGAATTGGTTAGGCAGTTAGGGCTTAAAGACCCCAAAGAAAAGTAGCCAGTTTCTTGGCTAAAACTCACAATGTCCTTGGGCCTCTTAGCAACATACTCTGTTCCAAGGCCAAAAATGTAAAAAGTATTTGGGAGCTTGTATCTAATCTTTAAAAGATTTTAGGGTTACCTCTTCAGAGGAGGTAATGTTAGAGTAGCTAAAGCCCCATTAAGAAAAGATAAAAGAAGAAGAAAGAGCACATGAAGTTATCAGAAAAAAGTGATGGGGAGATATGGGAGGAGTTGGAGGGGAGGGAGTGGGCATGGATTTGATGAAAACACCTTATATGCAGGTATGAAATTCTCAATAAATTATTTTTTAAAAACTATCTGTAATAGATAGGTACGGTAGCGCATACCTGTAATCGCAGGAAGTAGGGACAGGAAGATGAACAGTTAGAGACCAGTGGGCTACCAAAGGAGAGATCATGTCTCAAAAAGCTAAGAACTGGCATTTTAGCTTAGTAGTAGAGTGCTTTGCTAAAATGTACAAGGCCTAGTGTTTCATCCTTAGCATTAAAAAAAAAAAGGTGTATTAAATTTAAAAATCTGAAATCTGAAATATCTTTATCTGCCTACTTACTGAAGGTTTTTAAGTGAAACCATTGTTTTCCAAACAATTCCAGTCCACCAGTGCAAACATCTAGTACTGATCAGTACTATCATTGGTGATATACTCAGAGCCCATTGACGTATTAGAAGATACTTGGTACACAGTCGCTCTGCTGTACATGTTTGTTCTTAAAGTATTTTCTCCCATTTCCAAGCATCTCCACAGCTGCCACTCTCTCTTGGGCTGCTAGTGGTGCCTCTCTTATTGCAATCAACAGTCCTACAGTGGCCTCTAAGTGTATGTTCTGAGGACTAGGATAAATGAACATCTTCATTCTCTATTTGAACTAGGAGTTCATGGACAATGTGTGACATTCAAGTCCTAACTTTTCTTACTGCTGCCGATATTTCCTTTCCTTGTTCTTGTTCATGATTTATTCAAAGAATTTTTGTTTTGTTTTGTTTTCTTTTCTGAGACAAGGTCACATGTACCCTAGGCTAACCTCAAGCTTGCTGCATAGCTGGGGCTAGCCTTTAACTCCTGATTCTTCTGCTTCTGCTTCCCAAGTAATAGGACTACAGCTGTGTATCACTATGCCCAGCTAATCCAAAGTTTTAGACATGAGAAGATAGTTTCGTACTGAGAAATGCAGCTAAAACCTAGGCTTAGATTTTTCCCTAGAGAACTAGGTCTTATTGTTCAATGAGAAAGTCAGTTGGTGTGCCAAAGTGGATGGGGGACATTACACAGTATTCCACTTCAAGGTGAAGACCTATAGGCAATCGGGAGGGAGTATCAGTTTTCTCCAGGAACTAGCTCCCTGAAAAGTAATCCCAAGTAGACAGCCCTAAACACAGGTATACAGAAGCACCACTAAATGGACTTTTATATATATATGTATATTTATCAATGCATATATAAATATATGTACACTTATCAATGCATGTATATAAATGCATAAATATATATAAATGTATATTTATGTATATATGTATATTTATAAATTTATTTGTGTATATGTAACTAATCGTCAAAGAAGATGGCAAAAAGTTGTGAGGAAATGGGGCTGGACATGAGAGGAGTTGTGGGAGGACAGGGAGGATGGAAATAATACAAATACAATACTCAAATATAAAACTTATAAAAATAAAAAATAAAAATAAAAGAAAGAAAGGAAATAGACTTCAGTGAGACGGGAAGGAGACGTATTCTACAATGTGATCAAAGAAAGAACAAGGATCTGTCAGTCAACAGTATTAGAGATACAGTATTCAGAGAAATGGTAAAACTTTAAATGACATTTTTTAAGAGTTTCTGGGGCTTCCAGTAATAAAATATTTTCAGTGTCCAAGACAAAATCACACCACACATGACAACAACAAAATAATTAGGGAAAAAAAGCAAGAAAAAAATCTTCTTCATTTACAAATTCCTATCTTTAATTAGGTTGATAAGACATACCTACATTGACCAGAGTATCCACCCTTTTTCTGTAAGTATGTTTGTTTCTGTTGCTATGCCCAGCACTATGCTAAATTTTCTCTTAGCAAGACTGAGGACTTCCCTAGGATGCTGACAGGTGGCTCTGAGGCTGACCTGTGTAGTGACAATCCAATTAGCTGAGACCAGAGCATCATCATAGAATGTAGAAGCACTCTGTTCGTGGAAGAACTGAAGACAGGATTCACCTCCGAAGTGTATTCTTGTTTCCTTTAATAAAGGAAATATAAATCAAACAAAACCACCACCATTTCTGGATAAACCACGAAATTTCTTCTGACTGGCTTCTATGGCTCCCATTTTATGTACTTTTTTAGTGTCCATAAATCTTATAGTTATCCTATCTGGTCCCTTTATCCAGCATTAGGTCCTGACCATTTAAAGCAGTAGTTCTTAGAGCTCATCAGGTCTGAGCAGGCCCTTAATGTAAATATTGAACCAATTTTATTCTCCTGATGTGAAATTAATAAATAATATCATTTATATGTAACTTAAAAGTATGCTTTAACTATAGTATTGATATCAACAATAATGCACACCCCTCGTTTCATTGAACTTTGCTTTCTGTTTGCGGGTATTAGAAGAAGCCGTTGAGAACTTTCAAGACTACAGTGGAGAAGTTGGCACTTGGCTTCAAAGCTTCAAAGGACACGTCGACTCTCTTGCTAAGGGATTTTGTTGAGGCCAGTTTTCCTTTACCATTCAGAAAATTCTAGAGTTACACTTTTCCTGTGGTCTATAACCACCAACAGCAAAGCCTGGATGACAATGCACCTACTTGCAAGATAGCTATGTAAATAGTTGAGACCTACTGCTTATAAATATTCCTTTGGAAATGCACCAGCTGGACTCAGAACGAGAATAGATGTGGACTGGGAGATGAGCTGTGTTTCCAGGCTGCTCACACCACTCTGCATACAGCCAATTCCTCAAGGAGTCTTTTGAACTTTCAAATCATTGTTTAAGAGTGGTCATATGGATGATTATTTAGTTTTTTGAGGAACCTCCATATTGATTTCCATATTTACAGTCCTACCAAGAGTGTATAAGAGTTCCTTTTTCTATGCATCCTTACCAGCATTTGTTATTTGTTTCATTACTAATTGCCATTCTGATGGGGTAAGGTGGTATCGCAAGGTAGTTTTAATTATATTTCCCTGATGACCAATGATGTCGAATACTATTCCACATATTAGCCTTTTGTTGTATTATTTTGAGAAATATCTGTTTATTTCTCAGGTTCATTTACTGATCGGCTTGTTTTATTTCTTGGTATGTAGCTGTGGTGGTTTGAATGAGAATGTCCCGCATGGGCTCCAAGTATTGGACATTTTGTCCCCAGTTGGTGGCTGTTTTGGGAGGTGTGGCCTTGCTGGAGGAAGCACATTGCTGGGGATGGGCTTTGAGGGTTCTTAAGCATTGCCAGATTTCCAGTCACTCTCTGCTTCCTGCGCCTGTGTGAAGATGCGAGTGTTCCTCTTTCTGCTCTGGTTGCCTCTTGCCACCATGTCTCCCCACTATGATGGACTCTGATTCCTCTGGAACCATAAGCTCAAATAAACTCTTCCTGTTATAAGGTCCCTTGGTCATGGTATTTTATCACAGTAACAGAAAAGTAACTAAAACAGCAGTTTTATGAGTTTTTTTATCTATTTCAGATATTAACCATTTGTCAGATGTGTGATCAGCAAAGGTTTTATACCGTTCTTTAGGCTATCTCTTCTCTCAACTAGTCTCCGTTGCTGTTCATAAACCTTTTAATTCTATCTAATCCCATTTGTCAGTTCTAGGCATTGTTTCCTGAATGATTGAAGTCTCTCACAGAAAAATCCCTCCTTTAAGTAACTTCCTTATTTATTCCTCTAACAGTTTAAGAGTTTCAGATCGTTGAAGTGTTTGGAATCAGTTTTTCTACAGGATGAATGATTATTTCATTATTCTGCAGGTGAACATTCATTTTCCCAGAACCATTTTCAGAAGAAGATGTCTTCTCCAATTAATGTTTTGTTTTGTTTTGTTTTTTTCATCTTTTACAAAACTTAGGTGGCTACCAGAGTGTCGATTCGTATTTGGGTCTTCAATTCTATTTTACTAATGTACATGTTTGGTTTTGTGCCTATACCATCTTATTTCTATTACTCTGCCTCTGTAATAGAACATCAGGTATAATGATACCTTCAGCATCGTTCTCTTTGGTCAGGATTTTATTGGCTGTTCAAGGGTGCCTTTTGTACTTGTATATGAATTTTAGGATTATTTTTATTTATGTGACGAATCTCACTAAAGTACTAATTGGGACTGCATTGAATCTGTGCATTGCTTTTAAGAGCAAAATTATTTTCACAATATTAATTCTGCTGACCCATGAGACCTCCTTATGTCTTCTAAATGTCTTCAATTTCTTTCTTTAGTGTTTAAAAATTTTCTTTTTTGTACATGTTTATTGACTTTTTGTGCATTTCATACAAAACATCTTATTTTTAACCCTCCTCCCCCAATCTCACCCCCCTCCACATTAGCCCCTACACCAGATTTTTCACATTCTGTCATATATGTTAAGGCCTATCAAGTGTGTGTGCCCAAGTGTCCCTGTACTCAAGTTCATTCACTAGACGCTAGTCAACCTGTTTCACCATTTTCCCCCCTTTTCCTTCTTGGGAGGCTCCACATGGTGCACAGAGCTCACAGAATGAAATGGCTTCTCAAAACCCCTGCATCCTGTGCTGCACCATGCCACATAGCCGGCTGGAGTTCCTGATCGTTTTTATGCCCAGAGCCCAAAGTCTTAAGTGTCCGGGGGTGGGGTGGGGGTGGGTGGGTTGTTGCAGTTCGCCTCTGCAGCCCCAAGCACTATTTTACTGTTCCCATCTCACTGCCAAGCTAACTCTCCACTGCTCACTCTCCACAGCTAACTCTCCGTCTCACAGGCAGCTCCACCACTCTTCCCGGGTGCGTCTAGTCTTGTCCCCTGGCAGGCTTACGCTTTTCGGAGGAATAAGTAATTTGGGGGCTATATAGCCTATCTAGAGTTTCTCCCTCAAAGAAGATCAACTCTCCCTCCTCACCCAGCAGTAATCAGCTGCAAATAGTCCTTCAGCTAAGGCCTACTGTTCATTTGTCCAGTTCTACGTTGAGTTTTTCATTGTAGATGTCTTTCACTTACATTAGATTTATTGTTTCATTTCTGATTCTAGTAAAAATGCTTTGGGTTTTTCAAGATTAGTATATTTTAAGTATAGGTTTGTTATACGTAGTCTTTATTATACCAAGGAATATTATATCTGTTCCTAGTTTTTATCAGGAATTTTAACATGGATATTGGATTTTTATCATAATTATAGTTTTCCCTTTTTACTGAATTTTGGCAAATTTCATGCAATATATTTTAAGCCCCCTCTCCTATCTGTGGCCCTCATATCCCTCTACCAGATTTGATGTACTTTGTCATATATATTAAAGCCTGTCAAAGCACGTTTATATCCTCAAATGCCTTTTGGTGTACATCCATCCACTGGAGCCTGGTTACCCATCTAGCCACACACTCTTAGACAAAACCCACTCTTCCCCTCCCAGTAGTTATTGGTTGCCCATAGTTCCTCAGTTAAGGCTGGGGCTTCTTCCCCTCTTCCCCACTTCTATGCGGGTACTTTGTCTGACTTGAGCTTGCATGGATCTTGTATATGCTATTACCATTGCTGTTGGTTCATACGAGTAACTTCTCAGCTGTCTGGAAAGCTATTTCCTAGTGGTCACCCTGCACCTCTGGCTCTTACAGTCTTTCTGCCCCCTCTTCTGCAGGTCTCTGACCCTTGGTTGGCAGAGGTTTGGTATGGATGTCCTACTCAGGGAAAATGTTCTTTAGTCTCTTATTCTCTGCACTTTGTTAAGTTGTAGCCTTCTGGGTTAGTCACCATCTGGTGCATAAGAAAGCTTCACTGGTGAGAGTCGAGAGACGTATTTACATTCTGGCTCAGGGTCCATTGTGGAAGAGAGGACAGAAAAACTGTAAGAGCCAGGGTTGGTGCATGATCATAAGGAAACAGTCATCCAGGCCTCTGGAAACTTGCTCATTTGAACTTTCAGCAATGGCGTCAGCCTGCCCAAGACGATGAAAACTCAGACAGACAAAAACTCAGCATGCAACTGGGGAAATCGGCAGTAGGCCCCAACCCCAGTCAAAGAACTACTGGTTGCTGATTACTGCTGGCTAAGGGAGAGTTTATTTTCTTTAAGGGAGAGGCTATGAATAGGCTGACTAGACTCCAGTGAATGAACTTGTACTGAAGCGCATCTGGGTACACAAGCTTGACTGAATAGACCTTAATACATTGATAGAATGCATGAGATCTGGTGTGAAGACTGGGCATGGTAATGGTAGAAGGATATAAAGATTATAAAGATATTTTATATAAAATGCACAAAAATTCAATAAAATATACTATGGAAAAAAGTTTTTCTGCCCCCTGTTGTATGTTCACTGAGCCTTGGGTGTAGAGGTTGCATTGTGGATGTGTCACTTAGACCTGGGCACATCGCTGACACTTATTCTCTCCATTTAACCGGTTGTGGGACTTTGTAATGGTCTCCATCTGTTGCAAAAAGAAGCTTCTTTGGTGAATAGTGAGAGGTGCACTTGTCTGTAAATATAAGAATACACATTTAGAACGCAGCAGGAAATTCCACTGGTCTAGGGACGTGACAGACAGAGGTTTTTCTCCAAGACCTACTTCATCTCCAACCATGTGTATTTAGCTATATTTACAGTATCACACGAGTTCCCGCTCATTGAGTGGACTGTAAGTCCAGTTAGACAGCTGCTGATTACCCCCAAAATAAAGTGCCACTACTTCACCAGCAGAGATTACTTGCTGGCCCAGTCACTGTTGTTATTCAGAGATCTTACAGCTGGATGAAATCACTGATTGGTTTTCTCTCTTGGAAGTTTGCATAGTATCTTCTGATAACATAGGAGCTAGTCTTCAGGGAGGAGGCTTCCAGATAAGTTCTAGGGAGGCAATCGAGGGCCGTGGCAATAGCCTGTGTTATTTTGGGAGTCTCATGGACTATCCTGGCAAATGGAGATTTCGCCTGCCTGGCACTGTGTTGTTGTTGTTTTTTTAAATATATATAGCTTTCAGTTGTACATATGGGCATACACACACACACACACACACACACACACACACACACGCACGCGCGCGCGCGCACACATGCACACACACAGGAACTTATATATCTCCCTCTGATTTTACATATCACCTAAGCATTATGTTTGTTTCTTCTCTCTCTCTATTCCGTCCCCAGTTAAAGTATTCACAGTTTTCCCCATTTTTCTATTGGTAACAGCTGTCTCTTGCTAGTCCTCTTTTTTGAGACACTTCTTCCCTTTTATGCCTATGGTTTCTTTATATATTTCTGACTCTTGTGGCTACATTAGCTTATATATGCACATCTCAGGATTTGGAGCTAGAAACCACAAATGACAAAGAAGATACGTTGCTTGTTTTCTGAGTCTGTGTTGCTTTAAATAGTATACCAGTTGCTAGGTCCATCCATTTATCTGCAAATTTCATGATTGTATTTTTCGTTACTGCTGGAGAGAACATCATAGTTTAAATATACCACATTTTTATTATCTGTTCATCATTTGAGGGACATTTGGGTTGAAGAGAAGTAGGGATAATGGACAACTTTCTCTCATTATCATTTTAATGGAATGTTTCAAGTTTTTCTCCATTTAGAATGATGTTGGCTGTGGGTATGTTATAGATAGCCTTAATTGTGTTGAGATATGTTCCCTCCAGTCTGTTTCCCTTAGGACTTTTATCATGAATGGATGTTGTATTTTGTCTATTGAGATGATTGTGTGATTTTTGCCTTTAAGACAATCTTTCTTCATTTACTACATTTATTGACTTACATATATTGAACCATTCTTGCATCTCTGGGATGAAGTCAACTTGGTCATAGTAGATGATCTTTTGGATATGTGTCTGTATGTGATTCACAGTATCATGTTGAGAAATTTTCATCTATGTTCATTAGAGCTATGGGCTTATTGTATTCTTTTGGGGTTGTGTCTTTATCTGCTTTTGGTATTAAAGTGATACTGACAGCATAGAAGGAGTTCTGGAGTTCTCCCTCAATTTCTAACATTTTGAATAATTTAAGCAGTATTGATTGTTGATCTTCCTTGTAGGCCTGGTAAAATTCTGCTGTGAATTCATCTGGACTTGGGCCCTTTTTAGTTGGGATGCTTTGTATAACTGGCTTAGGTTCCTTATTTGTTATGGATTTGTTTAGGTTGTTGAGCTCTTCTTGGTTTAACTTTGGTGGTTTCATTGAATTTAGAAATGTGTCTGTTTCTTTTTGATCTTCTTATTTAATAGAGTATAGCTTTTAAAAACCTCCTTATAATGTTCTGGATCTCTTTAATGTCTGTTGTCATGGTTTCTCCTTCATCTCGATTTTGTTGAATTTCATTTGTTCTTTTCTTTTCTTTTTGTAAGCTAGGCTAAGGGTCTGTCTACTTTGTTTATATTTTCAAAGAACCAGCACTTAGATTCATTACTTTTTTGTATTATTTTCTTTGTTTCTCGTTCATTTATTTCTGCTCTGATATTTATTATTTCTTCTTATCTCTGGCTTGGGTTTGGTTTATTTTGCTTTACCAGATCTTTGGGTTGTACTATTAAGTCATTTATTTGTGCTTTCTCTGGTTTTATTTAATGTAGGCTCTTAGAGATATAAACTTCCCTCTTGGGCTGCTTTAATGTGCTCCGAAGGTTTTGCTGTGTTCTCTTATTTTCATTTAACTCTAGGGAATACTTTTATTACTCTCTTGATTTCTTCTTTGACCCATTCATGATTCAGAAGTTTGTCGTCCAATCTCGATTAGTTCATGTAGCTTCTTCTGCTGTTGATTTTGAGCTTTATTCCATTGTGGTCCCATTGAGCATATGCAATTATTTCAATTTTCATAATTGTTAATGTTTGTTTTGTGGCCCACTATGTGGTCTAGCCTAGGGAAACTTCCACAGGCTGCTGAGTAGAATGTTCATTCTTTGATGTTTGGGTGGAATATTCTGTAGAGGTCAGTTAGGTTCATTTGATGTATGATATCATTTAATTCATGTTTCTCTATTTATTCTTTTGCCAGATGACCTATCTAGTGGAGAAAATAGGGTGTTGATGTCACCTACTATTACTGAGTTGGGGTTAATCTGTGTCATGAATTCTAGTAGTACATTTTTATAAAATTGGGTGCACAAGATTTTGGTGGATATATGTTCATGATTGCTATGTCTTCCTGGTCAACTGTTCCATTGATCAGAATGAAGCGTTCTTCTTTATCACTTCTCAACAATTTTAGTTTGAAGTCTATTTTGTCAGGTGTTAGAATAGCAACATCCATTCATTTCTTAGTGCCATTTGTTTGACATATTTTCCCACCCTTTCACCCTAAGGTGATATCTATCCTTGAAGGTAAGATGAATTTCTTCTAGACAACATAAAGATAGATCTTGTTTCCTTATGCATTCAACTGGCCTGTGGCTTTTGACTGAGGAGTTGAGACCATTGATATTTAAGGTTATTATTGAAAGATGTGGTTACTGTCATTTTAATTTCTGTTTTGTGTTTCTATAATTAGAGTCTCATTTGTTTTATTTCTGTGGTTTCTTGGATATGATCATTCATTTCATCAGTCCTTTGTAATGTTTACAGTATTCTCTATAGAGCTGGTTTAGTGTACATGAATTCTTTGAGAGTATTTGTATCTTCTTTCTCCTGACTATGAGAGACAGTTTTGCTGGGTAAAGTATTCTGAGTTGGCATCTATGGTTATTTAGAACTTGGAATACTTTGCTCCAGGCCTTTCTGCCTTTTGCAGTTTGCATTGAAATATCAGCTGTGATTCTGATGTGTTTTCCTTTATATGTAACTTGTTATTTTTCCCTTACAGCTTTCAGCACTCTCTTTGTTATGTACATTTAGTGGTTTTACTATATGTCATGAGGTTTCTGTTCTGATGATATCTCTTTGGTTTTCTCTGTGCTTCATGTGTCTGTGTAGCTATATTTTTCCTTAATTTAGGGATTTTTCTTCTATACTCCTGTTGAATTCAATGCCATGGATCTGAGATTTTTATCCTTCTCTCTGCCTACAATGCTCACATTCATAAATATACTTTCATCATGTTTAGATCCCTCCCATGTCCCCATTTCCCATTACTAAAGCCCATCTTATTTAATATACTCTATTATATATAGTTTATATATGCCTATAGCCCCTCTTTTGATATATTCTTGAATTCAATTTGTGCTTTATTGCTATGTCAATCTAATTGCTTATTTAGATCTGTTTAAATTGTATATATCCTCAGGGTTTAATTATAGTTCTTATGTATCTAGAAATGTATTCATTTCCTTTACATTTTCCAACTTTTTGGAATATACATTTCACAGGTATGTTCTTATGATTTGAGTTTCATTGGTATCTGTTGTAATGTCTCATTTTCTCTCTAGAAATTTGTGTGTCCTATCTCTTTTATGGTTAGTTTGGCTAAGGGTTTGCCCTTTGCAAAAAAACAATTCTGATTCAGTGGATGTATATATCTGTATGTATAATTTCCATTTCATTACTTTCTGCTCTGTATTTTTTCTGTCCTCTGATTTAGAGTTTGGCTTGTCCTTATTTCACTAAGGACTTGTTTTACATCAGAACATAAAAGACTGGAAGCATCTGCCTGTCATCTTCATAGGTCATGACCACATGGGATGCAAAGGAGGAATGCTGCCTTCTGGGTTATATCACCCCACCTTGGATGTTCATCACTCTTTTCCCTGTCAGTTATACACACATACATTCAGCTTTGTTTTATGAAAATTCCTAAATCTATCATGGGCATAAATGGGTGGGAATTATCATGCATATGGTCTCTGAAGTTCAGTGGAATGAATGTGGTCCTTCTCATTGGGTCATTTCTGCACACAAAAATTAGATTGGTCCTAGCCATGGCACCACCACTTGCCTCACTGACTCCTTTTCAAAGCTGTTTGCCAGGTTACAAGGCAACATCTCAGGTGTCCTCACTCCCTTCTTCATCTCCCACAAGCCATTAAAGATAGACACTAGAGTATCAGTCCATCTCTTCTCTGTCTGCTCTGAGACACAGATATTCTCAAAGGTACCAGTGTTTATTTCAATATGCACATGTGAGTGTGCGGTTTCATCTTCCATGTGCTCCATCCCGACTTCTCACATGTCTTGGGACAAAAGCAACTCAGAAGGAGCTGATGCTACTGTTTTATTGAATAAAGCATGAGAAGTCTACATGGGCTACCCACTGGTGCATTTGAAAAGCAAAGAGAAGAAAGAAACAAGGGGATAGACACTTTGGTGTACACAATCTTTCCACAGAAGCATCCTCTCTTGTTGCTGGCATGCTGAGGAGAAATTCTTCAGGACTAAAATCCTTATCTGAGGAATTAGACACTACAAGAATATCAAGTAAGCACTTGCTATCATAGTGTACCCTAGGAGAGACCTTCAGGCACTATGACAGTTGAAGTTTGTCATGGACATCTCGTTCAACCAAGGCTTTGTGTTGATCTCAAAATTGCAGGTTACTTTCTGCAAAAAGGAAAGAGATTGGGGCAGTCAATGTGGGTTAAATCTAAAAGAAAATGTGCCCAGTCTGAAATGTCAGAATTGGGGTGGGAATGATATTGGTGAGACACTTACTGGTTCCAGTAGTCTCTGCTAAGTCCTATCCTGAGGCACTCAGACTGACTCTGCAGTGCCCATTCATTTATCCCTCCCATTGCAACCAGTCACCAGATGGTACATGTCCCTCACCCTCACAGATCATGAGATTCCACATCCCCCTTCCCCAGCACAGCTCTTTAAGAAGGAAGCACAGAATTTCCAGAGATCAGGCCAGGGGATGAGGCCTAGTACCCCTGAGTCCCTCCACCTCCAATACAATACCTAAGTCAGCACTAAGATGGGCAAGGATGGAAGAATCAAGGGAATGACATACTCCTGAACATGGCAGTATGTAAGGAGATATGACAAGGAGACCGCAGCTATTCCCTGAACATGGTACCCCAAGATCTAGTAACATCCAAAAGCATGTGGGGGTTGTAAACAGCAGCACTGGAGGATCTGAGTCACCTAGGGGACTCTAATCTCTTCAGCATCGCCCAGGCAAAGAATTCAGGCTGGGATTGAGCAAAAACCCCTTCTCTGTAGAAACTACCTCTGCAATTGACTCCATCAGATCAGCAGGAACACCCTCTAAACAGTTAGTACTCTAATTTTGAGGGTAAACTGAGCAACTGACATTAATCGTATGGGCAAAGATACTCCTGAATCACCCTATATCATCAAGGGGTCTGTATTGGCATACAGTGATGTCACCACACCCATATGTACCTATTCATGAACCATACGCCCCCCAATCATGTGTGTAAACACATTAACCTCTTCAAACTCACACATGTGCACACCTATACACACAGTGACACAGACACATATGCATGTCTTCACTCATATACTTACACAATTGCACACAAGCCCTCCCAGATGTACATCTACACACAGACAAATACGTTTGCACACCTTATGCCTTCATGGAAGGTACTCATCTTGCATGCCTTATACTATACACATACCTTCTGCTGATCTGACTGTTCACTGAAAGGGCAATCAGCTGAATCAGACTGGGCCTTCGTACATATGGTTCGGCCTAGCTCTATTTTCAAGTAGAAGTTCTTCCCAGTCACGACCTACAGTGAAAAGAGCACGATTCACTCACAGAACGCCAGACATGTTCATATGCCTGCAGTCAGAGTTTGTGTGCATTACGTAGCTAATGGTGCTTGTCTTGTGTTCATAGGAACCCAGAACTGTGACCCACACAGCATAAAAGCCACATAAAAGCCACCCACACAGCATAAAAGTCATCCTTTAGTATGGTGGTCACAGCCCTGTTTGCTATTCCTTTCTTTCTGAGCAACTCTGACAACATGTCTTGTGGTACTGAGGAAGATACAAAGCAGGACACAGAAGGCGGACGGCATGGAGTAACAATTGCTTCAATGGGCACAAGAAGTGAATGCAGAGCTCTGGGGAGCCAGCCAGGGTGGGTGTGATAATCATTTTCCTGACACAGAACTCAGGGATGCTCTGCAAACAAGCAAAGACTCAGGGCTTCAACACAAGGCTGACTCAATCCTGCTGACTGTGACTTACAATGCAGAAACAGTGGTCCACTTTAAGAAAGAAAGGGAATTCTGCTTCCCTGGGCTGTACAACGCACCCGCCTCTCTTCCTGGAGCCCTCTGAGCCTGGTTCCGTCCTCAGCTCCCTCTGCTTCCCTGGGCTGCACGACCCACCAGCCTCTTTCCTGGACATCAGGGCTGACCTCTAGGCCTGGAACCACCACTGCTTCCTGATCCCTTCCATCCAGTACCTTCTCACAGTCCCCGGGAGCCCTCTGGGCCTGGTCCCACCTTCACCTCCCTCTGCTTCTCTGGGCCTGCAAAATGCACCTGCCTGTCTCCTGGGTAAGTCCATTGCACACTCCTGCTCCTTGACTCCACCAGCCCTATTCACCCCTCTACACACCCCCTCCACCCTTCTCTCTTCCTAGCCTAGGTACTGTCCCATTCTTTGTCTTGGCACCCAAGACACTAGGGGAACCACCATTGATTCCTGATCCGTGCATTCAGACCAACCTAGCTCCTTCTTGAAATTCCCAGGAGCCCTCTAAGCCTGGTTCCACCCCACCTCCCTCTGCTTCCTTGGGCTGCAGAACCCTCCAGCCTCTTTCCTGGACACCAGGGCTGACCTCGTGTCTTCCTGATCCTTTGCATCCAGACCCACCCAGTTCCTCCCTGCAGTCCCCAGGAGCCCATGTGGACTCTTCCTGCCCCCATCTCCCTTTGCATTTCTGTGTGACACAGCCACCAGCTGCCCTAGACCAGCATCTTTCCTGGGCCCTGCTCCCAGGCCAGTCCAACCCCCAAATTCCTGAGGACAATATCTTTCCTAGAGGGATCCAGACCTTAGGAGAAAGCCTGAAAGCATTGATCCTCATGTGACTTGGGCCTCTGTGGGAACTCCTGAAGACAAAAGCAATCCTGCCACTCCAATATGAAATCAAAAGAGAGAACCAGAAGCTTAGAGGAACCAGCCTTTAAAGCATAAAAATTAAACCACAAAGACACATAAAGTTCACAAAAAGAAGCAGAACTAAACTTGAAGGCTTGAGTCTCACACAAGAATCAGAAACTACAAAAGAAATTCACATGGCAAAACCACAGAGAAAAAATAACATGAAAAACAAAAATAACATATCCCCACCAAGTACCAATAGTCCTCTAGAGGAGTACAGTGAGAACCCCCTAGAGATAATGCAGGACATGGAACTCAAAAGAACAATTATAAACATGATAAAAGAATTCAGTGAATTTAAAGAACACATAAAGAAATCAAAGAACTGAAGGAAGATAGGAATAAACTTCTGAATGGATTCAGAAAAGAGCTAGAAATATTGAAAAATACTCAGGCTAAAATGAAGAAGGAAGTGAAACACTCAGTAAGCCAATTAGAAATGACAGGAGAAAGCCTCACCAATAGGATGAATGAAATGGAAAACAGAGTATCAAGACTGGAAGATAAAGTGGATGAACTAGACCACACAAGCAAAGATTATGAAAAATTTAAGAAAGCACAAGAACGGAATATGCAGAAATTGTGTGACACCATAAAAAGACCAAACTTACAAATACTAGGCATACAGGAAAGGGAAGAACCCCAAGATAATGGCATGGATCAGATCCTCAACAGAATCATAGAAGAAAATGTCCCAAAATTAAAGAAAGACATGACTAAAGGCAGAAAAACTAAATAGAATACCACAAACAGAATGAGCAAAACATTCCCTGTGTCATTTAATGATCACAACACTGAATGTTCAGAACAAAGAAAGGATATTGAAAGCTGCAAGAGAGATGATCAAGATTTCATATGAAGGCAGGGACATCCATGTAACACTTGACTTCTCAGTGGAGACTTTGAAAACCAGAACATCCTGGGCTGATGAATGTTTCACATGTTTGTAAAGATCACAGATGATAATACAGACTATTATCCTCAGAAAAACTATTAAGTACAATCAAAGGAGAAGGAAAATTTTCCAAGTTAAAAAGAGATTAAAGGTATTCATGAACACTAAGCCAGGTAGGCAGAAAGAGCTGAAGAAAGGAATGACTATACCCAAGGGGTTGCAGGAAGAAATTCAGTGAAGGTATAACTGTGGTAAAGTACAGCTATGTCAAGAATGTAAACAGAAATAAAAATGACAGGATTCAATACTCATCTTTCATTAATAACTTTAAATATTAACGGACTGAACTCCCAGTCAAAAGACACAGACTAGGTGAATAGATTAAGAAACAAAATCCATTTTTTGTTGTCTGCAAGAAACCCATCTAACTTTCAAGGACAGGCACTATCTTAAGGTGAAAGGATGGAAAAAAGTATACCAAGCAAATGGTTCTAAGAAAAAAGCAGGTGTTGCAATTCTACTATCTGACAAAACAGAATTTAAACTGAAACTAATCAGAAGAGATAAAGAGGGCCACTTCATTCTGATCAAAGGAACAATAAACCAAGAAGATATTACAATCATGAACATATATTCACCAAACTCTGATACACCCAACTTCATTAAAAAAAGCCCTACAGAGTTGGGCGTGGAGGCGCACGCCTTTAATCCCAGCACTCAGGAGGCAGAGGCAGGCAGATCTCTGTAAGTTCAAGGCCAGCCTGAGGGTTAACAGAGAGACATCTGAATTAAAAAATACCATATATCAAATGGACTTAACAGACATCTACCTAGTATTCCACCTAAGCACCAAAGGACATACTTTCTATTCAGTGCCCCATGGAACCTTGTCCATAACTGACCATATACTGGGGCACAAAACAAACCTCAACAAATACAAAAAGATTGAAGTAATTCCATGCATTCTATCAGACCACAATGCAATAAAGCTTAAAATCAACACCGGAAGAAGCTCTAGTCACCACATGAACACATGGAGTTAAACAACACACTCCTGAAGGATGAATGGGTCAAAAGAGAAATTAAGAAAGAAATAAAAGTATTCCTGGAACTAAATTAAAAGGACAATACAACACAACAAAACCTCTGGGACATGCCGAAAGCTGTCCTTATAAGGAAGTTTATAGCTCTAAGTGCCTACATTAAAAAATCAGAAAGAGGGGCTGGAGAGATGGCTCAGCGGTTAAGAGCACTGACTGCTCTTACAGAGGACCCGGGTTCGATTCCCAGCACCCACATGGTGGCTACAAACTGTTCTTAACTCCAGTTCCAGGGGAATCCAAAGCCCTCTTCTGACCTCCGTGTCAATGCATGACACGGGTGCACTCACATACACACATGCAATACACTCATACACATAAAATAAAAATAATAAATAAAATATTTTA
>NW_008335361.1:998021-999443 GCF_000622305.1 Nannospalax galili
TCCCAGGACCAGATGGATTTACAGCAGAATTTATCAGACAGTTAAGGAAGATCTACATCCAATACTACTTAATTTATTCAAAAAGATAGAAATGGAGGGATAACTTCCAAATTCCTTCTATGAAGCCAGCATCACTCTAATACCAAAGCCAGGTAAAGATACAACCAAAAAAGAAAACTATAGACCCATATCCTTAATGAACATAGATGCAAAAAGTCTCAACAAGATAGTTGCAAACTGCATACAGGAACACATCGAAAAGATCATCCACCATGATCTTTTTATTCCAGAGATGCAGGGATGGTTCAATATGCATAAGTCAATAAATGTTATAAATCATATAAATGGGCTCAAAGACAAGAAATACATGGTCATCTCAATAGATGCAGAGAAGGCCTTTGACAAAATTCAACATGCATTTATGTTCAAAGTCCTAGAGGGAACTGGACTGGAGGGAACATACCTCAACATAATTAAAGCCATATATAACAAACACACAGCCAACATCATTAAAAATGGAGAAAAACTGGAAGGTTTTCCATTGAAATCAGGAACCAGACAAGGCTGTCCACTATCTCCACTTCTCTTTACCATAGTGGTTGAAACTCTTGCAAGAGCAATAAGACAAGAGCAGGAAATTAAAGGAGTAATAATTGGAAAAGAAGAGATCAAATTATCCCTTTTTGCAGATGATATGGTATTATAACTAAGAGATGCCAAAATTCCACCAGAAAAATCCTAGAAATTATTAATATGTTCAGTAAAATGACAGGTTACAAAATTAACCTACAAAAGTCTGAAGCCTTTCTACATACCAATAACAAGCAATCAAAGAAAGAGTACATGGAAACACTCTTCTTCACAATAGCTGCAAAATAAACCAAAATATTTGTGAATAAACCTGACCAAAGACATTAAAGACCTCTACAATGAAAATTTTAAATCTTTAAAGAAAGAGATTGAGGAAGACATCAGAAGATGGAAGGACCTCCCATGCTCACAGATTGGAAGAATTAATATCATGAAAATGACCATCCTACCTATAATTTCTATATTGAAATTATAGATTCAATGGAATGCCAATCAAAATCCCCATGACGTTTTTCACAGAATTGGAAAAAAAAAACATCCTAAGATTCACATGGAAGCATAAAAGACCTCACATAGCCAAAGCAACCCTGAGCACTAAGAGCAATAGCAGGGGGATTACTACACCAGACTTTAAGCTGTATTACAGAGCTCTAGTCATAAAAACAACATGGTACTGGCACAAAAATAGACCCATAGATCAATGGAACAAAATTGAAGACCCAAATATGAGAACATGCAATTTCAGCCACCTGATATTTGACAAAGAGGCCAAGAACATTCACTGTAGGAAAGACAGCATGTTCAGCAAATGGTGCTGGCAAAACTGGATCT
>NW_008335361.1:999487-1015740 GCF_000622305.1 Nannospalax galili
AGTCAATTCCAAATGGCTCAAAGACCTCAATGTAAAGCCTGAAACTCTGAAACTGTTAGAAGAAAATATTGTGGAAAACCTACAAGATATAGGTGTAGGAAACGATTTTCTAAACTGGTATCAATTGCTCAGGAAACAAGGGCAAGAATCAACAAATGGGACCTCATTAAACTAAAAAGCTTCTGTACATCAAAGGAGGCAACCAGGGAAGTGAAAAGAGAACCCACAGAATGGGAGAAAATCTTCACCAGCCACACATCTGACAGAGGTTTAACATCCAGAATATATAACAAACTCAAAAATCAGAGAATCAAGACAGGAAATAACCCAATTAAAATATGGGCTAAGGAGCTGAACAGAGAGTTCTCAAAAGAAGAAGTAAAGATGGCTAAGAAGCATCTTAAAAGATGTTCAACATCACTAATAATTAGAGAAATGCAAATTAAAACCACTTTAAGATTTCATCTTACCCCAGTCAGACTGGCTAAGATCAAGAGAACAAATGATACCAAATGTTGGAGAGGATGTGGGGAAAGGGGAACATTCATCCGCTGCCGGTAGGGCTGCAAACTGGTTCAACCCCTATGGAAAGCAGTGTGGAGAACTCTTAAAAAACTACAAATGAACCTATCATTTGACCCAGTTATACCACTCCTTGGCATAAACCCAAAAGGTATTATTAAGGGAGAAAGGGGAAAAACGGGGGCACCTTAATTGGGGAAATCATGATGAAGGGGTTAGTCAATGCGAGAGATAAATAATGCCTAGCTAGTTTTAAAAACCAGAGGGAACCATATTAGTCCAACAACCTACTGACAAATGGCACACAGTAATTAAAAGTACCAGATTGGTGGAACTAACCTTCTTGGATGTTTAACAGACATACTTTGAGGTCTATACTAATTTGGTCAGAGGGACATAAAGGACAGTTTTTGCTCCTTCCCCTCTTAGGTCGACTAGTTCCAGGGGACTATGAGCATCTCCCCAAATGTCCTGTAACTGTGATGGGTCACCTGTCCTCTTGATCAAAGAGGCTGAGGAGACCCCACGGGATGGACTTGAACCAGTGTCCAGTCTACAAAGAGGAGGGTCAACACAGAGGAATACTTTCCTCCATGCTTCCAAGCGTAGCCAGCCATGGTTGAGCAGAACCTTTGACTTATCTTCACATAGGTGTAACTTGTAAAAGAAAGGAGCCAGAGGCTCCTCCCAAGCCCATGTGACCCCTGAGGAACAGATCTTCAAATGGCCTTAAAAGTAAAAATAAATTGGTTTATCTGGGCCAACTGTATAGCCTTAAACACCTAAAAGGAAAGTACAACCAAAGGTTAAAGGAGCCAATATAATTTCATAAGAGTCCATATACATAGCTAAAGGCTACATAATAAGAAACAATTCCAGATAGGAGATACCTTCTTTTGAGTTGTTGGCCAGGGTGCCCCAAAAGACTCCCATATAGTAACCCAGCATAGAACTGGGAAAATGAACAGCAGACCCCAATCTTATCTGAAGGTATATTGACAACCAATTGCTGCTAGATGAGGAACAGCTGACCTTCCTAAAACAAAGACCTCTAGATAGGCTGACTAGAATCACCAGATGGACGAGTAGTGGGGAATGGCTGGGGGTGCTGACATGACAGCGGATATTAGCAGGGATAACAGGGTATAAGTGCTCTAGTGGGGAGAGGGAGGGTATTGGAAGGTGCCATATGGGAAGTGGGTGTACAGTTGAATAAAATGGGATGTTCTGTGTGATATACACACACCCTAAAAAGTCAACAAATTTTTAAAAAATGAATTACATTTGAGGAGGAAGCATAAAAAGTTACATCATGTTAATTAGTAGAGGTGATAAACATTACCATTGAAATCTACCCGAAGGCTTTATAGATATACACAGGTGCCAAGGATCTGAGTGCAACCGATTATGACTAGTAATAATCAGATACATACAGATTAGAGATGCATGTGCCAACATCTCAGTGTTAGTAGCAAAAACAATGAGTCTTTCTGTAAGAAACAGTATATTTTAAAATGAAATGGAGATCTCTTTTTAAAGATTAAAAACTCATTCAATTTTATGTCTTACAGGGTTTATACTGAGTTCACTATTGTATAACTGTATTAATTCAACAGTGAATCTAAAAATTTTTATAGCCACTTTTGAAAGAGAAGCATCATTGCTCTGGAAATTGTTATTGAGTATGTTAAAGCTGTAATGAAATGCTTCTTCTAAAAAATAATAAAATAAAATAAAATGCAATAAGTAATTTTTTAAAAGCCTTAGAATGATGACTAACTTCAGCCTAATCTCAGTAACAGCACACAGTCTATGAAGAACCAATTCCTTCCACTTACAAAGATGTTTTTCCTCTTTGGACAGGAAGATATGGATGTCTAACACATGAGAATGCAAAAAGAAAGATGACTAAATGCCTCATCTTTCAGTGTGATTGTCTATCTTGATATTTTTCAAGTGTGTCACACACTTACATGTCTTCTATCTGTGATTAAAGACTAGGGTATAACCCTTCCTCTGCAAGGGCATCCCAGATCAAACTCTTCAGAAATGTGGAGGAGCACAGGTTGTGAGACCTGGAGATAGGGCTCCAGGTCTTATCTGGTGAAACCATAGCAAGGCGCTTGATTCTTCTGGCTCTGGATCTCCTGCTTGTAAAATGATATCACAGACTCAATGGTCTACAACATCCCATTTTCCCTGCAAATTAGTATGACAATTAAGGGGGTACATGGTCCAGGAAGAACCATGACACTTGGAAAGTAGGAAATGCATATTCTACTCAAGGCTGTAAAACTAATGCTTGCCATAGCAGGAGACATGGGGCCGATTGTGAGTCATTTGAATTTTCAGGAAGAGAAAGAAATGAGCTTTACACACATGTGTGGAATGTTTTGCAGCTCCATTGCTATATGTTGAGTAAAGTGGTACGCAGGCCATCTAGTATGAATTCCAGCCTTCCTTCAAAGCTGACTTTGGGATCTAGCAGCTCTTGATGCTGGCTCTAGACCCCTTCTCCACCTGCTAACTATCTGCTGATGAGACTGACTCTGTGCTGCTGGAAGAGGCAGAGTCCAGGGTGGTCTTTCCTATGTAGATGTGTTCATAGGCTATTGGCCAAGATACCCTCCTCTCAGTGTAGTGATGCCAGCCTTCAAGGTTCTTCCAAAGGACACTCAGGGCCACCATGTAAAGGGGAAGCAAGGCTTCTCATGAAAGCTTGATATCACCTACTTAGATGACTTTAGGTGACTAGCATCAACGTTGAGGAAACATTAGGATAACCAGATTAGCACCAGTCTGTACATGTGTTATTTATAGTTAAAGCTCTTCTGAGATATGTGTCCCCAATAGATTGCACTGTACAGCATTGTAAAGCACATGCAAAAGCTAGGAGGGCCCCAGGGCTACATGTAGTCCATGGCTGAGCAAAATCTCTTTGAGCAGCACATGAATGTTTGCCACAGTTGGCTGGACCCTTCCACAGGCTAAAATCAGGAAAGCTAAGCGGAGACTGTCAGAGGAAAGGATTCAGAGCGGACTGGATGAGGTCATCAACCTCTGCTGGGAATGTCCATCACTGCAAACTGGGTGAGTCTGTGAGTGAGGTAATAGTGTCTGTTGATTCTTGATTTTCTAAATGGAATCAGGCTCGGGTAAAGAATGCTTCTATTTTCAAGAAGCGTTCACTGAAGTATTCATTTTCAAAGCATTCAAAAATATAAATTCACATAATCATTAGCACTTGGGTGAAGGATCTACATGGATGCCTGTGCAATTGTCGTGGCTACTCTGAAAATCCTCTCTTATGTCAAAAGAAGAAAATTATCAAAATGCATCATGTGTATAATATACACATATGTATGTACGTATGCAATACAATTGTGAAAGAACTTTAAAAAGTTGAAAGGAAAGGGTATTTCAAAGACAATCCAGTGAGAGTAGTGGTGGAGTCTGTTCTCCATAGCCATTTAGATAGTATTTCACACTGATCACAGGCAACTGGTGGTAGGTGATAAGTATGATGGGTTCTGACCAGGGTGGTGACAACTTTCATGCTTCTATGCTTCTGGCCAACTTGCGCTGGGAAGTAGAGCTGAGGTACCAGGTACTTACCTACACTGCCTGGCCACGTTCCAGGCTAATCCACTGGGGACAATCCTGAACACACTCATGAAGGGTTAGGGTGGGTGAGCTACGGAAAATGCTTGGATATGGCAAGCAGGGGTATATTTATGTATTGGTTCAATTTGTACTAACCTGCAATGAAAGTCCACTGTCTCCTGGAGGGATGTAAGAGTGGAGGCAGGAGGAGGGAATAAAGGTGGGGGGGGGGAGACAGCAGTAACGCCTCTGCAGGACAAACCCACCCAGCTTGCCCATGGGCTAGACACACACCTGCTGGTTGGCGCTCATCACTCGAATTGGCCGGCTAAGGTACAGGTCATTGTTCAAATCGTTGTAAGTTTTGACAGCAAAGTTCACCACTTTCTGTGTCTCCTGGTCATTGGGGTCAGCCTCCTCCACTCTACCCACTGCCACCTGCTTGTCCTTAGAGTTAATACTGACTGCAGGGTTCACAGCCAGAGCCAGGATCAGGGCAAAGGCAGCCAGCAGGAGCACTGCAGGGCACAGTGGACTGGCCATGGTCATTTAGAACTGCAACTCAGTAGAGCAGGAGGTGGGGGAGGGAATGGTCTAGAGGAATTCTGATTTGACACCTGGCTTTTTAATCTGTTGGGCTGGTCTGGCCATGTCCTCACTCTACCCCACCTTCTTCCATCCCTGGCTCCGCCCCTTCCCTACCAGCCCCAGTCCTCTCTGATCCTCCCCTCCTTCTACCTCTAGGCCTTCCCCCACCCCACCCCCAGGCCTGGCACTTCCTCCTGTCTCTTTTGCCCTTCCACTTTGCCACTTAGGTCCTCTCCTTCAGCTCCATCCCCACAGGTTTTGCTGCTGAGAGCTTCCAAGCTCAGATCACCCTTATCTCCACAAAGGGGTAACCACCCTCCTGGCCCCCCAAAGCCTGTGATTTTTAAACTCTATTTCTCCAGAAAAGTGGGGGAGAACTTGGTTTCCTGAGGTCCTTGCCGGTCAAGAGTATCCATGCTGTCAGGGCCCGGAAATCTCCTTCCAGGAACAACCGGTGTCCTTTCCTGAAAAATTTCTTTGCCAAATATATTGAGTTACTTTTATTTTGAAAAGGACAAAGGATTCCCTTTTTACAACTCAATGGCATCAATCATGACAGTTAGTAAATGAAGCTCCTGGGGTTTCTCCCTGGCCAGACCCTCTAGAAGGGAGAGACAGATGCTGGTGACTGAGTCCTGGACAAGATATGGCAGGCTGCCCATTATAGATGCCAAATGAATTCCTGTATAATTTTAAATTTTCTAGTAGGCACATTAAAGTGTATGAAGAAATAGGTAAAATAATTTCAGTATCTTTTTGTAACCTAAAATAGTAAATGTTATCTCAACATATAGGAATAATTCTTAATAAGATAGCTGACATTCTTGGCTTATATGCATTCTAAGTCCTTGGATTCTGTAAGTGTCTGTAACGTTAAGGCAGCTAGCCATTCAGACAGCCTCATTCCCAACATTCTGTGACTATGTGTACAGGAGGCTACAGGACAGCCTAGCTTCACTGTGTTCTGGGGAGCGCGAATTAAGAACAAGAAATTGCCAGCACTCTGCCTGCTGGAAATTGGACAAAAGGGAAGAAAGAGATGGGTTCTACTGAACACTGGCTTGGAGGGCTGTTAGGATCCCCAAAGACAAGAGATCCTGCCTAAGTCAATAAATCGGAGTCCGAGGTAGAAGGAATGACTATGAGGTACAGTACACTTGCCTCTTAGGAACAGGAACACTGGAGGATGTTTGAGCAGGGAAAAGGGGGACTCACATCCGACAGCTATGTGAACACTGACAGGGGTAGGGTCACGCTGGTGAGAGGGCAGACAGCTGAGGATGAATGTCAGAGCACATGGAGGGCTCTTGCTGCTCCTCCGGGGAGCCCCACTGTAGCTCTGGCACTCCGTCTCTTTTTGGACACCAGGTAAGTGTTTTTCCCAACTCAGCAGGAATAGGATGGGGTTTGTACGTGTTCAATCTTACGTATGCAAAGGAATTTTCGTGAGTGCACACAGCAGTGTTACCCCTCCAACAAACCTAGAACATGGACTTGACCTCAGAAAGCTCCATGGTGCTTCTGCTGTCCCTGATTATGTCCATGCTGCCCTGGCCAGACTCCTTCTGTGCCCGGAGACTTGTTCTTCTACTTGTAAACAGACTCTACCTACAATTCCTGTAAACAGATCCTGAAGTACTGGTATATGCCTTGGCCTTTGAGGCAGGAACATTTTTAGGGACTACAGTGCTTTTTTCTTAACAGAACTGTTAGGGTTTTTTTTTTCTCCAGGTGGAAGGACATTGTCAGCTGGGTACTGTGTGGGTTGGCACAGCTGAAAACCCAGGACAGTGCTTGACTGAGCTCACATATGATCCTAGGAGTGAAAACGGTGATGGGTATCTTCAAGAAACACCGAGCTTCATTACTCCTTGTAATCTCATCCACTGTGCTAAAAAAAGAAATGCTTCTGTGAAAAATGGTCAGAAGATGAAGGTGGAAGGCTTTGCCAGGACACTGAGTGGCCGTTTACTGACTGAAGAACAGCAAGAAGGACTGTCTTGGCAATGGTCATAGTCAGTGTCCTGGTTTGTTTCTCCATTGCTGTGACAAAATACTCCGACCAATACCAACTTGGGGAGGAAAGGGTTTATTTGTCTTACATCTCCTGGGTCACAGTTCATCAGGGAGCCCAAGGTAGAAATTCAGGGCAGGAACATGGAGCCAGGAGTTGGAGCACAGGCCATGGAGGAACGCTACTTACTGACCTGCTCCCCTGACCCCTGCTCAATCTGCTTTCTTATACAGCACAGGCCCACCTGGGCCCTCCTACATCACTAAACAATCAAGAAGATGCCCCACAGGCATAGCCACAGGCCAGTCCAATGGAGGCAATTCCCCAACTGAGGCTCCCTCAACCCAGGTGTGTTAAGTTGACACTAAAGCTATCCAGCTCAGTTAGCCAGTATCTGTCCAACCCTGCTCTGGACTTGGAGCTAGCGATAGGTGGGTCCAAGTCAACAAGAATCCAGTTGAAGACATCTAACAGCTCTGTCCATGTAGGTACGGGGGAGGCAGTAGGTGCTAACATAGAAGCTGTTGCAAGTAATGCAAAATATACAGCTAAGATCGTGAAGGTAACTACAGTGGATAACAGATGCTCAATGCAGATAGACAGTCTTATACTAGAAGAAGCTGTCTAGGACTTTCAGAACGTAAGAGGAGAAGTCAATGATTAAATCCAAATCTTCAAAGGACAGATTGACTCTCTTATCAGGAGTCAATATAACTAGTGACTTTAAGTGGAGACCAATATTCCTTTATCATTTGGAAGATTCTAGGGCCTGTAAGAGTTACACTACAGCTACCACAAAGCCTGAGTGACAGCTCAACTGTTTACAACATGGTTCACTGAGTATTTTAAATCCAATGTTAAGACAAAGTAACTGGAAAGATTCCTTTCAAAATATTACTGCTCATGAATACTATACCTTGTCACCCAAGTGCTGGTGGAGATGGACTAAGACAGGAATACTCTAAAATGAAAATAGAAACAACCTACATGCCCCTCAACTGACAAATGGACAATGAAAATATGGTACGTTTCTACAATGGAGTTCTGCTCAACAGTAAGAAAAGATGAAACTATAAAATTTGCAGATAAATTGGTGGAACTAGAAACTGTTATACTAAGTAAAGCAACACAGACTCAGAAAAGCAAGCGATGTATGTTCTTCATTTGAGGATCATAGCATTAATCCTTATATGTGAGTATATATCCTGATGGAACAGCGGGAGTCAGGAAAAAGGAAAGGAAACATGGAGGTAAAGAGAAAGAAAGATCCTGAAAGAGGATGATAGTTGGGAACAGGTGCTGCGAAGAGGGAAGTGTGGGTATTTAACTGGGAAGGGAGGAGGGAAAGATACACAAGAAACCATGGGGGTAAAGGAGAAGAAAGAATTCAAGGGGATATAATAGGAGGCAGCTATTATTAAGGAGAAAGTGGGGCCACTTAAACTGGGGAGGAGCCAGGAGGCTACACAGGGAGAGAGAAAGGAGAGGTAAATAAAGTTTAGGTGGAATAAAAAATCAAAGGGGAATGAATTTTTTAAAAACCTGGAAAATGCACATACAATAGCTGAACATTAGGGTGTGTGTATATTTGAAGATAATATAACAAGGAGCACAGTGCCAGACAGAAGAAACTTCCCTTCAAGTTATTGGTCAGAGTAATCCAAGAGACTCCCAAAATACCACAGGCTATTGTCACAGCCCTTGATTACCTCCCAGAACTTGAAAGTATGAAGACAGGACATACTTCAGACATTGGAGACTTGGAAACCTTCTCCTTGAAGACTAGCTCTCATAGTTCTAGAGGATACTGTGCAAGCTGCTAAGGGAGAAAAATCCATCAATGCTCCAGCCCATCTCTAAAGTCTAATAACCACAATGACTGGCACAGAAAACTAGCTCTATTAGTGCACTGTTATCCAGGGGTAATCAACAGCTATCTAATTGGACTTAAAGCCCTCTCAATGTGAGGGTACTCATGAGTGGCACTGTAAATATAGCCAAATACACATGGCTAGAGAGGTCATAGATCCTATAGAAAACCCTATCTCTGTGATATGTCTAGACAAGTGAAATTTCTTACAGTATGCTAACATATATGGGTCCTATATTTACAGACAAGTGTACCATACACTATTAATCAAAGAAGCTTCTTTTTGTAACAAACAGAAACTATTACAAAGTTCTACAACTGGTCACATACAGAGAATATATATGTGAAAGATGTACAACTCTAAGTGACACATTTACAGTGGAACCTCTACACCTAAGATTCATGGAACATAGAGGAACAAGGAGTAGAGAGAATTCTAATACAACTCTCAATTCTCACCAGCAAAGCTTCCCTTTACAACAAAGTAAGATGTACACAGAAGGCCACAACTGGCTAAGTTTTAGAGAACAAGAGACTGAAGAGTGCCTGTCCCTGGATAAGACTCCTATACTGAACCTCACCCATCCACACCTCAGGAACAATTGCAAAAGAGGAGGCAAAAGATTGTAAGAGCCAGGCTTGCCACATGAACATAAGAAAACAGAGGCTTTCAGGCCACTGGAAACTTGCTCATATGAACTTGCAGCAAAGGTGACAGCGTGGACAAGACCTATGCTGACTCAATCAGTCAAAAATCCAGCATAAAATGAGGGAAATGGGCAGCAGACCCCAGCCCTCTAGGAACTATGGGAAACTAATCACTATGGGAAACTAATCACTGCTGGGTGAAGGAGTGTAGATCTTTAAGATCTCTAGATAGGCTGAGTAGACTCCAGGGGGTGAACTTGCACCAAGAGACATCTGAGTACAAATAGGACTTAACAGAAAGACAGGATGCATGAAATCAGGTGCCGGGGCTTTGGGGGAGGGTGGATGAGAAAGGGGGTGCCCAAATTTGATTAAGAACTATTTTTTGAAATGCATAAAAACTCAATAAAATATTTAAATGGCTGTAGAACTGACTCAGTGGTTAAGAGCACAGACTGTTGTTCTTGCAGAAAACATGAGTTTGAATCCCAGTACCCACATGGTGGCTAACAACCATCCGAAACTCCAGTTCCAGGGCATTCCACATTCTCTTTTGCCTTCTGTAGGCCGTGCATGACTTGGATGCACTTACATACATACAGGCAATATACTCACACATAAAAAACTAAAAATAAATAAATAAAATATATTTCAAAAAGAAATAATTCTGTGTTCATGGCCAACATCTTTTAGTGAAACAGGATTTAGCAGGGTAGGGTTGACAGGATAAATATCACAGAACCAAACAGAATAAAAGAGATTTCTGGGGCTGGAGAGATGGCTCCGCAGCTAAGAGCACTGGCTGTTCTTGCAGAAGATCTGCATTCGAATCCCAGGACCCACATGGCCGCTAACAACTGTCCATAACTCCAGTTCCAGGGGATTTGATGGCCTCTTCTGTCCTCCACAGGCATTGCATTACATGGGTGCACTTACATATATGCAGGCAATACACTCATATGCATAAAATAAAAATAATAAATAAAAAAATAATAAAAGAGATTGCTGCAGCACTATTTATTTAATATATCGGACAAGGAAGTAAATAGTATATTTTTACTGCACTTTCAGTCAAAAATAAGTTAATGATAAATTGGCAAGTGGAAAAAATAAACAAAATAGCAAAATTAACAAGAGTTTAAAAGAAGTGGAGTCTAACCTTCATGGATGCTTTGAAAAGGTCCATGTTCTCAGTGGGGGAAGACACTGCATTCAGCTGTGGTAGGGACAGAAAGAGACTGGAGCTAGCTGCAAAGTCTGAAGTGGCTGACGTGAGGCTGCACGTGGTCAGCACACGGAGGGCGTGGCACCGGCACAGGCTGAGGAAAAAAAAGTTCATTTTTGGTCTAGGACCTTCTGGTCATGGTGCTTTCCTTTTGGAGACCAGGGAGTGACTGTGCTCAGTTCTACAATGGCTTCATTTGTGGGGTGGGACGGCCCAAGGAGCAGATTATCGTGCCCCAGAAAACCATGGGCAGTTGCTGTACTGTAAAATTACACAGGAATCAAGATGTGACCAGGATAAAGGGGTGCCTTGGGAAAGATTAAGTATATGAAATTGAGATGAGAGTCCCTGAAAAATAAAGACGACTACTGAATATCACGAGGATAATCAGTCATGTAAATGCAAGCATTAATGTTCATGAACAGTTTGGGAAAATCATCCCAACTCACAAGCCATCACTTTTAACTTTGCAGTAGTTTTTGTTTTAGTATCAGTATTTTCTTAACTTTTGTGCCTATTTCAATATTATCCTATGAAAACTTTTCTTAAGCTAACTTTAAGATAATTTTAATTGTCTTCTTTTTTTAAGCCCAAGGTCATTATTTGGGCTTTATTGTTCTTGATAGTGTTGATATTGTTCTTGACCCAAGTTTTATAAAAAAAATAATAATAATTCAAGATTTGGTGCATGGAGTGGGGAGTGATATTTTATTGCATTGAGAATTGATTACAAAAGAAGTCGAACTCGGGGGTAAGTTTTAGGTATCTGTGTTTCTAACGCCTTTTTGTTTAAAACAATTGAAGCAGTTCTTTAGTGATGTGAGAGTAATATAAGTAAACTTTCATTTAAAATGTTTAATTCTTTTGTGGACTTATTTCCAGAAAACTTGGGTGATGATTCTTTTGACAGTAGCTGGTTAATTTCCTTTATTATGCACACATATTCACATATAATCTAGGTTTTTAAATATTTTATTAATTCTCTGAGAATTTCATATGTTGTATTTCGATCATATTCACCTGTCTCCCCTAATTCCTCCCAGATCCATACCCTGTTCCCTAACATCTTCTAGGTTTTTGTTTTTGGGTTTTGTTTGTTTGTTTGTTTGTTTTTGTCTTTTGAAGCAGGGTCTCCCTCTAGTTTTTAACAGATGATAAATCAATTTACTCAGAGGCACTTTGAACAGTGTACATACTTCCTTAAATTTAGTTTCATGATTATAACAGGCGCTGAAAATGCATTACACACTGTGATAAGACAGGACCATATAAAATTTCTATCAAACATCATCACTTGCTATGCAGAGAGATTTTTGTGAAATGAAGTCTCAATCAATAGGACAGACCTCATTAATGTGTTATTTTAAGAAAATGCCGCAGTCACTCCAACCTTTAGTAGTCACTGCTGCAACCAATCAGCAGTAGCAACATCCTGGCGAAACTTCCACCAGATAAAAGGTTACCGCCCTGGAGGGACAGGTGATTGGTAATGTTTCTTCTACCAATAAATTACTTTTTAAATAAGAAATGTACATTGTAAGCACAGTGCTATTGCACAAAGGACTACAGTATAGTGCTATGAAACATACATTTTGTAAGTACTAGGAAAGTAAAACATTCATGTGACTTGCTGTATTGTTATAGTCACCTTTTGTTAATATTGCTGAGCTGTGACTATAAATAAGTATTTTGAAACATAATTGTTTGGGAATAATAAACCAGCTCTTGGACCTATATATAAAATTATAATTATTAATATAACAACAAAATGATACCAACACATAATGTTTATTTGAAAACCAAATTGATAAAGGACAAAATTAACAAAATAAAGAATGCTTTTATTTTTTTAAAATTCATTCTTTGAGAAATCATAAATGTATACAAAATATTTTGAACATACACACCTTTCAAGTCCTCCCAGCTGCTCTCTTCAGTCAGTGCTGCCCCCATGTACATGGGTATGGGACCATTCAATGGAACATAGGTGACCAACCTAACAGGGGCCATATCCCTGAAGAAAACTGATCCTCCCTACACTAACAACTTTCAATTGTCAAAGCTTCTCGACAAGGGATGAGCTTCCTGATCCCTCCCTGATGTTGAAATCCTGACTGGCTTGATTTTGTGAGGATCTTATGGGAGTTCATGAGTGCAATGGCCCTGTCACAGCAGGAAGACACAGCAGTCCTCTCCAAACTCTGACTCCAACGATCTTTCTGTCCCTTCTTCTGTGATGTTCCCTGAGCCATGGGGGAAGGGGTGTGATATAGATGTAACCATGTAGGGCTGAGCGCTCCACAATTACTCACTCCTTGCACCTTGACCAGCTGTTAGTGTCTGTATTAATCACAGTCCCCTGCATAAAGAAGGTTCCCTAATGAAAGTTAAGAGCTGCAATATTATGAGTATATAGATAAGTATTTAGAAAACAGATTGATACTATGTGCATTTAGTAAAATAATACTGGTTGATTCTTCCCCAGAGTCTATGGCTTCTCTGGGCACAAATACTTGGCCAGGTTTACAGTACCAGGTGTGAGTTCTATCTTGTGGATAGATATTAAATCAAGTCCAATAACCATAACATTCATGCCACTATTGTACCAGTGGGCACGTCTTTCCAGACTGGTGTTTACTGTAGCTTGTTTATTGTAGCTTACAGAGTTCACATCTGGGTCAGATTGTTGATGAGTTTTCTCCCCAAGCAGCCGACAGCACACCTTCCATTATTATGACAGCTATCCAGAAGGGAGGGAGCTTCAGTCAGTATTAGCTTGATTTCTCCATGTGCTGTGGCCCAAGTGTGTGGTGTCCTCAGCAGCCAGGTCTAAACATCGAGTTGGGGTAGATGACCAAGAGCAATGGCAATAGCCACTTTTTTGTTTTGTTGGGAGGATCTGTGAGGACACATGACATTTGTCTTTCAGAAACTGAGTGACCTCACTCACTATGTTCTTTTTCCCAGTGACATTAATTTATCTGCAAATTTCATAATTTCATTTTTCTTTACAGCTGAACAAAATTCTGTTGTGTATATGTATTAATTTTTTTATTTTTTCATCAGTTGATGGACATCTAGGCTGCTTCCGTTCTTAAGCAAAGAAATCTTAAAACCCACAATTAAAAGAAGGAGCAAAGTAAAATGTGGGTGAAAACATAAAACACACCTAACCAAAGAAGGTAAATAAAAGGCAAATAAGTACATGAGCATATGCTTCACCCCATATGTCATCAGGGATTGTACAATGAGACATTAGTGAGATACCATCACACTCCTGTTAGAATGGTCAAAATCAGAACATAGACAACACCAAATGCTGCTGAGCATGCAGAACCTTAGAAATTCTTCTTCATGCACCAGGGGATTACGAAACAGTACAATCGCTTTGGAAAATAGTTGGGTGATTTCTGAAATATGAAACTAAGCATACTCTCACGATATAATCCAACAAAATGCATCTTGGTGTTTCCTCAAAGGAACTGAAAACATATCCACACAAAAACCTGTGCATGAGCATATAAATTACAGAAATGGTGACAGCATGCAAAAGACCCATGTGAACTCAAACCAGACAAAAACCTAGCATAGATCTAGGGAAATGGATAAGAAGACCCCTTAGGTGAGGAACTATTGGTAGCTGGCCACTGCTGGATGAGGGAGAGTTGGTTTTCTTTAAGAGAGTGATGCTAGATAGGTTGACAAGGCTCCAATGGATGAACTCACACCAAGGAGCTTCTGGGGACACAAACTTGACTCGATAAGCCTTAATAAATATTTCCGGATGCATGAAATCTGGTGGGAGGGTCATGGGATGGTGCAGATTGGGGAGGGGTTTTAAACATGATCAAGATATATTGTTTGAAATGTACCAAAATTCAACAAACATATATTGAAAAAAACCTGTGTATGAATGTTTTCTCATCTCTAATTATAACTATGAAACTTTAATGCAACTAGTCTGCCCTCCACCAGATTTGTAGATCAGCTTGGGTAATCTAGACAACGGACTAAAAGCAAGAGGACACAAATGAATTTTCAACCCATGAAAAGACAGGAAAGAAAATCAAATGCACATTTCTAAGTGATAGAGGCTACTATGAAAAGGCTACATACAGTGTGCTTTCAATTCTAAGACACGCTGGAAAAGGAAGTCAGTGTAAAAAGACCAGGGGAAGTTGCAAAAGTGGAGCACAGAATTTTCAGAGCAGTGAAAGCATTCTATATAATGACTTACTAGTGGATATGGGTCACTATAGGATTGTCCACAGCCATGGACTGCACAGTGTTCCTGATGGATTTCAGGGATAATGGTGTGTGGATGCAAGTTCATGAGTTATATATAACAAATGCACCTATTAAGATGAAAGCAGTTGAGGAAAAAATAAGCAAACAGAAAAATTCATCCTTCTACCAAAATGCCAAGTTAAGCCTTGGCCTTGGGATTTTCTTGAGAGAGCAGAGCTGGCTGCCCCAAACCCCTGCATGTTCCCTTGAGGAAAGAGATGAAGATAACACTGGACACAGGCAATGTTATGATATTAGCTATGGTACCCAAGAAGCAGGAGGCCTTGGAGGGTGTGACCAAATAATCACATCCAGGGAAGGTAGAACTATCCTCCCTGCCTAGTTAGTGATCTCACAGAAAGCTGCCTGATAAATTAACTTTGATTGTTTTCTCTATTAGGTGCTTAATTAACTTGTTAAATGGAATAAATGCATATTTAGTAACAGGTAGTTTCTAGTTTCCTTGGAAACCTCTCCCCACTGACTTCCTCTTCCCAGATAGCATTTGCATAGTGCATAGTGTAATTGACAATTGGATCAATTACAGCAAAATGTTGGCAGGAGCCTCAAATAAGGTGACAGTGGGAATTGGTCCTTGCACTGTATGATGTGGTCATCATCAATGGGAAACTTGAAAGGGAAGTTTGGTTGAATGGAGAATCTGAATGCCCGATGGAGGAGGTTGGGATGAAGTGTTGGGAGAGGCCTGCCATGACCAGAGAGACCACCAGGTAGCAATGGGGAAACCTAGTCAACAAGGTCAAATGTGAAGACTTACTTGAAACAAGTCAGGCATCTAGATTTTTAGTGAGAAATGGACTGACTATGCAGCATAGTATTTTGAATAGTGCAAGGCAAAGTTTTCAGGACCAGCATCAATCCCTAAGACTTCGCTCTAGGATAAGCTACACAATACATCTGTTATCCTTGCGGTTCCCAAAGGCTTAGGCTTTCACTTCCAACACCCATGAAAAAGAATCACCCCTTAACAATATCACTAGACAATGAACGCATTCTTTAAAACAAGATTTCCTCAGAGTAGCTGTGGGAGGATACTTGGCTCTGCTTTAACACCAAACATTTCCATTTTGAAAGCTTGGTTCATCTTGACATATGCAATTTGAATTTCTATTCAAGCAAATGGGTTTGTAAATTTTTGATGTAGCAATGTTAGCTGTAAGTATTAAGTCCAGGTTCTTTGAATCCAGATGATGAAAGTTCCCATGTATTGTTGAAGACAAAGTCTAGAGTGTATGTTGAAGTGAGTAGAAGTTAAGGACACAGAATTGTGGTTAATGCAGGAAACCAGGATGCCAGGCCCTAGGTTGAGGTGAGCCTAAAACTTACAGGTCCAGGCTGCATTCTCTGCTAAAGGGAGGGGCACTGAAATCAGTGGCTCTGATAATCCCTGTCTTGCAGAGCACTGCTAGACTGGCAGGAGGAAGTGGCCCAGTCATAAAAGTGCAGGCTCCCTGCTCTGTGGGAAAGCATCTTGG
>NW_008335361.1:1015777-1060496 GCF_000622305.1 Nannospalax galili
TCTGGCACAAAGAAACAGGACATTTAGTCTGTTAGTTTGCGCCAGGATTCTTAAACTTTTAACTCTTAGAAAGAAAACATTGTGGCCAATAAATTACTGGGTGGGCATTGATAACCTTGAGTAAAAGTTTAAGAATCCTTCTGGTGCCAACTAACACTAAATGTCCTGTTCCTTTGTGCCCTAAATCTTTGTATGTGACTGCCATATCCCACGTGACTGCTAGTTCCTTGGGATGTATAAAAACCATCTGAATTTTAAAATAAATTGTCCTGTTGGGAAGACACAGGTCCAAGAGTTTACAACTCTGTCGCCGATCATACCCTCTGCCCCGAAGCCAGTAGGTACCCCGCTAAGCAAAGCAAACCTGAGTCCCAACAGTTAAGACCATGGAGAAGTCTCTGTCTAGTTCTTGAGTCAAATCATTAGTTATCAGAGCAGAGAATATTCCCAAAGAATGACAAAATTTGCTTTAAGTCATCTGTGAAAATTGGCTCAAAGAAGGGCAGCCAGTGGTACTGAGTCCTTGCAAAGAGGCTACAGGCTGGGCCTTTAAGGGGCAGGAGAAAAAAATCCCTGGAAGTGACAGATGGTAGAAGAACCAGCTTGTCCTGGATTCTGGCTCTTTCCCCCAGGACAGTATCTCTGGGCAGCCTGCACAAGCAGCAGTATTAAGAGGGTTGAAGGACACCCATGTATATATTGGTGGCACAAATTGGACTCAGTGTGTTATAAGGAAAGGGACAGAAATTTGGGGAGTGGAGTGAAGACAGATCCGAGAGGAATTCGGGTAGGAGTTGTTGTGGGTAAATATGATCAAAATACATTGTATGCATGTATGAAATTATCAAAGAATTAACAAAAATATTATAATAAAAAAGAGAAAGAGAGGCTTTTCTTTGGCTCCCAAGACAGGTAAGTCCTTAGTCTGTCAGTGAGGCCCCCTGGACCACATCTGGCTGCTTCTCAGGCTTGCTTCCCTAATACTCAGCTCCCCGGGGTTCAGCCTGCAGGGTTTCCTTCAGTTCCAGGGATGAGCCCTACTTCTATATGCAGTCAATAAAAATCAAATGCTTAACTTAGGAAGCAGTAAGTCTGAGGTGACTGGGAACCTCTTACGTTCAGGAAGGATTGTCATTCATCTGATAACAGGATAAGATTCATGCAGAGGCTCAGCAGGATAAGCAGGACCTCTCTGGATGAGGTCCAGACCAGCCACCCCTAGGCCCTGTGCTTCTGGGCTCTGCGTAAAAAACTTTATGCTAGAGATGTGGCAGGCCAATCCTGGTCATATATTCATCCCAGAATCACAGAAATCTGCCTGTGGGGCAGTAGTCACAAGGTGCTAATGTGACAGCTCAGTCATTTTTATAGGCTATCACAGATCCCAGGACAAGGATCTGGAATCCTGGGCCAGTGATAGACCTAAAATTAAGTTTCCATGGCTGGAAAAATGGAAACTATAGATCGATATCCATGTGAGGAAAAAACGTAGGCCAGTGAATACAGTTGGAACCTAGTTCTGTGCTCTGTGCCTGTCACCACAGCTGTTTTTAAGTTCATTAAACAAACACCCACTGGTAGGAGGACAGTGGGAGTATCCACAGAACAGACCATCTTTACATCAAATTACCAATGACTGATAGTCCCCACTTGGTCCCCAATTTACTAAAATCTTCAGCAACACGCAGCTTTATTTTTTTTTTTGAATCCCTTTGCTTTTGTTCCATGCCTGAACTTCCTCACACCTCCCCTCTAATGCATGTGACTTATCTTCTCTGTCTTCTCTGGATCTTTCTTCAGAGGCTGCCAGCATGCCTTTCTCTTAAGAAGCTCAAAACTCAACACTGGGTGAACAGTTATTTCTCCACTCTACTAGCCCACATTAGGACTTTGTTCACTAAGAGTATATTTGTATTTATGTATATGTACACACACACATATATATAGATATACATATATATTTCTGTGTGTTTTAATGAATAATCATGAAGTAAATTAAGAAAACAATTCTGAGTGCTGGAAAGATGGCTCAGCAGTTAAGAGCACTTTCTACTCTTGCAGAAGTAGTTTGTAAACAATTGAATACAAAGAACATTTTATCACCTGGATCTCTGCAAGGCATTTAAGAAAGCTCCTTCACTTTTAGTGCTGCCCATAGTCTTGAGAAAAATGCTTAAAACATTGAATGCTTTCAAATACTTGAAGCAAAGTAATTGTATCAAGAACATATGAATGGAGGCAGGAAAGAGCAGGGCTAGGATACAGGAATAATTGCATTAAATTATGGCTGCTAATACAAGATCCTTTGACCCTACCATTGTAATATATGGTGAGTTTCTTTGGACTGGATCTTAGACCCCAGCTTTATAGTAAAGAATCAGATACCAAGGTCTAACCATACTGTTGGCATTGGATAGGAGCTGACTGTGTCAAGATAAATAAACAAGGTTCAAAGGAATCATATTACCAGAAGGCCATGCATCTGTGATTCAGACACCACACCAGCACAGAGGGGGCCCAGGCTTTCATGGAGATTTAACAGGAGTTTTTCCAATTTCTATAGTTTCAAGAAATATCTAAGTCATGTGTAAGTTAAGCAAACAAACAAAAATTGATTTAATGTAGTAATGAAAAGCTTGACAAATTTTGAAGGAGACAAGAGAAATGAGCTGGGTAGCAACATAGTTGGAATCAGCCCCAAAGAGATGTGATGGAGCGACCCTGCTGCTGGCTGAAGACACACTGACCCTGAGCACTGGGTCCTACCCCCAGAAGCTCACTCCCTGCTTGTCAAGCATTGCCTTGGCCACCGTTGTCATCACTGTGCATCAGAATGGGTTCTAAATTGATCTTAATCTTCAAGCTAAGAGAGGGGAAGGCAGGTGTCTGATTGGCAAAGGCCAGCATCACAGTGACTATGGAGAGATGCCAAAGAAACTTGGAAGGCAGAATATGGCATTTTACTACTTACATAATGGAAGATGTTCTCAAAATATATGAAGATGGTTAAATGTCAGAACACCTGATCCCTTAGCAAGTAAAGTCTGTTCAAGGCTTCTCCTGGCCTTAAAGGTCATGAGAAACAGAGCAACGTCCCAGAGCACAAAATCAAGAGCAGTGAGATTCATTACTTGATACTGGAGGAGGGAGCCAGGAAAACACACAATAAAACTTACCAGCCTCACACTGCCTATTCCATGGTATGTGGGGAAAAATGTATTAGGCTAGTGTTTCTTCTTCAGTCCTTTATTTTCTGAAAGGAGCTTCCCATCATACTGGATCTGAAAGAACAAACTGAGGGGCTGGAGAGATGGCTCGGTGTTTAAAAGAACTGGCTGCTTTTGCAGAGAACCCAGGTTTGGTTCCCAGTACCCACATGGTGGCTAACAACCATCCTGCAGTTCCAGAGAATCTGATGTTCTCTTCTGGCCTCCATGAGCATTGCATGCACATGATGCACTTACACGCTTGCAGGCAAAACATTCATACACATAAAATATAAATAAATAGGGGCTGGAGAGCTGACTCAGAGGTTAAGAGCACTGTCTGTTCTTGCAGAGGACCTGGGTTTGATTCCCAGCACCCACATGGTGGCTAACAACCATCTGTAACTCCAGTTCCAGGGGATCCAACACCCTCTCCTGACCTCTGTAGGCACTGCATGACACAAGTGCACTTACATACATGCAGGCAATATACTCATATACATAAAATTAAAAATGAAAACTAAAATCTTTAAAAGATATAAAAAATATAAAAATAAATAAATAAATAAATACAAATTCCATTAGAAAGAAAGAACAAACTAAGCTGCAACTCATGTTCCTGGCTTTGGTCATCCAGAAGTCCTGGTTGAGTCTTGAAATTGTAGTAGTTCAATTCTATGAATCAATAAATTTCTCTTTTGAGTAAGACTGTCTATAATCAAATTAGTTATGACTGAAACCAAACCAAATAAAATGCCCCTGCTCAGAATTTCCCTGGGCCTGTGAGTACGGCCATACAATGGGACTTTCAGAGTTAACATATCATTGTGTTTTACTGTAAAACCAAATACCCACAGTGTAGTAACTTAACACGATAAGTGTTCAAAACCCCTTTTTCCATGTAAGCAGATGTGTTCACAAGTTGAAAAGGATTGGAATGTGGAAATCTTTGGGGATGTTATTCTGCCTAACATACCCTATCATAAGTCCATCCTCCACCCCTCTTGGAAGGCCACGGTTAGGGAGAAACCACCATATTACCCATTTTCTGGTGGTTATGAATTGGCTAGAGGGAAGCAGAGGCTTAAGCTCAGTCAATCAAATGTCTCTCTAAAGGTACAGAGTTGGGACAATGACTTCATTTTGGAATTGTACAGAATTAACAGATAACTCAGATGTTCTCAGACCATGGACACTTGGAGCATCAAAAGCAATGGGGCAGTGCAAAAGGAGGTCTGAAAAGAGAAGAGGTATGGAGTGTGAGATGGCATGGTCAAGAGGTGTTAGCGACAGATGACAACAGACTAGCGTATCTATTTGGTCCCAAATTCGGTACGGCCACATGCTACATTCTGGATGCAGACTTAGATTCCATAACTCATCTGCTTAGTACTGACATTTTATAGGAGTTTCTATTGTGCACCTCAAGGCTCTACAAGTGTGTTAACTGATGAGCCCATAGTTTATGTCATGAAATCTTCTCCCTGCCCAGTCTAATCAGTTCCTGTTCAGCACCAGGTAACCAACACCTAAGACAGTGTCTGTGCTTGGCAGACATTATGCACTAGTAGACTAAAACCTGGCCTCTGGAAATAAGGGGATAAAACTAATTGAGATGCTAAATTTGATCAAGGCTGAAATTATATTTCCCTGGAAGTGGGTTATTAGAATGGGTACATGCCACATGTTTAAAAGGAAGAAGTTCTTTACAGTATCTTTTCCCAAGTGAATCAATGATAGGCTCCTGAACTGAATACATAAAGTAAAATCTCATCAAAACACAGTCAACAATTCTAGAAAATAATGCTCCAAACACTGAATTTGGATAATAAGAAGAGCCTGTGTGTTTGAACTGAATCAGACTGCCTTTCTCCAGGGAATCTAATGGAATTGAGTCTCCCTATCCCCACTTACAAATTCATATATAGTCATAGCACACAAAAGCCAGAGCTTGTATGCATTGTAATTTATTTCTAGCAGTAATAAGTTGCCCTCCAGGTGACTGAGGAAGATAATATTAGGACCAAGGTGAATTCGGTATCCTTTCTCAAAGGATTGAGCAACTGTGTCCACCTTGTGGCATCACCAGTCTAGCAGAATTGCTGCTGAGTCGTCTCTAACCCTATAAAACACTGTTGTAAATAGACTTCAATTGCAGGTAGGAGATAAGTTCAAGAAACCCAAGCCCCTTGCCCAAAAGGATTGACATAATTAAGACACGTTAGAAAGGTCAAGTGGGGCTGGCAAAATGACTTAGTGAGTAAAGGCATATGCCACCAAGCCGGAAGACCTGTGTCCTTGGGATCCTATGTGGTGGAAGGAGATAAGTGATTCCCACAAGTTGTCCTCTCACCTCCACCTATGTGCTTGTCACCCAACAGAAAGAAAGACAAAAGAAAGAGAGGGAAGGAGGGAGGGAGGGAGGGAAGGAAGGAAGGAAGGAAGGAAGGAAGGAAGGAAGGAAGGAAGGAAGGGAAGGAAGAAAAGAAAAAAGAAAGAATTTTTTTAAGAACAGATGAACAACCCAGGCCTAAGAAAGAGCAGGAAGACTCAAGACCACAAAGATGGTGTCTCTTCAAATGAAATCCTAATCTTAACCCAGTGAATATTGCTGTACATGTTGTTTAAGGTTTCTAAAAGTCAATGGATGAGTATGCCAAGAGGTATAAGACAGTACTTAAGAAAAAAAGGTCAGCACAGAGGGTTACTGCACCTGACTCTATTAGGCTGCAGTGCCAAGGACTTCAGAGGGATTTTCTGGGAATGATGAATTGATCGTGGAGCCAAAAAGAGCCAGAAAATAACCTACCCAAATGTGAATGTATCATAGGTCCCTGATGAATGTGGATACATGATTCAAATCGGGTTAACACATCAACACACACACACACACACACACACACACACACACCATTTGGTGTGCTAGATCACTGTGATGAGGACAGTCAAAAATCCCAAGGACCTTACACAATATGTCTTATTTGTTGGTCATGCCATATTTGCTGTGGCTCCCACACCGCAGCCAGTCTCTTGGGATGCTCTGACCTGTTGATGGCTGCACACTGACACAGCCTCCCAAGCTGCTGTGTGGCGGTACACAAGCACAAGTACTACACACTGGCTTCCCATTGCTTCTCAGGACTGACAGGTGTCTAATCTGAATGTGTTTCATTGCTAGAGTGCCTTACAAGACAGTACCTGGGTGAGGATGAAGTCCTGTGGAATATAGGAACAATAAAAAAAATTAGAAACCCAAACTTACTGGGAAAGAAAGAAAGGAAAGCAGACCCAAGAAGAATATTTTAATAACATTTCTATAAAATTTAAAATATTTTGAGGCAGAAGATGGGCAGAACTACATTGATGGTTAATAGTAATCATACAGAATCTTAAGGAATAAAGTATTTGTGAACTATTAATTTTTGGTGATTCAGTTTCTATGCTTTAAAAAAATTGTAACACTTTGTGCCAGGAGCAGGGCAGGGAGAAAGGGTTTGTTTGAAGGCAGGAACTCAGTGTAGGAACCTGGAGACAGAAACAAAGTACAGGCCATGAAGGAATACTACTTACTAGTTTGTTCCTCTGGCCTACGGTCAGCCTGTTTCCTTTTTTAATGTCTATTTTTATTGTGTTTCTGTGCATTTCATACAATAAATCTTAATCATATTTAACCTCTCCCCTATCCACAACTCTCAAAGCCCTCCCCCATTGGATTTCATGCATATGTTATTGCGCTGGATAGCTTTAGTGTCAACTTGACATACCTGGGTTGAGGGAGCCTCAATTGGGGAATTTCCTTCATTGGACTGGCCTGTGGCCATGTCTAAAGGGCATCTTCTTGATTGTTGAGTGATGTGGGAGGGCCCAGCTCACTGTGGGTGGTGCCACCCCTGGGCAGGTGGGCCTGTGTTGGTAAGAAAGCAGGATGAGCAGGGACCAGGGGAGCAAGCCAGTAAGCAGCATTCCTCCATGGCCTCCAGGTTCCTTCCCTGAGTTCTTACCTTGGGCTCCCTGATGAATTGTGACCCAGGATATGTAAGCTAAATAAACCCTTTCCTCCCAAAGTTGGTAATGGTCAGGGTGTTTTGTCACAGCAATAGAGAAACAAACTAGGACAGAAATATATATATTAAGGCCTATCTGGTCAAGCTTTTGTACCCAGATGTCCCTCGGTGCAAGTTCATCCATTGGAGTCTAGTCAACCCATCTAGAGTCACTCCCTTTAAGAAGATCAACTCTCCCTCATCTACTGTAATCAGTTGCCAATAGTTCCTTGACTAAGGTTGGGACTGACCTGCTGCCCGTTTCCCCAGTTCTATGCTGGGTTTTTGTCTGATCGAGTCAGTATGGATCTTGTACATGCTGTCACCATTGCTGCAAGTTCATATGAGCAAGTTCCTAGAGGCCTAAAAGCCTCCGTTTCCTTATGTTCATGCACCAACCCTGGCTCTTACAATCTTTCCGCCCCTTCTTCTGCAATGGTACCCGAACCATGGGTGAGTGAAGTTTAATATAAGAGACCTATCCAGGGACATGCACTCCGCGGTCTCTTATTCTCTACATCTTGGTCAGTTGTGGCCTTCTGTGCATTGTACTCCATTGCACGAGGAAGGTTTGCTGATGAGGGTTGAGGGATGCAAAAAATTTTAACATTTCAATACTGGATGATCAATTGCTCAAAACTGCAAGCTTGCAACATTTGAAGTAAATATTATTTATCAGACTTTATGACGGATAAGCTTATATGTTCATGTAAAAGAATGAGAAAAAAAAAACAAAATTCAGGAAGCTGGGGAGATGGCTTAGTAAAGTACTTGCTGTGCAAGTTTGAGGACCTGAGTTCAGATGCCTACACTCATGTAAAAGCCAGGTGCACACTACATTCATAAACCCAGTACTGCAGCGTGGGGATGCTGTGGAGACAGGAGGATCCCTGGAGCTTTCTGGCCAGTCAATCTAGCTGAACTGGTGAGCACTAGATCCAGGATGAGATCATGCCTCAAAAGCCAAGGCGGTGAGACTGATGTTGGACTCCTCTGGCTTCCACCTGCATGTGTGTCCACGTGGAATGTGCATACACACATGAATGCACCTACACATATACCTCTACTCCTTACAGAAATTCAGAGAGCTGCTTGCCACAGGAGTGGAGTGAAAGGTGGGGAAGACAAGTGGTATGTAGATAGAACAAAAATTATTGAAATGGCTTCAGTTCTGAAGCAGTGGTCCTCTACTACCCAGCCCAGGGGAAAATCAACAATTCCAGGGGCAATAACCAAGGTCAACAAAGATAATACATGCCACAAGAAATTGAGATCATTCAAAAAAAATACTTTGAAAAATCGAAATGATTTTAGACATGTTTGAGAAAATATACCAGTGGGAGTTGCTCACAAAAGAATGAAAAAATAGTATTGATAGCTTAAAATATTATTTCTGGATGTGAACTAAAATCAGCAGGGCTGGAAGGAAAAAACCCTCAACAAAATGAAGCAAAAATTAAGGTGATGAAAGTGTGAGCAAAATTTTTGGAAACCTCGATCCAAAAGATTAAAAACACAATATTCAATAAAATGTAGATACCAGGGACATTTACACCTTCCAAGAGGTAAAGTATGCATTCCCTAGGAAGCAGTGGAGCCTTTGAAGAGGCAGTATACCTCTTTATTTCAGGAAAATTTTGTTTCATTGCATTTTTGCCAAATTCATTTCTTGGTTCTGAGGTAAACAATTCTTAATTTGCCTTGCTTTAAGGGTAGCTACTAGTATTGAATATTCAAGTCAACTTACAGTGCACATAAAATATGAGATAAGTGTTAAATTCTGTAACAATGGTCCAGTTAATAGGAATTTGGGAGTAGGCATAAAGAGAGGGATGACTTATAAGATGCTATATAAAATGAAAGTAAAAGATATATTTGCTGGGGCTGGAGAGATGGCTCAGTGGTTAAGAGCACCGGTTGCTCTTGCAGAAGACCCAGGTTCGATTCCCAGCACCCACATGGAAGCTAACAATCATCCCTAACTCCAGTTCCAGGGAAATATGTTGTCCTCTTCTAACCTCCATGGGCACTGTACATACCAGTGCACTTATACACCTATACATACATGCAGGCAATACACTCATAAGCAAAAAATAAAAACAATAAATGAAATATTTTAAAGATATATTTTCTTGATGATATTACAGTGTTTGGTTAGAAGAACTTCCTTTTTGGGAAAGGTGGGAAAGTGACAGAATTGTTTCAGGTAAGCTAAAATAACATTTTTTTCAAGTCAGAAACTTACTAGTGTCTGTCCTTCATCTTAGAGCAAACAAACATGCATAATAGTCATGCTTCTGGGTATTGGTGGAACTGCAGAGCATAGAAGGCCAAGTGGCATGTAAGAGAAAATGTTGGGATTTGTGGGGCACTGAATTTCTTGACACCCTTGTACACCTTTCCCTTCTTCCTGCATATTACTTCGATGGATACTAAGGTGTTATGAAATAGAAAATGACTGTATTGACTATGACACAATTTCATTGGCATTGTATCCCTGCTCTACTCTTCACATTCCTGAATATTGGCTCATGGATTTCACATATGTTACATTCAAAATTCCCTTGGCCTCAGATTCCTGTTGAACTGAATATAGGGATATGGACCCTCAGGTTCTGGAGAAAGATCATGATGTGGGTTTATGTTGCTGCAGAAAAAAAAAAACTAATAAATTAAGAGCATTGATTTCTGCTCATTTGACACCATCCTAAAGTGATTAATGACAGGAAAAAGCCACTCTCCCTTTGTCCTTATAGGACTCAAGGGCTGTGTCTATCGCTGGGCTGATAGTGGTTATGTTGATTTACCTTCATGAAGACCAAGGTTCTATGCTGAATGACATCTTTTAATGATGTCCCATAATATCTAATACCAAATATGTATACTGTATGTGAAGTGGAATTAATAAATCACAGTAGCATCTCCCAGGTGCCTACGGGCTTATTTTGGCTACACAATCCTCTCAAACAAGTGTGTTTCCCAAGCAGGCATAAAGAAAGTTGTTACTGCAAATGTTAAGTCTCATCAAACACCAACCACACATGCCAACTTGCTGTGTTGAATGATTAAACAGACCCAGGAGGAGACAGGACAAATTAATTGACTGAAGTTAATTGAGCAATTGAAGAAGTCTGATACTCTAAATGAAAACTTGGATGAGGACCTGGGAGTGTTGGAAAGGCAGCATTACAGATTACAAATAAATTAAAAGAGTGGAGATAGAGCTGAAGAGGCCATGAGGCTGAGTGCCTGGACAACTACTTCAGGGAGAGGAAGGGATATCAACACTTTCTGCAGTTGCAGAGGACAGCATTACACCCCAAGGGAAGGCAGATTGGAAGTTAATAGGACCCCACATTTCCCAGAAATGAAAGGTATTCATGAGAATGCTGTGGAATCTTGGTGACCTTGAAGGAAACAAGGTGAAAGGGAGACCACAAACAATTCCATCTCACTCTTTCATCATCTGGGCCTGGAGGAGCACTGGGCTCCAGAGATGCTTCTATTAAGAGAGCATAGGCCTGGGAATCACCATTGAACTTTCTAGAAGTGCTTAAGCTAGTGAAGCACCCCAGTCTTTTGGTTTCTTTTGACTATGTATATTGACCCTTTATCCTGGAGCTACTTTATCACTAAATTGTGTCCTAAGTCCATCTCAACACACCAGTGACATATAATCAAGTTCAATTTTTACCTTCTTTGAAAATCTTTTTGAAACTTTTATAGGTAAAGAAAATCTCTCACTTATCACATATTTATGGGCTAACACTTTCAACTCCCTGCCCAAGTTGTAAGGCAGAGCTATGTATCATGTGCTTATATACCTCCAGTACTAAGCACATGTATGCTCAGTGATTTTATTTATTTAATGTGCATATGTGTGTGACCAAATGTATGCGTATGTGTGCACCACGTGCATGCAGGTGCCTGCTGAGGCCAAAAGAGGGCATTGAATCCCCTGGAACTGGAGTTACAGGAGCTTGTGAGATGCCAGACATGGGTACTTGGAACAAAATCCAGATCCTCTAGACGAGCAGCAAGTGCTTTTAACCTCTGAGCCATTTGTCCAGACCTGCTCAGCGATTTTTAATTGAAAAAAAATAAATAAGATAAATGCAACTTGCGTTACAGAAGATGCCAGATGTCAACTTAGACTGGGTCTTTGCCAAATTCTCAGTGTGAACCAATTATCAGCCACACAGATTTGGTTTGAAGAAAGCAGTTCTTTCCTGGGTTTCATAACAAGCCCAGGGAAGAGGCCATGTGGATGTGCTGTGGATTTGATTGATGCTCACTGTTCTGTACGCGGGCTCAGGGATCTGATGAATTTCCCCTCTTTCTTCCTTTTTCATCATTCCTGGGTGCTTCTTACAGCAGGAAATATGTGGACTGGTGAAGTTTGGTGAAGCTTATTTTTTTTATTCTATCTACTAATGTATTTTGAGCCTAGAGAGTCAAAGAGTAGTTGCAGAACAAAGAACCAGCAAGAGCTCCAGAAAATTCTAGTCCATTGTCTTCATCCATTGTCCATTGCCATCAAATATCAGGGACGGGGCTGGAGAGATGGCTAAGCAGTTGAGACCACTGGCTGTTCTTTCAGAAGACCCAGATTCGAATCCCAGCATCCACATGGCAGCTAGCAAACATCTGTAACTCCAGTTCCAGGGGATCCAAAGTCCTCTTCTGTCCTCCATGGACATTGCACAACATGGGTGCACTTACACACATGCAGGGAATACACTCATACATACAAAATAAAAATAATTTTTTAATTAAAAAAAAGAACATCAGGGACTGGGTAATTCATAAAGAATGGTGGTCCATACAGCTCACAACCCTAGAACTTGGGAAGTTCAGGAGCATGGCAGTAGCTTCTGGTGAGGGCTGCATGCTTCTTCAACCCATGGTGGAAAAGAAAAGGGAACATGTGGGAATAGGCAGACTAAAACCATCAGCTAACCATAGGGTCCTATCCTTCTTCAGTCATTTAAATGAGATAATAATAATAATAATAATAATAATAATAAAACATGGCCCTGAATTATTGTTGCTCTGTAGAGCAGTGGGGTCTATGAACCTCCCCTGTGATTCTGGCCAGGAATTCTAAGCATTTCTGGCCAGAATCACAGGGGATGTTCATGCTCAGAATGCAGTAGAAGAGGCACTGTGTAGCTTCTAACAGGAGATGGAAGACGAGGATATGGTTTTTACCTAGTTCCTTGGAATGCTCATGCCGGGGACGCTTGATTCCCCACACAAAGTACAACAACCCAATATTCCCAAGCTGCAGATGCCAAGAGGCATATCTATTGTGGGCAGTTAGTAAGCAAGCTGTTTTGGATGTCCAGCTCAAGCTACTGTTCAGATGATTTTTATTGAATGCAATAAACATTAAAAATCCAGCCAAGAATTGCTCATCCTAAGCCTTCCTAATGTCTTTAAAATGTAAGCTCAGCTAATGGCATTTTAAGGCAGTAAATGATGGATGATCTCTTACACTTCAGGAGTTATCGGATACCTCTCAGTCCCAAGAAGGGTTACCAGGAATTCTTTTCTAATTCAATCACTTCTTGTATACTCCTAACTTCCTTAAGTTTTCTGGAGTTACTAAAAGAAGTAGTTATCTGTAAGAAAGTACTTTCTATACCAAAATTGTAAAATGTCATCACTATATATTTTGCAAAAGACTATACAAAGTCAAACCATCACCTTTTATCAAGATTAATTTCTCAACTAGCAAACAAGAATACTTCTAGGGTTTTTTTTTAACTGACAAATTTTCATTGACTTTTCGTGTGTTTCATATAATACATCTTGATCAAATTTAAACCCTTCCCTCCCTATCCCCCTTAGTCCCCCCACCGGATATCCAGTATCCCATCATATATGTTAAGTCCTATCCCATCAGGAAAGAGAACCTTTCAAGCCTCTGGGAACTTGCTCATGGACTTGCAACAATGGTGACAGCATGCACAAGACCCATGCTGATTCAATCAGATAAAAACCTAGCATAAAACAGGGAAAATGGGTAGCAGGCCCCAACCCTCGCCAAGGAACTATTGGCAAGTGATTACTGTGCGGTAAAGGAGAGTAGATCTTCCTTAAGAATACTTTTAGTTTTCTGCCCAGTTGATAATAAGCCTGACAGATAGACAGAAGTGGATCTTCCATTGGCATTATGGATGACGAACGTGTTGTTTTCTTCACCCTCTCATTCTTACCCCATTTCTCCACTCTGTTCTTTTTTCCACCTGTGCCTTTCCTGGTTCCGTTGCTTCTTCTTGCTCTGCTTCCTGAATTATTTTCCCTAGATACCTTAGCTAGTACAATTAAACGCTGGCCGGACAGGTGAGCAGAGAGGACCAGGAAGGCATGTAGGCCCTCTTCTCCTCATCAATGGTTTGGTACAAATAGCTGTCTATGTGCTGAGGGGTTCTGTATGCTCACTGCAGACTCACTGCTTGCCCTGCATATCAAAGCATCAGGCAGTGGACAAAGTAAATAGTATTTAATTGCTGGGATGAAATCCAAAGAATGAGAAAGAAAGTAAAGAGAAAGACAGTTGCCTAGTTAAATCAAGTTTTCTGCATCATTTTCCATTACCCGTAAGCAACCCCCTTCCATAGCTGCTGCCACGATGCACATGTGGGCTTTCTAAGGTCACTTAATTTCAAGATACCTTTATAGCCAGGTCCTCTGAGGAAGAGACATTTACTTTATGCTGATGCAATTAAATAAACTAATTTCAACTTTAAAGCACAGGAGATGTATGCCAGTTAATAGCTTTGTAGCATTTGGCCTCCAAACAGAAATGAGAAAATTGTTGTTCAGCACTAATAATCTGTGGGACAAATTGGAGTGATTATATAAATTGGAAATGTTACAATGGCTTTCTGGCAGGAAGATGCTTATCTAAAATCCTGTGTGTTCCAATGTTTTTTGTTGCTTTTATACCCCCTCTCTATCTGAATGTGGTATTTATTTGGGGGCATCACAAATGTGAAAAAAAGAGACACAGGGATCTCCTGAAATGATTGGGAGCTGGAAACATCACTTACCATCTCCAGAGGCTGTGATAATTCTCTTGATTCCACATTCCTCCCTATCTATCCAGTGTCCTTTGCTTTCTCTGTTCTGGGCATCCGTCTGTACAGGTGACATCTATTAGCAAGTATCCAAAGTGGGTCAATTCAGCCTCTTGCAGTTTTCAATTGACTCAGCTCTTCTCACAGGCATCCTGCAGATCTCTTTACAAGCAGACAATGTTTTGACGACAGGGCTGGATCCCACTGCACACAACAAATGACTCCTTGCAATGCGACTTGTTTCTTGTGGTACCCAAGCCAGTGATAGACTTTCATGACAGAGCCAAACAACGTCAACAGTGGTTCCTGTGGCCACCACTATGTGTGAATCGTCTCTATCTCCTTTAATTATATAGCCAGTGCATAACCATGTGTGTCTCCACAAAGATCGTCCCTAGGATGAAAATCAAATGGACACACTGGGAGCAATAATCCTGTGGATAAAAAGCAGCTGGAGCCCAGGAGACCTGGAGAGAGGCCCAGACCATCACTTAGCAGTAGATTGAGCAAACTCAGTTGACTTTGTGAGACTCACTTCCTCACCTGTCAAACTGTCATGACAGTGGGATCTGGTTTAAGGATATTTTGCATGGTGAAGCATACGAAGTGAAATAGATACTAAGTCATTTGCTTTTGGCTCGTCTTCTAGAAGCAGACCTTGAGAAAAGGCTGGAACAGCAAGTGGCTGGCTTGGATAGCAACTAACTGGAAACACACAGGGAAATGATGTAAGGTATAAGGATGTTGCTGGCTGTTCCCTTCAGGGAAGAACTTGCCTTTCTGCTGCAGGCTGGACAGGTGCCCACAGCTTCCAGTGGCCCCTATTAGGACCTCCCTCTGTTTTGAGTTCATGTCCTCTCTTCCCAGCAGTACCTCTGAAGGATACATATGGGCATGTGATACGGCCCAACTCTGGCACCTGCTCACAAGCCCTAAGAGATGCTCTGACAAACCTGGTGACTGCGTTAGACTTCACCCTAATCCAGGCTATCGTTGCCCGGTACTGGCTTCATTATCTGTTCATCAGTTGAGGGACATTTATGTAGTCCCCATTTCCTAAAACATGAGAAAAAAAACAGAAATAAACATGACTGAGCAAGTGTTTCTGTAGTAGGATACTGAGTCATTTTGGGTTCATGCCAAGGAGTTGTACAGCTGGATTATGTGGTAGATCTATTTTAAATTTTTTAATTATCCCATACTGATTTCCATAGTGTTTACACCAGCTTGCATTCCCACCCGCTATGAATGAGGGTTTTCACATCCTCACCAGCATTAGTTGTCAGCTGTTTCTTTATTGAAAAAAATCTTCATGGGATTTTTGCTATTTCATCAATGCAATTTGATGGTGTTTAGAACCCCTCCCCCATCTGCACCTCTCCCTACTGCCTCCTGCTCAATTCAGTGCTCTCTATTACATGTGCAATGTGGTCAATAGAGTCTGATTTGTTTCCCTGCATGTGCCTCAGGGTGGGTTTATTCACTAGAGCCTGGTCAACCTACCAAGAGTCCCATCCCTATAAGAAACTGTCTCTCCCCCTCCCATCAGTCACCAATTGTCAGTTCCTTAGGTTAAGTTGATATTTCTTAATCAGCTCCCACATCTATGCTGGGATTTTGTCTAGTTTGAGCCTGCATGGAATTTGTGCGTGCTGTCACCACTGCTCTGAGTTCATATGTGTAACTGATCAACTGTCTGGAAAACTCTGTTTCCTTACGATCATCCACTACCTCTGGCTCTTACAATCTTTCTATCTTCTCTTCCACAATGATTCTTGAGCCTTGGGGGCAGAAGTTTGAAACAGATGTCCTATTAAGGGATGAGAAGCCTCTTGTTCTCTGCACACTGGCCAGTTGTGGATTTCTGTATTAATCACCATCTGTTGCATAAGGAAATCTCTCTGGTGAAAGTTGAAAGATGCGTTCATCTTGTCTGTAGAGGCTACACTGAAAATGTCACTTAAGCTAAGCATCTCACAGACAATTATTCTCTGCACTTAACCAGTTGTAGAACTCTGTGTTAATCTCCATCTGTTGCAAAAAGAAGCATCGGTTGTTTTCATTATCTTAGTCATGCTGACTGGGTTAATGAAATCTTAAAGTCATCTTCATTTGTGTTTGCTAATTGCTAAGGATGCTGGAACACTTTTGAAGGTATTCCTTACCTATTTCCATTCCTATTTTGAGAACTCTCTGTTCAGATCTGTCACTTATTTTATTGGGTCATTTTTTTCTTGATTCTTTGAGTATTTAAAAATATTTTTTATTTATTATTTGTATTTATGTGTATGAGTGTACTGCCTGCATATATGTAAGTGCACCTATGCTGTGAATGCTGGAAGTGGTCAGAAGAGGGCAGCAGATCCCCTATAACTGGAGTTACAGGTGGTTGTTAGTCACCATGTTGGTGCTGGGAACTGAACCTGGGTCCTCTGCAAGAGCAGCCAGTGCTCTTAGGTGCTGAGCCATCTCTCCAGCCCCTTTGGGTATTTTTCAGTTCTTTGTATACTATGGAAATTAACCTTCTATCATGTGTATAGCTGCCAAAGACTCTCTCCCACTCTGCGGGCTTCTTCTTTACTCAATTGATTCTTTCCTTTGCTGTACAGAAGCTTTTTAGCTTAATGTGATCTCATTTGTCCCTTGTTGACCTTAACTCCTGAGTAAATGAAGTCTGATTTAGAAAGTTTTTTTCATGCACCCATATCTTGTAGGATACTCCCTATATTTTCTTCTAACAGTTTCAACATTTCACACTTCATATTGAGGTCTTTGACCATTTGGAGATTTATGAAGAGTGATAAATATGGGTCTAATTTCATTCTTCTACATGTGGTAATCCAGTTTTCCCAGAGCTATTTGCTAAAGATGTTGTCTTTCTTCTGGTATGCCTATTTTGGTATCTTTGTTAAATATTAGGTGTAATTGCATGCACTTATGGTCGGGTCCTCTATTTTGTTTCATTGATCTGCATGTCTATATTTGTGTGAATACCATACTGTTTTTATCACCACAAGTCAGTAATATATCTTAAAAATCTGGTATGGTAATCCCTCCAGCATTGTTCTTTTTGCTAAGGATTACTTTGGCTGTCTGGGATCTTTTGATGTTCCATATGAATGTTATTATGGATTTTTCTATTTCTGTAAAAAATGTCATGGGGATTTTGATTGATATTGCAGTGAATCTGTAAATTTCTTTTGGTAAAATGGTTATTTTCACAAATATTAATTCTACCAATCCATGGGCACTGTAATTATTTGCATCTTCCTCAATCTTTCGTCAAAGATTTAAAGTTTTCCTACTTGAGGTATTACCAGCCCTGATCTCAAATTATACTACAGAGCTACAGTAATAAAAACAGCATGATACAGGTATAAAACCAGACATATTGATCAGTGGAATAGAATTGAAGACCCAGATTTAAATCCATCCACCAAGTTATTTTTAACAAAGGAGACACAAATGCACATTGAAGAAAAGATAACAAGCTCAAATGATGCTGGTCAAACTGGACAGTGGCATGTAGAAGAATGTAACTACATCCATATCCTCACTATGCACAAAATTCAAATCCAAATGGATCAAGGATTTCAAAATAAGACCCAATCCCCTGAATCAGCTAGAGGAAAAGTAGGGAATATATTGGAACTTATAAGTACAGGAAATGAATTTCTGAACAGGAACCCTATAGCATGAAGTACAACAATTGACAAATAGGATTTCATGAAACTTAAAAGCCAAAAATCTCTGTACAGCAAAGTACACCATCTTTCCAGTGAAGAGGCCACAGGGGAAAACATCTACCTGTTATACCTATGACAGAGGGTTAGCATATAGAATATACAAAGTACTCAAATACTAACCATCAGAAAAACAAATAACCCAATTAAAAATTGGGACAGGGAGCCGAACAGGGATTTCTCTAAAGATAAAATGCAAATGAATGAGAAATACTTTTTAAAATGTTCAACACCATCATAAGGGAAATGTAAATTAAAACCACTTTGAGATTTTACTTATGCCACAGGCTAAGATCTAAGAAAGCAAACACTGGCAAATGTTAACAAGAATGTGAAAAAGGGGAACTTTTATCCACTGATAGTGGGAGTGCAAACTGGTACAACCATTATGGAAATCAGTGTGGAGATGCCTCAAAAACTTGAAATTGCTTTTACTATATGATCTACTCATGCCTGTCTTGGACAGATACCAAAAGACACTATATCCTTCTACAGAAATACCTGTATATCCATGTTCACTGCTGCCCTTTTCACAATATTCAAGAATTAGAAACAACCTCGATGTCCATCAACTGATGAATAAATAATGAAGGCATGGTACATATACAGTGGAATAGTACAGAACGCTTAACAAATGATATTATGAAGTTCACAGGTAAATGGATGAAACTGGAAACAATCTTCCAGGGAGTGGTAAACCAGACCCAGAAAGACAAAACGTCCCATATTTTCTCTCACAGATGGATGGTAGCTTTGAAATCCTAAATATGAATGTGACAATATGAAAATCCAGAGAAGCCAGGAGATTAATAAATGGCCTTGGACGGAGGGGATTCTTCCTGGGAGGGGTGGTAGAATGGAATAATATAAAAAAACGATTAGAAGATAGGAGTATAACAAATTAGGAAGGATTAAATGGGGTTGGGAATGGGTGCTCAAAACAGAGAAAGAACTATAGAGAGGGACACCAGCACCAAATGCCTGTAGAAAAAGCAATATAGAAACCGATATTATAGAGCCTTTTAAAAGTACATACATATAAATTTTGAAAAGATGTTTAAAGGAGTTACCTTATAACAGAGGGACATTCGCTCTACCAGGAATCATAGAGTAATAAAATAAAAGCCCAATTCCAAGAATGGATTCCTTTTTTGAAACTGCTGACCAGGGGTCCCATAGACCATTAAGCAATACTAGCCATTCCCCTACTCTTGGTTATACACCAGAACTTAATGGAAAGGCTCTGTCTCTGAAGACACTACATAAGTAAGTCATAGACTAAATTAAGCTGGTGCTGGCTTCAAAGCCTCATCTGTACTTACTAGCTTTCTTAGTGCTGCAAGGTGCTATGCGTGCTACCTGAAGAGAAAAAAAATCATCAACCTTCCCAAGTTGTAAGTCCCGCAAGCTACAACAACCACTGATCTGGCAAGATATGCTCACTGATGCAATAGTGGCACAAATATTATGAGAGTAACCAACCACTTTCTACTTGGATTTAAGGTCTGTTTCACAGGGTGGAACCCATATCTGACATTGATATCAGGCCTAGGAACCTGAGGCTAGACTGGTCATAAGGGAGAGCCTACTACATATTTTCTGCTAAACAGGTATAATATTAAGCGGACTCCTAATGTCTTATTTTTGTGCCTACAGATTAATGTATCTCACAGTTCTCACCAAAGAAACTTCTTTATGTAGTTCATGGTGATTAACTCAGACATCTGCAACTGGACAATATACAGAGAACAAAAGGCTGTAGAGTCCTTACCTCTGAATAGGATACTTCTGCCTCCCAAGGCACAAAGATGATTATGGAAAAGGAGTTGGAGATTGTAAGAGCCAGAGGTAGTGGCTGACCACAAGGAAACAGGGTTTTCCAGAAACTGGTCTGTTACTCATGAACTCACAGAAATGGTGATTGTGTACACAAGTCCCATGTAAGCTCAAACCAGAAAAAATTCAGCATAGACACAGTAAATGGATAAGAAACCCCAACATTACCTGAGGAACTATCAGCAATTTATGGCCGCTAGAAGGGGGAGAGTCATTCTCTTTCAAGTATGTGACTCTTGATAGATTAACTAGACTCCAGTGGATAGACCCACACTGAAGGATATTTGGGGACACTACTTAGATTGTATATATGTATATGTTACACACACACACACACACACACACACACACACGAGAAATAATTTTTAAAAGATTCAACATAGTCATCAGGGAAATGTAAATTAAAACCAATTTGATATTTTACTTATACCACAGGCTAAGAAAATAAGGATAATTTGACTTACTTTCCAGTTAGCATCCCTTTAATTCCCTTCTCTTTTCTTGTTGCCCCAGCTAGAGTTTCAAGCATTATATTGAAAAAGAGTGGGGACAGTGAACAACTTTATCTCATTCTTGATTTTAATGAAAATGCTTTGAGGGTTTTTTTCCATTTAGAATTATGTTGGCCATGGGTTTGTCATCGATATCCTCAATTATGTTCCCTCTAGCCCAAATTCCTCTGGAACTTTTATCATGAAGGCATGTTGGATTTTGTTGAAGGCCTTTTATGCCTTTATTGAGGTGTTCATGTGATTTTTTTTCTTTAAGCCCATTTATATGATTTGTTACGTTTATTGACTAACATATATTGAACCATCCCTGCATCCCTGGAATAGACAACTTGATCATAATGGGTGATCTTTTGGATGTGTTTGCAAATATTTTATTAAGAATTTTTGTATCTACATTCATTAGAAGGAGCTGTGATTTCCAGGCCTAGTCCTGAGGGAAAAGATAGTGATGAATTCTAAAGTCAAATGGATTTTATCACAGTAAAAAAAGAAAAAGACACAGTCTAAACCAGAAGGACATATACTGCTGAATTACATCTCATACCAACTGTAAACTAGGGCCAGAGCCAATGTACAATGTCTAATTACAACCCCGCACTTTATCTGGCTGGACCAGGCTAGCCAATCCTTTATAACTAGATCCCCCTATACCCCTTGTAACTTTCTTGTCTTTTTCCCAGCTTCCTATCCTTTATCCTCTCTAGATCCTCATCCTTCCAATTCCATCCCTCCCCTCTTTTCCCTACCTCTTTCTCACTCCTTCCACACCATCCTTGCTGCCCGACTTAACCTGAATCACAGACCAACTATTCATACCTTTTCAAAAATAACCAAGCTAGGACAACAATAAAAAGCAAACCATACTTCCACCCAACAAAGGCAGGCAAGATTTTCATACCAGACACAAACTGAAAAAAAGAAGTTCATATGCACAAGTCACATTGCAAAAACATCAATGATACGAAAAACCAAGATAATATATTCCCACCCGTGACTGTAATATCAGCACTGGGGAGGATAAGAGTGGAGCATGGTTGAGAATTCAAGGCTATTCTGGGTTACCTAGTTAAGTATAAGGCTAAAACTGGGATACATAGCAAAACCCTATCCCCTCAAATAAGACCAAAGGCAAATAAAGCCTGTCTAACTGACATGGAAACCAGCACATTTTCCCCATTGCCCACTTACTCTGAAAATGCTTTACTTTACTCTGTAATAAATCCTGCCTGTCTTCTGCACTATATGTGTGTCTTATCTAAATTCTTTGCACAGAGAAGAAGTTGGCGCTAAAGTGAGACCAGAGCAAGATCCAATTGACATATGCAACATTTAAGATAAATGGTTATAGAAGTAAAACCACGAATACAGAAGCATCAGCGGCTGGACTTCTTACCAGGACATTTGGGTAGTGGTAACCTCTGGGTTGAACAACTACTAGCTCAACCACCTCGTCCTGAGTCCAGGTGCAGGCATCCACAGGTGGCTGCTCGTGGGGAGGCCTGGGGTAGGAGAGCCTGCGTCTCTGTGGGCTGAGACCCAGGAGGTCACCAGAGGGAGAGGGAGTAGAAACAGTGAACCCTGCAAATCTGGACATATTGCCATCTACCCATGCCTTTCCTAGGAACAAGGAATCCTGGATGGTGCTGCTTAGGTCATGGCAAGGTCTTTCATCTAGACAGACACTCCTGTGTGGAAACCACCAGACCCCCTACTGCTATTCCAGGTGTTTCCACCTATGCAAAGACCACTAACTCCCTTGCTATGCGGGATTACCATATACTCAGCTTCCAGCAATCCTGGGTACGCTTTCTCTTCCCTCATCTCAAGTACTTCTGTTAAAGTTAGAAGAAAGCTCCATTTGGAAATCAGTGGGAACATGGGGCCATGGATGGGAGGCTTTCGCTTCCCCGATGAGCTCTGTTTCTGCAGCTGGAAGCTCAAAGGACACTGGCCTCTGAGCTCTTAGAGTGGAACCATTTTTTCACTATGTATCAGTGTTTTGGGCTGTATCCAGAAGATAGCCTCTTATTGTGCCTGTGATCAGGGATGGAATTCAGGAACAAGGCCACACTGGCTGTGTCTGAGGACTTCTTCCCTCTGTCCTGAGCTACAGATAGGCAATGGAAGAAAGGCTGTGAAGACATACTGTATGACTGCAGCCTTCCATAAAGAGCATTAAGCTCTACTTCTTCTGCAAAAGCATTGTGACACTGAGGTGGTGTTAGTAACTCAAAAGCATGTACTGGAAATAGAAGAAAGCCAACCATATCAATGTATTTGTGCTGACATGCTGCATTCAGCTGTGGAACTGCACACAAGCACGTTTTACACTAGGGCAGAGGAGGGCTGTTAGCGTCCACCACCTCCATCACCACTCGTCACAGAGGCCCTGGACATATGTGAGGGATGATGCTTTGTGTTTTACCCAAACATGCTCTCTGCTTCACACAGGTGTCTAAATCTTTCCTTGACAGAACTTTAGAGGAATCAGTATGTACAGAGCTTCTTTGTACAGATCTCTGGAGATGTGAGGGGTGAAGACCAGTCCCTTCACTGGATCACCTCTTTATATCTGGATGAGGCTAGCCCCCAGCTGTGTCACTGCCCAACCCTGTCCCTATTTCCTCTTCAAGTCAGCAACCAAGGTTCCAGGTCAAGTCTCTCCTCTCTTTAATCTATCTGCAGGAGCCACTGTAGCTGGATGCCGAGTTCCCAAACCCCTCTCTGCTCTTAATCTGTTCTAAGAGCTGAATATCCCCAAAGGTAGTAGTGTTTGCCCCATGTGCACATGTGGGAGTGAGTTCTTAGCTCCCATCTTTTCTATCCTGACTCCGTGAGACATCCTGAGACAGCAGCAACTCGGAAGAAGCTGATGATACTTTTATTGAATAAGATGTGAGACGATCACACGGACCACACACTGGTGCATTAGAAAAGTAGAGAGGGGGAAAGGAAAAGAGAAAGGCACTCATGTGCGCACGCCTGAGTTACAGACAAAAGAGTGTTCCACCAGGATCTCAGAGTGGGGATAGGAAGGATGAAGATGATTGTCATGGCCCTGAAGAGTTCCAGAACACTCAGAGTCTGCGGTGTCTCCTCTTTGTCAATTCTCATTACTGTCAGTCCACCAGGTGGCATGTGTCCCACTCTCTAGCTCATGAGATTCGAAAATCCTCCTGCTCTAGCACAGCCATCCCCACAGGAGTACCACAGGTTAGGGCAGGGGAAGTGGCCCGGACCCCTGAGTAATTTACCAGCACCTGGGTCATTAAGAGGGAACATGGGAAGAAGCAGGGCCATTGGTCACATCTCTGGAAGTGGCAGGGTGCATGAAGCGGATAAAGAGTGCAGCTGTCAACAGGGTCTTGGTGTCCCAAGAAACAGCTGAGTCCAGGAAGTGGCTGGCAGTGGAGACTGGGCACACTAGAGGATTTTAGCCACTTACTGTATTTTAATCTGATTAGCATGAGCTGCATAAGGGAATCCAGTTGGGATTAAACAGGCAATCACCCTTGCAACTACCTTGATCAATTTGGCAAGCAACAGCCCCAAAGCACTTAGCATTGTTTTCCAGTACCCCAATTCTCAGGTAACTCTCTGAGCATTCAAATTATCCATATGTCACACATAACCACCCACAGCCTATATATATATATATATTCACGAATTTCATCTGTATGAATTCATGCACCCCCACATGGGTATCTAATCATGAATAATCACACTCCCCCACATACAATGTATGCACATATTTACCTCCTCATTACCCATGTGTCCACACACACCTAGTTTTTCACGTGTGAATACTCACGCACAAATCCTCCTAGACACATGCATACAGATATATTTTCACAGCCCTTTCCCCTGCCCGCCTGCTTAACGGGCCCTGGTCTTATGCCATGTGCACACCTTCTGTTGATTTGGCCCCTCATGAAGGGACACTCTCAGTGACACAGGCAGCTGCCACATATTTCTGTATCTTGATCTGTTCTCAGGTGGTTCCTCTCTCCATTCGCACCCTAGAGTGAAAAGACCAGGATTCACTTACCACACTCTTGTCAAGTTTGCATGACTACAGTTGGTTCACATTATGAAGTTTAAGCATTTTGTCTAAGGTTTGTGCCTGCATTTGTGAGCTACCAGAAGCGTCACCTACAGAGCACACAAGCCACGTCTTCCAATGACATGGCTGCTGGTTCTGCTAGCAAACTGTTTTCTTCTGAGCACCTCTGACAAAGCTGCTATGCTACTAAGAAGAGAAAAGGGACTCAGAAGGCAGAACCCAGGAACTAAAAATCCCTACAATGGACCCACAAAGGTAAGGTACAGCCCTGGAGAGCCAGCTAGGATGGGACACCTGGGACGGAGGGCTATGAGACACATTGAAAGTGGCACCGTGGGGGAAGGGTGACATGGGGAGTACAGCTATTTAGAGTCAAGGCATCAGCAGAACCAGCCCAGTGCAGAAAGTAGCTGGAGGGCACAGGTGGTTTCAGCCACTTGTTCTCTATTCTCTTCGGTGTTCTCTTGGCATATGGCATTTGCTAAAATTAAACAGAGGACCTTCTCCCCAGCAAGCATCCTGCAGCTGCCTCCTCCAGTCCACCAGGCATACCACAAAAGCAGTAATAAATGCCCCAATTATAAGGATAAACTCAGCAATTCAAATTAATTATGTGAAAATATTCCCTTCCCTTGACCCACGGGGACACAGATCTGCATCCCCACGGCTTCACATGTACCCCTTTCCCTTGCATACATTCATGAATCACCACTCAACCCACACCCCACACACACACCTGCAGGCACAGATTGTTCAAGTATACCCACATAGTACACAAACACAGGCTGGCAGCCCCCTCTGCAGGCATGATTGGCCCTTGGACAATGTTACCAGTGTGTCTTAGTTTTATAGGGGCATTCAAAGATTTCACAATTGTCCAACTTTAACTGGTATTTGGTACGTGTGGTTGGACCAAATAGTAGTTTTCTGCAGGCAAAATCTACAGGGTTGACTTACTGTCTGTCAGTCAAGTTCAGATGTATGCAGTGCAGTCACTGTACATTTCCAAGTTGTGTTTCCTCGGGGTTCATGTCTTCGGGAGCTGCCAGAACTGTCACTCTTAGAGCATACAAGCTACCTCTTCTAGGAGGATGGCCACGGGCCCTGCTTGTAATTTTTTTTCTGAGAAACTCTGACAAGGACTCCAGTGCTGCCAAGTAAGTGGAAAAGGGCACAGAGCTAGGAGCCAGGGACTAACACATTCTCCAGTGGATTTAGGAAGGGAAGGCTTAGCTCTGAGGAGCCAGCCAGTGTGGAGGAAATAACCAGTTCCCTCTTCCAGGACAGCAGGGTTCCTCTGACCACAAGGAATGTCTCTTGGCTGCAGTGAGGGTTTACTAGATCTAGCTGACTATGGCTCAGAAGGTGTGAAAGTGACAGTGGTCTAGGCAGGAAGGCTGTCTGATAATTAGCAGTTGAATCCCACTCACAGTGAATTCATCCCCACTGTTTTCCCTGACTGCTTTTCTCACTGTGCAGGAGGATGTGAGGTGATTCACACATGGGGATGCCCCAGGCCAAATGGAAGCCAGCCCTCTAAGTAGCTCCTCCTTCATTGCAATTGTTGGTGGGAACAGATCTCAGTCACTTCCATGTCTTCTATTTATTAATTAAAGAAAAGAATTTAATCCTTTGCCTGCCCAAATCCCACTTGTCTGAATCGTGGAAAAGCACAGCCTGAGAGAGAACTACATCTTGTCCCATGGAACCAGAAGGAAGATCCATGACCCCTCTCCTGTTGCTTTTCCTTTGAGTAAAATGAGACTGACTGACCCAACCACCTACAACCCACATGCCTCCTTCCACATTCTCAGGGTGGACAGGCCATCAAAAGACCATGGTACCCAGGAAATGCACAGGGTATGACGTCAGCTGATTCCCGCAACATGAATAATGACGCTGGTCCCAGCACACCTGGATTGTCAAGGGGAGGCAAACAGGCTCTACACACTGGCGCATAACGCTTTGTGGCTATGTACATACATTTGTCTGAACTTGGATGTGGCCTATGTGGTCTAAATTCTAATCCTACTTCCAGGTCACCCCTGAGGTCTCACAGACCTTGACCTGGCTCTTAACCCCTATTCTTATGGCAATATCAGTGTTATCTGTAAGGGCTGACTCCTCACAGTTTGTGAAGGCAGTATCCCAAGTGGACCCTCAACTTAGTGCTCAGATTATTGGCTATGGTGTACTCCTGTCTGTGAGGGAACACTAAACTCTCAAGGCTGCTCCCAGAAAATACTAGTGCCAATGTGCAGAACAAAACAAAACTCCTCGGGGCCAATTAATGTCACCTGCTAAGAGAGAAGACCTGTCTGGTGGACTTTCTTCCAAAAGTTTGGGAACATCAGGACACAAAGGAGTTGGGGTGGGGGACCAAGGAAAGGGGCCAGGCTGGTCTGGCTTAGCAAGATAACAGGGAAAGGTGACAAGCAGTGCTCCCTGCCTCTGATCTCCCATCACAGCTTCAGCTCTGATTCTGAGCAACTAGGGCTATGCTCAGCCCTCCGATTCTGCTGGCCTCCTTGGCGTTGGTCCTGCGCTTGAATACTGCAGCTGACACTCATCTCAAGTACAAACTGAGATGCAAGTGCAGGAGAGAGCTCTGGGCCACCTAACAGAAATCAGCCTTGAAGAATTGAAGAGGTATATGCTGGAGTATCATCTCATCATTTACAACAGCCAATAAGCAGACCCCTATCTCAGTCGCGGGCTATGAATAGGGAGCTCACTTTCCCGTGGAGAAGAGCCTGAGTTTCCTTGGAACAAGGTCAGAATGTGTTTGTCTCTGAAGCTTGTCCCCAACCCTGCCAATATTCCTCTCCCTTCTGTGTCCACCCAGAGGAAAGGAGGCTAAAAGGGCCAGATAGGGACGGCCTTCCATCAGGATATATAAGCAAACTGAGGGAGTCTAGGAGAGAGATAACTGCACCTTGATTCTTGATAGTCCAAATGGAATCTTGGGCATGTAGACTAGGTTGTTGTTCTTGTTTGTAGGAAGTGTCCACTGATGTGTTTACCCTCAAAGCATTCAGAAGAATAGATGCATATAAACACACATCCAGAAATCCATGAACCAAGGCAGTGCAAAGAAGATGGAGGAGCAAGGATGCTGTGCACTACTGTTACAGCTACTTTGAAAACGTTCCATCCTTTCCAAATCCTCCTCTCCTCCTATTTTACCCCTCCCTCCTATCTCATCCTCTTTCCTCTCTTGACCCTCCTTCCTACCCTCCCAGCTGAGCCTGTCCCTGAAGATCCTGGTCACCCTTCCCTGTTTGCCGAAGCTAACCTTTGTCCTCAGGAATTGAAAGTCATGAGAATCATCTGGTTTCCATTTTCTTGGGGAAAATAGAGCCCTGGAACTTGTACACACTCGTGCTCACCCAATGGACTAAGATATGAACCTGCAAAGCCTTTCCCATCTATGCCTAGATTTCCTCATCTACACAGTAGAGGGAATAAGAAAATTTACTGCCACAAGAGAGCAAGAGAGAGGCAATGAGTTAATAAACACCAAGTGCGAGTAAAGTCAGCCCCAATCATTTGCCTGTGTTGGCCGTGATTTGATGTTATGACAATTGCCATTCATGCCACACTTCACGGTATCATATACTTTTTCCTAAGACTACTCATGTAATGCCAGAAAAAGGCTATATTGCGGGAAATTTGAAAAACAGTACAAAGAAGCCCACAAGACCCTCCAAGCCAACAGAAAGAACCATACTTTGAGTCATGAAGTGAGCAGAGTTGAAATGGGTATTGAAAGTAGTTGCTTTAACCTCCATGGAGCAATTTTGGTGGTACCATAGCAAGACAGGCTTTGTCCATGCAACCCAGCCATCTTACCATTCACAAGCATAGTAGATGGTTACACTTGGTAAGCCACGGCGTCTTGAGTGTGGTTTGCTAGCATCTGAGGAAAACTGATATTAAACACACTCAACATACCTACCTCTTCTCATGCTCACTCCTTCACGCATTTCCCTCAAATGGAGGAGGCAAAGGAGGTCACTTTGCTAGTGGAAGCACTTCACCTTTCAGTCACACAGCCCAGACACCCGCAAAGCTCTCAGTACTCGTAATTCACCCACTTATGTGCTGGGGTCATTCTATAGTTTTGATGTAGAAATCAGTCTTTGTAAGTGCAGTGAAGACTGTTCACACCTGTTAATGCATTTGAAAATTTTTATGCTTTTGAGTCCAGCCTACTTTATCTATTGTAATCCCTGCCATGACCTTTCCTATTATTTGGGTAATAGAATAAATGTGGGGGTTAGTATGCATACTTATCCCTTCTTTAATGGTTTATCACATTTATATTCTGACTTCATTGTTAAACAAACCAAGGAGTAAAATGTGTCTTTAGATTCTCTTCCTTGGTATGTACAACATATGGAATGAGGTCGTGTATATTCTCATGTTCTATCCCCACAGTTTGGATTTTTTACAGTTTGGAATTTTTAACATAAATAGGACTTTGGAATACTCCATGTGACAGTCTGATACTCTCTCAGTAGCATAAAATACTAGCCATGGCATATTTTATAGATTTGCAAATATGAAACAACAATTAGATAACTTTTCCCTTCTGTATCTCCAGTGTTCATAGCTGAGGGTCTGGACTATCACTACAACCCTCTCATTTTCTATCCCCACGCTCTTCAATTCTAGGATGTGAATTCACTTAATTCTTATTTATTTACAGATAGAAATTGCATAAGCATTCTTGAGTATCTCAACATGTTTCTGTTGAGTGCGAATGAAAGTTTCTATAATTCCTACAAACATATAAATATTGTTAAAACTATAATACAGAAGCCTGAATTTGATTCCTTCTGTCATTTCTCTGATATTTATGGCACAGAGGGATTTCCCCATGTCTTTCTGATCAAAATTCTGTTCCTAAATGCCCAGGAATTATTCTTGGATATCATTGTCTATACAAAGCAATTGTTTTCAGCTTGCATCCTCAGATCCTAGTGCACACTTTTCTCTTGAATCACTCTGATCCAGAAAATGATTGTTTTGATCATGGCTAGTGTTCAGGTGGCTCGCTTTCCATTCTCAGGGGAAGCATTTGAAGTTTATTTTCTTCATCACCATTCTCTCTCTTGGAGACTGTACCTATTCATCTTCATCTTACGATTTCTCACATGACTTCTCAAAAGTTCTTTCTGCATCAGTACCGTTACATACTGACATTCAGTGTGTGCTCTCTACCAGTGCAAGGGCCCTTTGTTCAAGAAATCCTTTTATTTATTGTTTTAGCTTTTATTTGAACTGGGTTGTTCTCGCCCCACTTCATTTACTTTGTCATCTTCCTTGTCTTACTGACTTTTCATATCACCTGATACCGCTTGCCATCCTTGTTTGTTTTCCTCCCCTTGAGCCTGTGGCTTATAGAGCCAAGTCTCCAGACACATCGTTGAAGATTCTGGTTTTCTGTACAAACGCCAATGTTTTCCTGTGTCTAAACATCTGCTATGCAATCCTTTATCCCTAGATTTGAAGTGTGTTTTATATCTGCATGCTGTCACTTGTGTCATGCCCATTCCATGCTTCACGTTGTCAGGTAAAAAGAATGAAGGAAAAATTGGACAGCCCACATGCCTTCCTTCATGGACATGCCATTTCCTTCCTTGAAGGTGACAGGCTCATGAGGGCAAAACTTCAGACCGCCACAGGATGTTTCTTTGCAATCGCTGTATTTGTTCTTGGATGACTCCAGTATGAAGACAAAACACATAGGAAGGGCTCAGAGCCCCTGTCTTGGTATACTCTAGAGCGGGGACCTAGCATCCACCTGCCTCATTCTACTCAGCAAGGAATAGTTTAAGTCACCAAGACTGTCCTGAATCCAGTTCTACATGGTTTCTCTGGTAATAGAAATTCATCTATTGGTTTAGAATTGAAGTGTGGCACACTTTGATTTTATCTTTTTCTCTGTCATCTTTCAAGAATAGCAATTTGAGGGAAAAAAATGTCCTGACAGGCCACAACTTAATATCCCAATAATTATGAAAACTTTCTCACTTTGTTAATATCTGAGGGAAATTTCAAGCAGTTCAACCAAATATCAAAGGACCCAGTTACTGCTTCTTCCCTTATTTCTCCTGCATCTCAGAACATTTTGGAGATATCTGATTGGGTCCTTCTGGTTGTAACTTGTTTTAAACCTCAGCCATTGAAGCAGGGAGTGCCTTCTAGATTCTTCTCAAGGAAATACACCAATGTGCTCAGCTACTCTTACAGTACGGAGCAGTATTTCCAGAGCCAAGAGGAAAGTGATAGCATAACTTTTCCCTTTTACCTTATCTTTTCATGAGAGAGCCTTTTTGAGCTAAAACTGAGCTAAAACTGTGGTCCAGGGGTCAACAATATCAACCCAAGGCATGGAATAGATTTCTTCAGTTTAGTGCGAAATTCTTTCTGGAGAAACTGAGGTGATGTTCTAGATTCTCTGTCTAGAACTGACTATTCCTGCAGTTTGGTTCCTCTGGGAGACAACGCCCTTAACTTCTCAGAAGCCTTTTCATCTGCTTCAGCTCTTTCATGATTGAGCCACACTATTCATTCTCTTGAGGGTTCTTTGTCTGCCTACACCAGACTCTGAGGAACTTCTTAGAGCCTCGCCAGTGTCTTAATAAGGAATGTTCCAACCTCATCAAGGGCCTCATTCATCTTCAGACCAGGCTTTCCTGAAACTATTCCAAGTTTAATCTTTTTTTTCCAAACATATATCTGGATGTCGGTATGATTTGCCATCTGAGAGGCTGTGAAACTGCAGCAAAGTCGGAATTCTTCCTGTTCTTACAGCTTCTTATCTTTCTTTGCTTAATCATAATGAATAAGAACAAACAGTTGGGGCCATCACCACTCTGGCTTGTGGTCTCTCAGAAGGGATAACATTCATTAAGAAATGTTTTTGACTTTCCCATCCTTTCAGGCTACAGTGTATCTTTTGTATAACTACCTAAACAGAATTCAGTCCCTCACTTCCCCTTAGATGCCCCTCCCTTTCCTTTGCCCACATGGACAGCCTTCTCAAAAAAAAAAAAAAAACCTGAGTTTTTAGCATCAGGCAGGGAATTTAGCAGTTCTGTAATGTAAAATTGTTAATTCTTCATCCTATTTCCCCATTACAGAATGACTTACACATTATATATTCTATATTTTAGTGATATTCTATCTCTAGGTACACAAAGCTTCATTAATGCTCCATGGCTGTAGAACAAATCACCCTGAAGTGTAACAGTTTTAAAATAACCAATAGACTAAAGTGTCAGGAATATCTTGCTATTAAGATCTATTGCAAACTTTTTCACAAGGATGTATCAAGGATGTTTTCAGTCATACAGATGGGAGTTGACAACCGTCTGTGTTTTAGTCACATTATATATAATTTTGGACCATCTTAAGGTTTTCTAATAATAATCACTAGAAATTGCCTCATAAATCAAGCCTCAAATACATTTAGATATTTAAATGAAGATGTCTGTAGACGAAGGAGCAAGAGATTCTTCCTTCCCAGAAAAGCCTGGACAAATGCTCTCCTTCTACTGCAAATGGGAAAACTCTGCAATAATGAATTAAATATATGCATATGTGAGCTTGTTCATGTAGAATGCATAACTACAAATTTTGTAGAGTAAACAAAATGCCTCTTCCCTGCAAATATACCAAAGTGATGAATGGCCTCATATTGGCGAGAGCAATATTTCAATTTATATGATCAATTTAACTAATTATTCATTTTTATCCATGAATTGCCTCATTTATCTTGAACCCCATCTATTCAGGTGCCACAGGAATAAAATAACCTCAGCAAGTAAGACCACCCTCACAGGGAAGCATCCATAAAAGAAGGGAATTTTAAATATGGCTATCAGCTATACCACCATGCTAGGCTGAAGTAGACTAGATTGATTTGCAGATGATACTGGAACAAATCTCTGAAGATCTTAGCAAGATACACTGACTCTCAGTTTTCTCCATATTACATTCTGTCTACGTGTCTGAAGATAGAGCAAGAATTGTTCAATACTCTATACACAGATGAAGCCTCACTGCTTTTATTACTGAGAGTAAAATATACTTTCTCTGTTAATTCTTCTCTGTGATCTGTGAACTTCAACTTTGGGGAACATGGGAATGTGTGATAGAAGACAAGAACAGCTGCTCGCCCTGTCATGACAAACAGTACCGCATCCTGTAGTTAAGACCCCTGGGTTGCACATGGCAGAGACATTGTATATCAGGCAAGACGGTTACCATAACCTGCCACAGTGGTCCTGTGATCCCAGCTTTAAGAAAGACAAACTGGACTGGATAGTGTAAAGAAGTGTGATGAAATGAGCAGGTGAAAATCAGGTGAAAATCCTATCTTCTGCAGTGTACCACAGCCTAATTTTATGAGCACACAGAATCATCTGCATGCATAGAATAGAATTCAGTGCCTCTGGCTGCACAGATGGGAGAACACAGGACTCAGTCCTGCCACCAAGGTCATTGACAGAGTCTCCTGTGGCCCAGGGACTCATGTTGTCCACAGCAAGAAACTGGCAGAATGAAAAGTTGACGCCAGCAGGGCCTCCCACAGCTATTCTGATTAAACTTATGACCCTTTGTGCTCCAAATAGCAGTTTGACCCACCCAGCTCCACCACCATACACAACAAGTTCTCGCCCTTTTGGACTGATCTACACAGCAAGGTATAACTGATGCTTGGGATTTCATCGAAAGGTATTCTATTATCCCATTAAATTTTTAGTTTCCCATGTGTGCTGTAGCATTTCTCAAATAAATAACCTAAAACAGCCCAGTATGTAGTAGGGTCTTGATGATGGCCACATCCCTTGGGCTGGGGTCCCATACTGAGTAAGAAGGAAGAGAGGAAAAAAGTATCTCAATACCAATGTCCATCTCTCACTGCTTCCTGATTATGGATGCACTATAACCAGCTGTTTTATACTCTTGCCACTATCACAGCCTTGTCGTGATGGACTATTCCCTCAAACTGTGAACCATAATATTTTATAAATACCCTCTTTATATTATTTGTTATTAATTTAAATTGGTTTTGACAATGTCATATATAAGTACTTTATTTGCATCTTTTCTACCCCTCCCTATCCCCCTCCAAGTCCTCCTGTGCCCCCTAATCCCTTCTCAAATTCATAAATATTCTTTATGTTTTACACACACATATTTATACACGTGTATATACATATATATATATACACACACACATATCTAATGAGTCCATCTAGAACTGGCCACTTGGGATTGGACAATTTATCAGGGACGGAAGAAAACTGATTCTCCCTCTCTCAGCCTATAGCTCTGTATCTAGTGGTATGACTTTGAAAAGCAATGACAAAAGTAGTTTTTCTTGAAATTGTGTTGGAATTATCTTACTAGGGACAGAAAAGAAGACATGGGGGAAAAGAAGAGCCTTCTAAAAATTGTTTATTCCCATAGATTAAGGCTGCTGCCAGCTTTGGTCAATAAAGCTTCTTTTCCTGATAGTGGAAAGTGGTGATGGCACATACTAATAACTAGCTGAAGCACTGAGAATGACTGGTTGCTGAGTGTTCAGCCAAGAGGGCATATCTACCACCCGTCCAAGGATCCAAGAGCATCAAAGAAGAGAAGATGGGGAGATTGTAAGAGCTGGAGGACAGGCAGGGTGCTGTGGAACACTGTCTTCTGGGCATGACATGGGCATTGCACTCATGAACCCACAGAACAGTGGTTCCCTCCAAAAGACCTGCACGAGACTGGGCCATCAACAACTTGTCATCGAGGAAGAAGAAACTCACAAGGACCTAGCCCTCACTGAGGATCTATAAGCACTTAAAGGTTGCTGGGGAAGGAAAGAAATATTTTCTTTATTGCTAAAACCACTGATAAGGTGCCCTGTTCCTGTAAGTAACCCTTACTAAACTCACAGAGCCAACTAAAATGAAAGGAGATGAGAGAAATGAAATTAGAAGGGGGCCTACTGGGAAGAAGGAAGGGGATGAGCAGGAATGGGGAGAATGAGAATGTGATAGGGATGAATATGATCAAGGTACAGAAAATATGTGTATGAAAATGCCATAAAGAAACCAATGACTGTATAATCTATGTTAATGAAAAAATTAAGGAAACTTAAAAAAAACTCAACAGGTTCAAAAATGGAAAATTTAATCAAAATATCAGCAAAAAAAATCAGATATTTTAAAGAACTGTATGTGCAAATGGCAAAAAATATCATATGAAAAGACTTTTAACTCATGATTGGTAGAAAAATGACATTAAAACCACAAAGAGCAGAGGCGGGCAAATCTCTGTGGGTTCCAGGTCGGCTGGGGCTAGAGAGAGCCTATAAAAAAATAGCCAAAAAACAAAACCACAAAGAAAAATCATTGTGCAAATATCAGAATAGGTAAAAATAAAACTAATGCAAATTTAAACTTATGCAAAGACAACATAAAATCTTGATCTTTCATTCATTCCTGCTAGAAATATAAAATTATACAGCCACTTTTGAAAATAATTCAGTTTATTTTAAAATATGCAACTTATATATGATCCAAAAATTATACTTTTGAATATTTGTAGTCTCTGAATGAAATTTTATTTCCACCAAAATATGTGTACAAGCATTTGTAGCAGTCTTATTAACAATGCTGCAACCAGAAACAAGTCAGGTGTCTTAAAACAGGCTACTGTTAGGTTTTTGAACGTCCATGTGATGGATTACTCCATCACAATAAAACAGGGGGAAAATTCACAAATACAATGTATATATCAAACTCCTGCATCCAATGTCTCAGGGACCATTGTGGAAGAGTGGGATGGAAAGACTGCAAAAGCCTGAGGTGGTGGATGACCATAAAGGAACAGTTTCCCAAACACCTGGGAAATTGCTCATATAAACTCACAGCAATGGTGACGGTATGCACAAGTTCCACATAAGCCTAAGCCAGACAAAATCCCAGCATAGACATGGGGAAGTAAAAAACCCCAGTCCAACTGAGGAACTATTGTCAACCAATGGCTTCTGGGAAAGAAGTTTATTTAAGTCAGCTTCTTTTAAGGGTGTGGTTCTTGGTTAGCCAGGCTCCAGTGGTTGGACCCACACAGAAGGATATTTGAGGACACATATTTGACTCTATAAGCCATTATATATACATATATATATGTAATAGAATACATGATATTTGGTGGGGGTCATCAAGCCAAGGGTGGGTGTGAATAGGGGAAGGGATCTAAACACAATTAAAATATATTGTATGATATATGCAAAATTTCAATTAAGAAAGGAAAAAAATTACATTGAATTATTAAAGAAATTGTGCTGAGAAAAAAACAAATCCCCAAATATATGTATGTTCATGCAGCAAAGAGATGGTTTTTCTGTCATCCTCTTCCCTGTGCTCATGCTTTCCTTTTTTAATATGATCAAAATACATTGTATGAAATTATGAAAGAATCAATAAAATATTTTAAGACTAATTAACGTGATATAAATCATAAATCTATCAGTGATTGTTTTTGAAATGACTTACAGACTTTTATCCATTAACATGGTATATCTTCTCAAATCTTTGCATTATATTCAATTTCCTTCTTTCAAGTTTTAAAGTTTTACAGTTTTCATTGTAAAGATTTTTCATCTATTTTATTGAAGTTATTTCCTCGTATATTTGTAGCTAATGTAAATAGTGTTGCTTCCTGGAATTGCATTTTATTTTCATTTGGTACATTTATTTCTAGCATTTTGATGACTCTCTCTCCTCATTGATTTTAGCAATGCCTGTACTAGTTTGCACCCCACCACCAATGAGTAAGTATTCCCCTTTCCCATATCCTTGTCAGTATTTATCATCATTCTTTTTTTAATCTTAGTCAACCTAATTGGAGTAAGATGAAATCTCAATTTTTTTCAAGGTTTCTAAGATTAAGCTTTGTTTAAAACTTGTATAAATATTATTTTATATTTTTTTATTTTTGTAGCTGTCATACATGAGTATTGTCTTTGCATTATTTCTGTCTCTCCCTGTCCCCTTTCAATTCCTCCCATGTTCCCCCACTTCTCCTCAATGTCTTGTCTTCTTCATTGATTATTATTGTTATGTATACACACTTTGTGTGTGCGTGTGTGTGTGTGCATGTGTGTGTATGTGTCCATGTAGTGTTGCTTGCGTGTACCTGTATTTATGGCTGCCACTTGGCTTTAGATAAATTCTCAGGGAGCTAGTCCGTGGAGAAAGCTGATTCCCCCTACCTCCGCATCCATTGGTTGCCTGTAGCTCTTCATCTTGAGGTGGGAACCTGTGAAATTTCCTCCACCCACCTTGGTATGTTAACTTTTTTGTCATTATATGCAGATCTTGTTTGGCAAGATTTCATTTCTTGTTTTGGTGATTTCATTGGTGCAACTTCCTTATAGAATCTACCAAGTAGCAGTAGGTGTCTCGTCCTGGCTTACTTCTTTTCTGCCCCCTATATGTTCTCTCAGACTTAAGTGTAGAGGCTGAATTATAAATGTGTTATTTAGGGCTGGATACCTCACAGACACCTATTCTCTGTGTTTGACCAGTTGTGGAACTCTGCAATAATCTCCATCTGTTGCAGAAAGCAGTTTCTTTGATAATATAAGAATATGTATTTTGAATATAGCAAGAATTACATTGGTCTAGGGAAGTAACAGAGGTAGGTTTTTCTCTAGGGTCTATGACCTCTGTAGCCATGTGTACTTGGCTATGTGTATAGTACCAAGCATGAATACCCTCCCATTGAGAAGGCCTTAAGTCCAATTAGACAACTGTTGATTACCCCAAAGATAAAAGTGTCACTAATAAAACAATAGAGGTAATTTGCTGGGATAGTCATTATTGTGCATATTAGGATTTACAGCTGGGTAGAATCATTGGTTGTTTATTTTTCCGTGGAAGCTTGCATACTGTCCTCTGATACTATAGAGCTTGTTTTCAAGGAGAAAGTTTTCCAGATCACTTCCAGCTCAATTACCCAAAGTTCTGTGTCTGAAATATGTCATGTCTTCAGTAATAGGGTCTTATCTTCAAGTTCTAGGAGACAATCAAGGGCTGGGAAAATAGCCTGTATTATTTTGGAATTCTCTTTGACTACCTTGATCAACAACTGGAAGGGAGGTTTCACTTGCCTGGCACTGTGATTTTTGTTATATAGCCTTCATCTATGCATATGCATATATATTTGCATAATTTGAACTTTCAACAGGGTTATGAACTGGTATATTTCCCTTTGGTTTTCCATACCACCTAAGCATTACTCATTACTCTTTCCCTCTCTCCCCCATATAGTCTTCCCTACTCCTTCCCCAATGAAAGTAGCCCCATTTCCTCCTTGTTCTCTCTCATTTGTGGATCCTAACTCCAAATTCTTGGGTGGGAGTATCTATCCTGATGTAACTGTACGAGCCTGAAAAATGGCAAGGAACTATTGGGATAAAGCAGGTGAAGGAGTTCAAGAGAGAGGAATAGTAGAAGACAGGTGGAATTGTGTTTTAGAATTGGCTACTGCTTTCAAGCTATACTACTGATTTCTTTATGTTAATTTTATGTCATGCTATATTGCTGAATTCATCTATTAATCCTAATAGACTTTTTCTGGTGGTGGTGGTGGTAGTGGTGGTGGTGGTGGTGTGTGTGTGTGTGTGTGTGTGTGTGTGTGTGTGCATGTGTGTGTAGTTTTGGAGTTTTTCTGCTTATTCAGTAGAGTCCTCTGTAATCTGATAATTTCACTTTTTTTCAAATTTTGAATCACTTTGTTGCCCTCTTATGCCTAATTGGCTTGAGTTGAGCTTCCACTGGTATGTCAAATAAAATTGTTGACTGTTGGTGTTCTAGTCTGCCTTCAGTTGCTGTGACAAAACACTCTGACCAATACCAACTTGGGAAGGAAAGGATTTATTTGGCTTACATCTCCTGGGTCACAGATAATCAATAAGCCTGAGGTAGAAACTCAGGGCAGGAACCTGGAGGCAGGAGCTGAAGCACAGACCATGGAGGAATGCTGCTTACTGGCTTTCTCCCCTGGTCCATGCTTGGTCTGCTTTCTTATACAACACAGGACCACTTGCCCAGGAGTTGCACCAACCACAGTGAGCTGGGCCATCCCACATCACTCAACAATAAAGAAAATGCCCCATAGACATGACCACCAGCCGATCCAATGTGAGAATTTCCCCAATTGAGGCTCCCTCTACCCAGGTGTGTCAAGGTGACAATTAAAGCTATCCAGCACAGTTGGTAACCAAAGTCACCTTTTATTCAATTACTATGTGGATGGAAATTGAGAACTAAGAACATCTGAACACAGCAGCAGTTTTGAGAGATAAACAGCAATAGGGATATGCAGCAATAAGTTTCCAGCCTTCCGTCTCAGACTCAACAAGATATATGATAGATGATAGATAGATGATAGATTATAGATGATAGATAGATGATAGATAGATGATAGATAGATAGATAGATGATAGATAGATAGATGATAGATAGATGATAGATGATAGATAAATAGATAGATGATAGATAGATGATAGATGATAGATAGATATAGAGATAGAGAGATGATAGAAGATAGAAGATAGATAGATAGATGATAGAGAGAGATAGATGATAGATAGATAGATAGAGATAGATAGATAGATAGATTGATACATAGATAGATAGATAGATGATACATAGATAGATGATAGATAGATAGATGAATGATAGAGAGAGAGAGATAGAGAGAGAGATGATAGAGAGATAGAGATAGAAATAGAGATAGAGATGGAGATAGGTAACGGGCATGGCTCATAGTTTGTGCCTTTGCCTCACCTCTTTTAGTCCTTCATTTTCACCCCACCATATTGTTATAAAGGCATTAATCAGCTTTTCTATTTATTAGTAACAATTGAATTTAAACTACCCCACCACGGATCAGGGATTCAACAATTGCTTTTTTGAGTTTCTTGCACAGAAGCAGGAGAACAAGCTGGAGGGGGTGGCTGGTAAGGATTCTCATCCTGACATTAAGTAAAACAAATTTTCCATGGAAGCAATGCTCAGCACTTCTTATCTGGCATTTTTCCAAAGGGTATACAATTATGCCCCTGGGTAGACTGTATTAAAAGAACTAAAACAATACTCAAGTGATATTCTTCACTCTTATAAGGGGAAAAAAACTATACATGAAAAAAGAAAGTCATAGCAGGTCTGAGCAAGTAAGGATGTCCTTCGGCTGGTGTGCTGGGTGCTCTGTTTCCATCACCTTGTCTGTTCATCTTGGTGAGGTGGGCAGCATCACTGTCCCTCTTCTGTAGATGATGAACTGATGCTTAAAGAGCATGACTGAAAGGCCATGGCCATGTGGGCAGACATCAGAGTTTAGAGTCCAATTTCTCACCTACTCCCCATGCTTGCCTCACTGAACAACTACAACCTGAATAGCAATCATCTGACACTTAAATATTTAGGAAAGCTTAGACTCATTGCCTAACTCAGTACTTGGAGTCCCAAGCATACCATAAATAGAGGCGACTTGGGGTGAGTCTCATGTTAATAATGTGGAAGTTTTCCTTTAGGGAAGACATGAAGACCTGAAGAGTGGTCAAATCTCACTAAAAATAAGGTGCCTCTCATAGTGTACATTCTGATTCCCTTAACACTATTACAGCTTGTAATATCAATGAACCCCATTAGCCACGGCTGGAATGCTACAGGAAACTTCCTGGTCACTGGTTGGAGCTTCACTTCTCTCCTGTAGTCACATAGAGTTGATCACAGACTGAAAGCTCAATGTAGGGACTGATAGAGCAGAGGCAGAGTCTTAAATTACAGATTTAAGGTGCTGCCTGCACACCATGAGGCAGAGGTCAGGGGCTGATTCCAGGAGGGGAACAGTGTTGAGTGACCCGGAGGTCACCAGTACAGCATGTGTACAGGCCATGTGATCCTACTGGATCTTCACCCATGCATTCTATGGAGTCATAGAAAGGAGAAATCTGTTCAGGTCATATTATGAAAATCTTCAATTACAAATTTACCAGACATGCATGTGGGTAGATACCTGACGAGGTGAGGGTAGGAGAAAGTCATTTAGAAAAAAGAAGAAGAAAGGAAAAGATTATAGGAATGAAGAACTGGTAAGTGGTCTTTGGCTTCATGGAAAATAAAGTCCCAAATTTATGGCTTGAGTCCATGGAAAACTTTCTAGCTTTCATTATGAGCATCTGTGTCCCGAGGGGTACTTGTTCCTCTGAGGGCTGTGAGCCAACTGGGGGTGGGGCCCACAGCAGAGAATTGGCTGAGGAGAGTTAACCAAAGAAGGAGTGTTGGCACCATCTGAGCAGTGGTGGCATGGAAAAAATGGCCCTGGTGTCTCGCCCACATGGACGTGAGAGGAGGCATTTACTAACCTGAGTTGAGATTGTGGGCCCACGAGGCATGGGCAAAAGCTAATGGAGACTGTGGGCAGGGTGTGGAAGAGATCTGGAACAGCTGGCCACTGGGCCACAGAGTGGAACTGGGCTTCAGGTGTTCACCTTTTGTGGGCCGTCAGGTGTTCACCTTTGTAAATTACTCTATTTCTCCTACCCAGGATATAAACTATGAAAAATTCAGATAAAGGTGTGTTATATGGCTTGTCTAATAGCACCAGGAGCAAGGGACCCTAAAAGAACTCGGCAACAAATTGGTGTAGCCGGCAGGATGGCAGAGCTAGGAATGACAAACCATGTGAGTTTGGAAAAATCTAGGGAGCTAATGACAGCACTGATGTGGATCTTACAATGGATTATAAAATATGTAACTAAAAAGAAGCCAGCCACACAGAAGTGTGGGACACAGCTGTGTTGTTAATGTGGGGGAATAGCCCAGTTGCAGGTATATGAAGATTTGTTAAAGGTTACAAAACGGCTAGAAGAACTTTTAGAGGCCCTGGACACAAGCAGAGAACCCAGAGAGGGGGCGTGGCCACTTTACATAATAAAAGATGTGGCAAAGCAGAAAAAGCTGAAAATGCTAAGAAAGTACGAGCCAGTTCAGTTGTAGACCATGAGAGAGAGAAAGAACGGGACATTTTAACTTGGGTGGAGTCCCAGGGCTCAGAAAAAAAGGCAGATAATACTAAAAAAGGAGATACCATAAAAATAAAAGCAGCTAAACCTCCCCCTTAGATTCAACCTTTGATACGAAAAGAAAAAAAAAAAAAACTAATAGTACTGTAGCTAGGAAATACTCACACTAGAGCTATTAAAACTAGGAGAAACTTACAAGCAAGCAATCAAAGAGCCCCTTGCCTCATGGCTCATGAGGGTGTGGGACATGGGAGCAAATAGCATCAGTCTAGGTCCTTCAGAAGCTTCACAGCTGAGTTATAAAACCACCCATCCATCCTTGCGATATAGGCTGTTCAACCTAGGCCAATGCAGGAGGGGAGCAGTCCTTAATGGGATGGCTGGTTGAAGGTATTAGAGATACATGGTCATCACCAAGGGAAACTCCCATAATTAACAAAGGCTGGAGTACTATAAAGGAGGAATAGGCATTACTGAGAGAACTAGGTATAAGAAAAGCACTATATGATGCCCAGTTCACTGGGCCAGATAAGACTGTGTCCACCAGAGATATAAAGGAAAGCCTAATTCAACTGGGACCTCAAGGATGGTATAGAGTTTTAATGGTTTTGCTAAGCCCTTTAATGGGACAGGATCTTTGTAAACTGAAAGAGGTTGTAGCAGATCTAAGTGACCCTCATCCATTTGTAAAACATGTCTGGAAAATAAGAGAGCACCCTACAAGAGATATGAAAAAGACCAGACAGAAGGAAATGGTCTGTTTTGTTACTCGAAGACAAATGTGGCAAGATCTATGTCGAGCCCAAATTCCCAAAATGAAAATTGATAGAAAACCAAATTTGGTACTAAGGAGTTTCTGGGAGGCTTTAAAACCAGAAGAACAGTTTATAAAAGGCACTCAAAAGATAAAAACTGTCCCAGGGGTGGTTAAAAATCCCCAAAGATTGAATAAGATGCATTTCTCTCCTGATAAAGGCTATACTAGGGGTGGAAGCAGTTTTTCCCACCAAGGCCTCCCCCAGCAGCCAGGTATTGTCAATGGAGAGACTACAGATATGGCTACAGTCAGGAGGCAGACCCAGGGCCTGCCTGACTCAGGGAACCAACAGATATAGTGAAAACAAGAGAAACCCCCTGCCTCCTTAGCCTGGTGCAGGATCAGAAAACTGGAGCCAACACCTGTAGGTGTATCAAAGATTAAAAAATACTAAGAGACTCCATGTAAGTTCCACAGAATGTGGAATGACTCCAAGGATAACTAAAGATGGTAAAGAACTAACTAAATTAATGCCTCTTACCCATGCTATAGTGCCTAACAAAGATCTATGGAGAAAATAGTTAACACAAATGGATAAAACCATTCCATGCTGTGTAAGACTTTGTCTATGATTGACTTAATATATAATGTTAACCTTTGAATGTTTTACAGATGTGAAACCCATTGAAAGATGCCTGAAGAAACAAAGGCCAGCTATAGCTGTAAGATTCTTGGGAGTTTTATGGTTGGGTGAGATTAAAAAAAACAGAGGCTCCCAAACTATACAACTGGTAAGAAAAACTACAGTACCAGGGGTGGGTTTCCCCTCTATGAGCTGTTGGTCAAAGAGAGATCCTAGGGGTCATCAAATTCACCAAGGCTATTGCCACTAGTGTTGGCTATACACTAGGAAGGTTAGTAAGGCCATGTTGCTGAAGACACTGCATGATGTGAGCACAGGAGGAGAAGAAGAGATGGAGCTGAGACTAAGCCAAAAGCGCCATACCACTGGATGGATGTCATTCATAGTGCCAGAAGGCGCTATGCAGATGGTTGGGGAAGAAACGATCCTGTATGATTCTACTCAACAATAGACCTGTGTGCTGCACACTATGGACATACCAAGCAATGCCTACAAGGGCAATAATGGCTCAACTAACATACATACAAATGACAAATTTCTAATTGGATAAGGCCTGCTTCTACAGGTGGAACACACATCTGGTTAGACCAGGCCAACCCCTGTGTCGAGAAAGTCTATAGGCCCTATCAGGAAAGCCATTATAAGTATACTGTTTAATGAATATAGTATACCTACTGCAATATCTTCTAGGCATTTGTATTTACATTCATGTTTGTTTAGCTGTGTCTACTTCCATTTGTCTTTATAGTAGAAGAAACACCAATGGCCATGGCTTAAAGACGGGTAATAGGGAGGCCCAAGAGGTCACTATCTCACCATGATACATGAGAGATCACCCTACATCTGTCACCCCCTCTGAGGCTCAGAAGATTGGCAGAAAGCTTGTAAGAGCTGGAGGAAGGGGTGGAGTGTGTCCTGTGGGGAACTTGTTCCTCTGAGGTATGTAAGCTGACCAGGGGCAGGGCCTGCCACAGAGAATTGGCTGAGGAGAGTAAGCTGCAGAGGGAGGAACATTGGCTCCATGTAGGCAGGGGCAGCACTGAAAAAATGGCCCCAGTGTCTCACCCACGTGGATGCAAGATGGAGCATTTACCAACCTGGGTTGAGACTGCAGGCCCACAAGACATGGGCACAAGTTAACAGAGACTGTGGGTGGGGTGTGGAAGAGATCTGGAACTGCCGGCCACTGAGCCACAGAGTGGAACTGGGCGCTCGGTGTTTGCCTTTGAAAGTTACTCTATTTCCCCTCCCCAGAATACAAACTATGAAAAAATTCAGATAAAGATGTGTTATATGGTTTATCTAATAGCGCCAGGAGCAAGGGACCTAAGAGAACTCAGGTGATAGCATCCAAAAGTGAGAAAGGGGTAAGGACGTGCTCCTGGGTGTGACTCTGCATCCCTGGGACTCTTGAGTCCTCACCCGGCCATTCCTGATGTCTCAGCTGCAGTGAAACTGTTGCAACAGATTCAGAAATCACCTGATCGAGATTCAGACACAAAAAGGGCCTCTATCAGTGAATTCTCTTCCAGATCTCCTCAAATCTGAGTACACTCCTCCTGGATCCTTCCCAGCACATCCCTTCTCATGTCATATGGTCAGGTTTGGATCACATGCCTAATCTCATCACTCTTAGAGTTTACACCAGTTTTTATTGTCAACACTCTAAGACATGTGGATAAAAATTGCAGCAGTATGAGAGTATCAGGAAGATCAATATATATATTTGT